>NC_137219.1:12827100-13254600 GCF_949987685.1 Ammodytes marinus | reverse complement strand
GGGTAAAAAAAGGGGCCTCACCATAGCTGGCAACATGTCCCTTTCCACAGCCTAGGCTATTAACACTGGATTATCTAACTACGAGCGCCCCATATCTGTCCTTTTCAAGCCCACAATCTAATTGAAAACATTAAAAAAAATACTGTTGTTGATGCGGCTGACATCCTTGGTTGGTGTTTTGACGAGGCCGGAGCCTTGTCTAGTTGAACCACAGGAAGCTAATGAGTGCTAATAGGTGTCCTAGGCTCAAGGGACAATGAGCACTACAACTCCATGCTGAGACAAAATGGATCAGAGGCGGGACCCTGTCACCTTATGTCAGTCACCGGATGATGTACAATGGCCCCTGGTCACAATTAAAGTCCTGTGTGCTGTGTGTGCAAGTATGAGCGAATGCACATGCCTATTATTAACCCTTCACCCCCATCAAGAGCTGGCAGGGATCCTTTAGCTTTCTAATGTCAACGTGTGTTTACTCGATTATTTCCTCGGCAGGGGCAAATGCTACCCGTCAGTGTGACATGTCGGGACGGGAGACTGACAGACCCTCTAGAAAGGGCATCAATGCTCAGTGGAAAAAGGAAAAAAACAACATATACTGTATTGTATATTGCTGTATACTGCATTGGAGACCACACTCCCTTTCCAACCCTCAATGATACATGAGTAAACACATAATGGCACTGAACTGCACACTATGGATCTCTGATCTGTTTGACCCCAAGCTACTTTGACATTGTATTGCAACCTCCACAACATGTGCAGAAGTGGACCCAAACTATATAAGGCTATAGGAATAGACTCCCTCTCATTATTGACAAACAGGCTGTGCTGTTTTTACAGCACTCTAGTTCCCTCTTCTGGCAAGCAGATTTGCCATAACATTAAGTCATTCATCATATTACTTACAGCACAACTAACTGAATGCTACATAAAAGTGCTTGTGAGAAATTACCTCAGAATGTGTGCTGGTACTAACACGTCTCTTTTATTACTGAGTCCTTCTGGTTGAACGACCACAAATGTATTTAGTGGACTATTCTAACAGGCTAGCAGCACAGACAGATCACCACTTTCTAAGGAATACTTTCTTTGTCCTTTGTTTCAAGGACAATGTTAACCTATGGGGTAGAAAACCCCACAAGGGGTCATGAGGTTATTGGGAAGTGAAACGATGAATCAAAATGTTGCTAAACAATGATATGTCATTGTTTTTTCAGGCTTTTCTTCTGTGCTATATCTCTATACCTGGCCTCAAAACAGTACAATATAATAGTTATCGGTCTTGATCAAACTGCTCACAGTTCAGAGACATTCCCCCTTTGAGGAGAAGTTGCAAGTGGATGTCTTTAACAGGTTTACAAAGGTTAAGAATGTGTTGTTTGGTTTGTATGTGCAGCAGTGGAGAGAACAGAGTGATGGGGAGCAGGAGGAGGACTTGGCAGCAAGGTGTTGGAAGGTGAAGCCAGAAGCAGACCAGCCTGATGGGCCTGCAGCCAGCACACGTGTGATAGCAGAACCTTGTGTTCTATGCAGAGCAGGTGCAAAGGCCTCGTCTCCCCTTCTTTTCATCCCTCCCTCTCTCAGCGACAGCGGTTCAGCCCTTTTGTCTTCTTGCCGATGCACTCCTCCTCCCTGTCTCTCTCTCTCCATTTCCGTCCCCTCCCCCCCTCCTCTCCTGGCTCTCCCCCGGTATCATACTTCATTTGCTCCGGATAACACATCAGCTTCAACGCCCATCCACAAACTCTTGTCACCACTATGATGCCCACAGATGGCAACTTCCTGTGGTCCTGCCCAGTGATTGGTGGAGAGACTTCCAAAACAGAGAACAGCTGGTGAGGGATGATATATCACCGAGCGTTTGCACTTTCATTTTCTGGGTTGTCTTGTTAATGCTTCCAATCCAGCATCTGGCAGGAAATAGACACAAAGACAGAGAGAGAGAGAACAACCTGTTCTTTGGCAGACCTTTACAAAAGGCTGACACATGTCTGATGAACAGACAGAGGTGCTGTGAATATGAAGGAAAGAGGCTCGACATGTAAAACAAAGTTTACGTTAGAGGATTTGAAAGGTTTTGACAATAGGTCATTGTTAAAGGAATAGTTCAAAATGTTTAATTTTTTGGCGTTTTTTGCCTCACTCTTCGGCTCAAGAAAAGGCGACAGAAACCCTTCCTGTACCTGTGCGTGCATTTTTGATAAAGAAATGGGCAAAGGTCGCTCATCCAGGTGAGTTTAGCTAAAACATTGGTAGTTAAGGGGAGCAAGTCAAAAGACTAACTTTACAACATCACCAAATGCTCCTGTATGCTTGTTTTTTTTAACCATGTTGTGTTGCGCTCTATATATTCTTTTTTACACGTTATGTAATTTTAGAATCAAATACATACCTGAAGGAAACCAGGAAGTGCCCGTGACGGTCACGTATGTATGATATTCTAAAATGTTTTTAAAGTGTAAAAACATATTACATAGGAGTATCAAAATATATAAATATATCAAAAATGCATTCAGTTACAGGGAAGGTTTCTATCACCTTTTCATGAGCCGGAGAGTGAGGCAAAAAAGCTAAACAATTTTGAACTATTCCTTTAAGAAAAGGACAAGATGAAAATGCTTCCAAAAGATCAGAAACAGCATTTTAAGTTATTGTGTAATGCCATTAATAATCTGCCCATGTAGAAAGGTAAAAGCGGTTTAAAAATGAATACAAATTATTGTGATTGTGAAATTATCAGTATTCGTTTTTAAACTAGTGTGTTTTACTTCACCTACACCTTTTTACATAGATATTTTTTTGAGTTCAAGATATTAAATTATTTTAATTTGTTTTATATCTCATTTTTGAAGACTTAGTAATGTATTTCGAAAATGATTGTCTCTTCTTATTGAACTGATATTGATGCTGTTAATTGGAAGGAGAAGTATAAACCTTCAACACCAGAGGGAGCCATTTCACAATCAAACAGGCAACAATAACTTGTGTTGAGATACACAAACCTAATACTTGAATGAATAAAGCAGCGGAATCACAAAAAACAACAACCTTTAATACCTGGTGTCACAGTGTTAGTGGAACTGTAGATATACTGAGATGCCGAGTCTTGATCTGTACAGTACGGATTCAAATATGCCATTTTTACAATATCCATATATCTTCGCGTCACCCAGGCCCATTGAATTTCTTCCGTTACTGACTGAACAAGGGACATTGCTCGCCATCTCTGAATACAGAAGTCTTGTGTACACATTGCATCTTCCTCTGACAATAGTCCACTGACTGAATTTGAATCCACCAATCAGGACTAGAACAATTCTGCTCTGGAAAACAGATGATGCAAATACAACAGACAAATGATATAAAAAACAGGAAAAAGTACTTACAAGAAAAAAAAAGCAGACACATGAAGCCAACCCGCTGAATTGTGGAAGGCCAAACCAACATATGATTATAATACGGCTGAATATTTTCAGAGAAAAAGAGAGAGAAACAAAACCCAGAAGGATGATAGATTGACAACGCTACCATTTCAAAGATCTTTAGAAGCTACATTACTATTTTAATATTCAACATGTAGAAGTCAGAGAAAAATCATGCAGCTTCATCTCTTTGACACAACAGGTAATAAAGTAAGAAAAAAACAATTGCTGCCCGTAGCCAAACTTGATCTTAGGATAGCTGCAAAGTAGATCCTTAGAGCCTCTTGTGAAATAAAACGTTCCGTTGCGTCCCCTTCAAGGGCAAAGTCTTTTTAGAAGCAAGCCCTTAGCTCAGTCAAACTGACATTTCCCCAACACCTGTGCTGATGTTTCATCTGCTTCAGTGATTATATAGGCCTTTATAAGAGCCCCAACAGGCCTCTTCTGGCCCTATGCTGTAGAAAACAACTTCTATGCAGCGACACTGCTGAGATTGTAATGACGGCTTGTTTTGCCCTTTTATGTTTGTTGCATAATACGGTATCTACCTGTTCAACGGAGCCAGAAAAACATGGGTAAAAAATATAATGTTGTGTAATAAAGTATGTAAGTTGTTTTGAAAGGTCTTCAAGACTTCAATGGTGGTGCTATAGGTGTGTTTTTTTAATCCTGGTGATATCATAGTCCAGATACATTAAAACCCCTTAAAAAGTACAGTTTTGAAAAATCTCTTACGTGTATCGACTTTTCTATTGAGTTGATGTTGAATCTGGCTGCTTGACCCTTCCAATAAACACAGCAGGTACCCGTACCGCACACACACACACACACACACACAGACACACACACACACACACAGATCATATCAAGAAAAACAATGAAACCCATACACAGTGCAGCATTAACATAAAGAAGCCTTAAAATATGTTCCACCCTGTAAAAACTGTTAATACATTACACATACATGGTCAAAATGCACATACAGTAGACAGCTCTGTTTCCTTATCCCTTCCAGGAAAATCTGCTTGGCACGATTGTCATAAAAACAACAAAAGCTTGTGGAACTAAACCGGATATTTGTCGGGGGTATAGGGAAGCACCAAACTTAAAAAGAAAAAAGAAAAAAAGTAGAAATTGGACTGGCTTTGATATCCAATTATCATGTGCATACAGTAGATGGGATAAGTGAACTCATAAGTGAACACACAGGCTACGGGTAAGGTAAAGGTAAATGTAAATGTAAGGCTACTAATCACAAGTCTTCTCATACTGAATATCTGAGCTTAATTTGTGTGGACAGGTGTGAGTTGGAGATGATGAGCTACTGTCGTTAACTACTTAACACTTTTTTTTTGTAACTGTAGCCTCACTTCTCATGAAATGCTACATGGACCCTGGTAACTTGCACCAGAAGGGGAGAGGAAATAAAACGATAACAAATATTTTTTTGACCTTACAAGAGGTTAACATACTGAAATAGTTTGTTTATAACTGAATGATTTTTTCTTGTACTTAACATAAATCATAAAGCTGATTTGAGATCCCCCATAAGACATGCACTAACAAATAAAAAAAGGTCAAATTCTGTAACGCTTTTCGAGCTCACAAATTCTTAAAATACACCAAAAGACAGATAAGAGCAACATAGGTGATGAGAATATAATGGATAGTTTGAGAATTATTTCCCTGATAAAAAAAGAAGCCATGATATGGAACATGTATAGTGACATTCTGCAGTTTTCACCATATAGACCTACCCATGATATACAATTGATTTTGACCGGTTGCTCATCCTTTTTTTATGTACAAACTTGCATAGATAAAGTGATATAGTATAGAGCAGCTTTATAATTACGTGCCCAAAAATGGAACATTCTTTTAGTAGTAGAGGCTTTTCTGGATTCCCTTTGAGGAATAGCTGCTTGTTGTTGGAGGTCTAACCGCCAACTGAACAAAACATCGACACTCGGACCACTAACTTATGCAAGTTTGCAATTTGGGTCAGCAGGCTTTTGTTAAAAAGGGGGAGATCTTATCGCAGGGTTAGCACTTATCGCATTTAAACTTCGTTTTAGGATGACGCTTGTGTGGAAGTAGATTTGCTCATAAAAGGAAATACAGGCCCCCGGTCACACAAAACATCAATTTAGGAAAGTTTATTTTTATTTTATTTTTTACAGTATGGCTATTAACAGAGTGCCATATTGATGACATCATATAATCATCTGAATATAAAGGGCTTCACTGACTGCCTGCAATACTTTAAAATCCCATTGAACATGCTTTCATTGGGATTATTTGGATTTGACTTTGTAATGCACAGGGGGAAATGCCTGATTTTGGCTATTCTCAATTTAAGGCTATTCATTTCTATTTGGCTAAACCACCACCTGGGGACCGGGGATTACTGGAGTGACATCTCTTTTTAGTGTAGTATTAAAAATGATTCCACGACACGTGGATACAAAGTCCCTTGTTAGACTTTACATTACTGCTGAACTTAAAAGGGGAGCACCACTCAATTTGGGACATTTCTGGATATGGGATAACAAAAGACTGTAACATCTGCTGCTAAAAGCACACCTGTCTGGAGGTGTGTCAAAGATAAATGAGAATTAGACTGATGGTAACGATGGTAAAATAATACAATAAAAAATATTGGCATAAAACATAGGCTGAAACTTCATTGTCACTTGACCATGGAAACAGAAGTGTACTTTTGAATTTGAGTGGCAATCCCCTTTAATAAGTGTACCATACAGTTTTGAAAAAGAACACTCAAAAGTACAACACAAAGACACTACTCTGAGCACAGTTCTATTAAAAGCAACAGGTTATAAAACATTGACATCATCAAGAGAACGTGCTGTACATTGTGAGTTGAGAGCGACAACAGCCTCCCATCTCCTCAACCTCAGTTGTGAAAGTGACCTCACGAAATCACGCTCTGTGTGCAAATCGAGTGGACACCAAACATGCGTGGTGTGACTCTTTATGCTACAGACTGAATCTGCAGAGCTACATCGAGTGTGGTGGTGGTGGGGAAAAAAGCGTTTGTTTGTTTGCCTACGACGAAACTGACAAAAAACAGAGTGATGGAGTAAAAGTTCTTTCTAGAAGGTGGCTCCGGCATGATAATTGTCCATACAAGGTTTTTTTTCAAAAAAGAAGCATTTCTTACCTTGGATTTTTCAGTTTCCAATGACCCACCAAAATACCACACACCACTTGTAACCCACCACTGAGGACCACTCCAAGTGGCCCTCAGACTTCCTCCATGTCCCCAAACCACCAAAGTCTGACCCAAAGTAGTCTTTAGACAAGTGGAACCTCATCTGACCAGTCACCTCTCTTCAGGCCAAGGTGTTCAGGCTTGCCTTTTCTACCATGCCTCTCATGCAGAGCGAATGGATCCCAAAAGCGGTTGGAGGCCGGTGCAGGCTCAGCCCCACTACCCCCCCCCCCCCCCCTCCACTCAAAATAAAGAAGAAGCGCTCAAAGCTGGTGGGAGAAAAATAACATAAAAGAGGTGAAGAGGAAAACAAAAGGAAGATGGCCCATCCTTGAAGCACTCCAGCAACTAGGTTGGCAACGGGTCGTCGTCACCTTTGCTGCACTTGCACTTGCAGCAGAGGACGATGGGCGTGGCCAGCAGGAGGAAGGGGGAGGCCACCAGCAGGAGTAGACCAAAGCCGGCAAAGATCCCCACAACCTGCGGGCAGAAAAAATAAATACATTCATTCAAACGCACAATGTTATATTCCTCCGCTTGATACATTCCCTGTGTTCCAAAACGTATATTCTTTCTTTTTTCTATTCTACATACTATCTGACCGTAAAAAGAATCTAGTTGGCATGGAGTAGGCATACAGTTGGGACATACTTTTTCATCATAATATTGCACCTTGATCTTGCCTCTTGCTTTTACATCCGTTGTACCCCCGGTTGTTTTCATATAAAGGGTCCGTCAATGTGACGTCACTTCCAGTGCGCACTGGATTTTGGGTCAGAATCGCCCGAAAAGCATAATGATTCAACACTAAAAATCTCATTCAAATGTAGTAGATCTCCGGGTACTTTTAAGTACACTCAATCTGACCGCTCGAATTGGGTCATCCTAAATCTTTTTTCCACCATACTTAATAGCAGAAAGTATGGGTATTGTAACGCAGCCTAGTAAAATGTAGAATTTTTCTGATACTCTGATTTATACAAGATTAACATACATGAAGAGGTTGTGTGCGACGATGTAACATTTAACGTCACTTTACTTACATCACACATGTAAGGGATGAACAGGTAGCAAGTGTGATTCATTTGTTATTGTGCAAACAGTACTGAACTAAACATCAACAGGTGACATTTGTGGTATGTCTGTATGTCACTGTTTCATAAGTGTGTGCCTTGAATCCTTAAAAAAGGTAACTGCAACACCATGATCTAAAAAAAACAATCTTTTTCGACAAGGTTGAGAGGAAATGCTTCAGAAAGCTTTGCCTCCTCCAGTAACTAAGCAACGTGAGGCTACTATTACGACAACCTCTCCTGGTATAGCAACAATGTTGCTAATTTTTTCATGTTGTAAGGACAGGTGCCTATTTGTGACAGTATGTAGAAACACAGAAATATCCCAAGTGATGGACAGTGCAATAGAGTAGTTCTGCCAAAACTAAACTACAGCAGGTAGGGATCTCACACAGCTTGTAATAAGCTTTCCTGGTTCAACATACACACACGGTAATCAATGTTCAATGGCGTTTATGATTTGGGTTGTGAACATACAATATAGTTTTCGTCTCCATACTATAGATACAGTATCTCACAAAAGTGAGTACACCCCTAACATTTCTTCAAATATTTCATTATATCTTTCCATGCGACAACACTGAATAAATGACACTTTGATACAATGTCAAGTAGTCAGTGTACAGCTTGTATAACAGTGTAAATTTACTGTCCCCTCAAAATAACTCGACACACAGCCATTAATGTCTAAACTGCTGGCAACAAAAGTGAGTACACCCCTAAGAAAAAATTTCCAAATTGGGCCCAAAGTGTCAATATTTTGTTTTGCCATCATTATTTTCTAGCACTACCTTAACCCTCTTGGGCATGTAGTTCACTAGAGCTTCACAGGTTGCAACTGGAACCCTCTTCTACCCATTCATGACGACATCAAGGAGCTGGTGGATATTAGAGTCCTTGCGCTCCTCCATCTCCCGTTTTAGGATGCCCCAAAGATGCTCAATAGGGTTTAAGACTGGAGACATGCTTGGCCAGTCCATAACCTTTACCCTCAGCTTCTTTAGCAAGCCAGTGGTCGTTCGGAGGGGTGTTTGGGGTCGTTATCATGTTGCAGTACTGCCCTGCGGCCCAGTTTATGAAGGGAGGGGATCATGCTCTGCTTCAGTATGTCACAGTACATGTTAGAATTCAATGAACTGTAGATCCCCAGTGCTGGCAGCACTCATGCAGCCCCAGACCATGACACTCCAACCACCATGCTTGACTCTAGGCAAGACACACTTGTCTTTGTACTCCTCACCTGGTTGCCGCTCCACACTCTTAACACCATCTGAACCAAATAAATGTATTTTGGTCTCATCAGACCACAGGACATGGTTGCAGTAATCCATGTCCGTAGTCTGTTTGTCTTCAGCAAACTTTTTGTGGGGTTTCTTGTGCATCATCTTTAGAATAGGCTTCCTTCTGGGATGACAGCCATGCAGACCAGTATGATGCAGAGTGCGGCGTATGGTCTGAGCACTGACAGGTTGACCCCCCACCCCTTCAAGCCCTTCAGCAATGCTGGCAGCACTCATACGTCTATTTTCCAAAGCCAACCTCTGTGTACGACGCTGACCATGTGCACTCAACCTTCGTAAACTGGGCCGCAGGGTGGTATTGCAACATGATAACGACCCCAAACACACCTCCAAGACGACCAGTGGCTTGCTAAAAAAGCTGAGGGTAAAGGTTATGGCCTGGCCAAGCATGTCTCCAGACCTAAACCCTATTGAGCATCTTTGGGGCATCCTCAAACGGAAGGTGGAGGAGCGCAAGGTCTTTAATATCCACCAGCTCTGTGATGCTGTCATAAATGGGTGGAAGAGGGTTCCAGTTGCAACCTGTGAAGCTCTAGTGAACTACATGCCCAAGAGGGTTAAGGCAGTGCTGGAAAATAATGGTGGCCACACAAAATATTTACACTTTGGGCTCAATTTGTATTTTTTTTCTAAGGGGTGTACTCACTTTTGTTGCCAGCAGTTTAGACATTAATGGCTGTGTGTCGAGTTATTTTGAGGGGACAGTAAATTTACACTGTTATACAAGCTGTACACTGACTACTTTATATTGTATCAAAGTGTCATTTATTCAGTGTTGTCCCATGGAAAGATATAAAGAAAAATGTGAAGAAATGTGAGGGGTGTACTCACTTTTGTGAGATACTGTATATATATATATATCAGTTACGACATTATCAACGTTGGAAAGAGCAAAGTTGATGTTTTCATTGGATTATTTTATAATTGTGGCGAGTTCTTAAAATTCACCACATGGGGGAGCCAGACACCAGCAAGTTCAGCGCCACAAAATGGAAAACATAAAATGCAGTCACATGCAAGAGCAACTTATAATAGCTTGTAATAGCGCAATGCTCTTCCCTCACGTTTTTGAGGGCAAACGGACATGCTTTTGTGGTTTCACTTAACAACAGGTTTCTGAGTTATTAACACCTTGCTACTAAACGAACAATCCTTTTTTGAATTAGTGCACAGGCTGTAGACTGAAGGAAAGCACACAGTGTATCATAAAGACAGGGCGAGAAGATGTTTTTCACAGTATAGGTTTGCCCTGGTACATTTTGTATTTATGAAGGAGTGAGAGGAAGGCTTAAAAGGGGGGGGGGGGGGGTGAAATGAGGAGAGCAAGAGAGAGAGAGAGAGAGAGAGAGACAAAGAGACAGAGCAGTGAAGCTATAGCTGGCTCCCACCAGCCGAAATGTCATCATATGACTAAGCCTGTCCCACTGGGCAACAGATGCCAGTGTATGCTAATGTTGACAAAATAACAAGTATGTTGGACAGAGGGACGTGACACCCGACAAATTGATTTTTTATTTTGGCAACCAAGAGACTCCAAGGAGAAATCTGGGGGAGGTGAAGAACATAGTCTGGCTCCGTCAAGAGACTTAAAGAACTGCATGATAAACATGTGGGAAATGATATGTCATGGCTAATCCTTCACGTGTAATACACCATTTCACATGTGTTAAATTACAGGTTTATACCCTGTAATCCTGTGTATGTAATCTGTAATTTCATTCCAATTACCTATCAGTAAAAAAAAGGACCTTGGTTATGTAAAACCATTTTCTATTATTAAAGTGAAAGTTGTAGGCTACATAACGGGCTTAGCTGGAAACAGCAGCGCCACCTGACCAACAGACACTTGTCGACGCACATGGATCGAGCTGTGCTTTTCCTATTGTGCCGTCGAGATAACACGAGGGCCGTCACTGAATGAGAGTTTGTGAGGCAGAAAGAGAGGAAGGGCCGCAACCAGGGAGCACGTGTATGGCCGCATGCTGCAGTGTGAGTGAATAGGGGAGCCCTGAGTGAGTGAGTGAGTGGGGGGAAGATGGGCTTCTCACCTGTGTTCTGTGCCAGATAACAGATGCCCTGGAGTGGCCCAGTTTGTTTCGACAGGGCCCTTTGTCATAGTGGATCAGGAGAAAGTCATCCTGTCAAAAACGAACACAAACACAGACGCGATCATACACACACACACACACACACACACACACACACACACACACACACACACACACACACACACACACACACACACACACACACACACACACAGAGACCATTAGCAGTCTGTAAGACACGGGCAGCTGTTCTGAGAAAATTGCTTTTTAAATGACCTGCGTGGTGCGGTCGTCTGTGCTCACACAATATTGAGATTACATAAAGCACCACGGCTCGAAAAAGAAAAAAAGCCAAACACATTTCATTCCTCCTCCTATCAAGACCAAGGTTACGCTACAATTTCCCGATAATGAAAGCTATTGCTTTCGCAGGGAGACGAATGATGTCTGCATTCAAGATTGTCACAGTGGGCAAACACAGTACTGAAATATTAAACTGTAGATATTTTTTAGAATTGAAAAAAGAAAAAAGTTCAAAATCTCCCTCTCTACTGTGGCGAATACTGAAAGGATTTGTGAAAATCTTACTCACATCCAGGGACTCCAGACAGTACCAGCAGAAGGCATGTTTGCAGTTCTTGCACATCATCTGTGCGCAGCCCTCGTCCCTCTCGATGTAAACTTTACATTTAGGACAGCGCTTGATTGGTGCATCGTCCTCTTCGTTCTTATAGAAAGAGCTGAGAAGCAGGGAGACACAAGTTTGTTTTCCTAATGCCATACATGAAATTAAACACCAAATCAATCAACATTCACTTTAGAAGAGGAGCTATAGGGATCAGATCGCTTTAATGCAGCAATCGATATTTACAATCGCTTGTGTAAAATGGTGGATAGCTTTAGTTCAGGAGCCGACTGCGTTTCTTGAAAAAGTCCTGTCAACTGGAATGGCATTGAACTCGCTCCCACACTCGTATTCTTCATCCCTCCTGTCGGTGTCAGTTTGTCTGTATCAATATATTCTGTTTCTGCAAAGTGCTGACCCGTAAGATATCCTGGCGAGTAGGTAGGTGTCCTTCTGGGCATTGTTCGAGGAAAGCAAACAAGCCCATTCATTTATATTGGAGGAAAGTGTGTGTGTGTGTGTGGGGGGGAGAGGGGGGATTTCAAATAAGGGGGTTAAAGGAATAGTTCAACATTTTACATTTTGTCTCACTCTCTGGCTCAAGAAAAATGCGATAGGAACCGTTCCTATAACTGAGCTTGCGTTACCGATGAAGAAATGGGCAATTGTCGCCCATCCAGGTTAGCTTAGCTCAAACACTGGTTGTCAACGGGAGCGATAGCCTGCCTCTGCTGACAAGTCAAAAGAAGAACTTGACAACATCAATAAACGCTCCTGTGTGATTGTTGGGACTTATTTAGCATGTTATGTTGCACTCTATATTTTTTTACAGGTTATGTCATTTTAGAAATCAAATTCCTTTAACAGTTCCTCCACCAGTTCAATCTTCCTCAAAGCAATAATAAAGTTCATGGGGTGTTAGAAAGAGTCAGAATTCAGCTTTTAGAGACATCCTTACAGTGAACAAGTGTAGGTCAAGCACCCAGGCTCTTTACAACTTAGAGCCGACCTGTTAATCCCCCCATCCCTCTCTCCCTCCCTCTCTCCCTCCTTCCTCAGTCCGCTCCTGCACCTGTGCAGATGGAGGAAAGCTCTGCAGAGCTCATGACGTTTCCAGAGTTCAGTTCAGTTCAGTTAGAGTAAGAGGATATTGCAAAGAAAACGGGTCAGCAGCACACATGTCTCCGGGTTGCCCTGTCCTAACCCTCCCAGACAGATCCTGTGTCCTTAAAATGAATAATATAAGCCCATGCCCCAGACTGTTTAACTGCAGTTTAGTTTCACAGATTGTTTTACATCTGCCTATTACTTTGTGCATGAGCCCTGGCTGATGCTCAACTGAGGCCCTGGCCACAGAACAGTCAGCACTCTATTGTGTATTTTAATGAGGCGCTCTGAATGAACACCACTGTATATTGACAAGCTGTCCTGAACTCCAGGCAGGTGAGCTGGATGTGATGACATGTGAATCGCTATTCCAATTCTGAGAAACTGAATTATCATCACTTCCAGGGGGTGCATCTGCCAGGGGCTTTACAGCAGTGGATAATGTCACAGCATGTCATAACTGAATGAAATATCCTTTTAAAAGGTTGGAAAAAATCAATTGGATGATTATTACAATGTATGTTGGTGTAGAACACCTTTAATTGGTGAAGTAACAAAATTAGTTTGAAAAATTTATAAACAAATAGATGAATTTATTTACTTAGAAATATAAATATATATATATTATATAGGGGAAGGTGGGGTGATTTGTGCAACTTTTTACTCAAAGTGATTTTAAAGTAAGTCCTTGACAGTTATGTCTCCAACTCAAATATGTACATATATTTCAGGATGTTGTGCATCCCTGGCAATAAAAACTTTGGATCTGGAATAAACTGTTGAAGAAATATAGCTTTCGGAAAAAAAGTTGTCTTGTCGCACAAATCACCCCACGTAGTGGGGTGATTTGTGCGTCATTGTGTCACAATGACAAAGTCACCATCATCATCTTTCTGGCCATCTGAACTCTCATCAGTGGTGTCGTTAAGTGGAATTGAGATGTCACTCTCTTCTGAGCTACTGTAGACAATCACTTTCTTTTGGTGACCAGCGTATACAGCCATGCCACTGGCACAACTCTCAGAAATGTACTTTGCACTAGTTGCTCCGTGCTTGTGGAACCAAATGCCACCTGACAAATGTGATTCCCCCTACATTTCTGCCTTTAAATCAAGGCTCAAAACCCATATGTACACCCTGGTGTTTCCTCACCATTAACCTCTGCACTACTTACTTACCTCTGCACTACTATCTGTGTTTATGTGGATGTATGGGCTTTACGTCTTTTATTTTGGTTATTGTTATTTTACCTTCATTGTTTACCTACTGAATGCACTATGTACAGCACTTTGGACAGTGCAAACTGTCATAAATGTGCTTTTATAAATACATTTTACTTACTTACTTACTTATAACTCACCCAGGCCCTTGCGCACAAATCACCCCATCCCCAGAATTTTGGATAATAGGCATGATGCAGCAATTTAGGGTTGACATTGTGCTAACTATATAGACTCAAAGTGTAGCATACTAAAGCACTAAAACATGTGTCAAATGTTTTCAAACGTGTCTATAATTGTTCAGACACAATAATCAAAAAACCTTGATCATGGAAATTTTACTTTGAAAGGCAAAACACAGTTTTTTGAGCTTAAATGTGCTTATATCTTATTCCTTGTGTCTCCCTTCTTTACAGGATGAGTCAAATGGATGGCTCTTCTTAAATATGTGGTCACATTTCCAATTTCTTCCACGGTTTTCTAGAAACAAGGGGTTTTGCAACTTCCAAAATGCACAAATCACCCCACCTTCCCCTACTATATTTTTTTTAAATAAAATTCAAAATCCACCTGTTTAAAGTAATAGGCTTGTGAAAATTCATTAACAGCTACAATACAATTCTTGGACAATTCTAAGGGTTGTGATTTGCATTGCATTTTGTATCAACTAGCCGATACAAAGCTGAAACTAACCATTAGTTTCTTATCTGATTAATCTGACAATGTCATTTCTCAATCATGGTCCATAAAATGAGGAAAACTGTCAATATAAATTCCTGTCACAATTTATCAAACGCCAAGCTGGCCTATTCAAATTGCATGTGTTAAATAACCAGCGGTCCAAAACCCAAAGATATTTAGACTGCGATCATAAAAGACCAAGAAAATTTAAGGGACTTAAGTCAAAGGATTTCAGGCATTTTAGCTTATAAAAAAAAGTCTCATACCACTTTTCAGTTGACTGACAAGTTGATTTTAGTTCCAGCACTAGCTAAGTAACACTTGAGAGTTTCTGAAAGCTTAAATGTGTCACAATTACATGAGAGAAAAAAACATTGCAATATCTGATACACGATAAGTCATCTTAGGTCATTAATGGTTCAACACACTAAATGCAGTATACCTGTTTTCTCCTGGTAGGAAGGAGGTTATGGGCAGGTTGTTCTCCTGGCAGACTTGCCCTGGGTGCCAGTTGGCCTTGCATGCTGAGCAGAACTCGAGGGCACAGACGGCACACTGAACCAGCTGGGCCTGTGCTGGAGAATCCACTTCCTTCAGCTGGCACACAGCTTGACAGGTAGACGAAGGGCACCACGTCCGGCATGGGTCCAGCAGCACTTCTGATGGAACCAAAGAAGAGGCCAGTGTAAGGGGACCACAGCTTTATCATAAGCAGGGTGTATCCAACTTTTAAAAAATTAAATTCAAGCACTTTTCCAACACTTACAAGATAAAAGTTTAACTTTCAACAAGACATACCATAGAAGCTATTGAAGAAAAATCCATTATTCATTATCAAAATATTTGTAAAAAAAAATTAATGAATTTCAAATTATGAATGTTCTACCATTTTTGATAATACTTTTACATAATATGACCAAGTCAGCGAAAATAATTGTGTGAATTAGACAGTATTTTATTGACGGCCCTTTAACAGTTCCTCCACCAGTTCAATCTTCCTAAAAGCAATAATAAAGTGCATGGGGTGTTAGAAAGAGTCAGAATTCAGCTTTTAGAGACATCCTTACAGTGAACAAGTGTAGGTCAAGCACCCAGGCTCTTTATAACTAAGAGCCGACCTGTTAATCCCTCCCTCCATCAATCTGGTTAATGTGGAGAATATCATTTTCCAGTAATGTGTTCAGATTTCAAGCACACACCTTGATAACACAATATTTAGTAGTAAAGTAGTAGATATAGTGACTTAACCACACACAGGTTTAGTCATCCCGCTTGTTGTTGAGAACGCTTGAAGTCAAAATCACTTTCTGTCAAAATCAGTGAATATCTCCTCATGATTCGCCTTCTGTCAGTACTGTATCTGCGCTGAAACAAAAACTGGTGTTTATACGCAGCCTAGGCTCTGTAAACAAATATGTTCAAACAAAAGGTATGTAAACAAAGGGGCCCACCGTAGCTAGCAACATGCCTGTTTGCAGAGCCTAGGCTGTGTACTAACACTGGATTATTTTCCAGCGTACACACAGTACGGACAGGCAGTGGATCGTGAGGAGACATTCACTGATTTGGACGTTTTTCTTTTAACAACAAACATTCTCCGGAATTGCTAACCCCACCTTTAATCAATTAATAAAGTTACATTTTACAAATGATCCTTTAAAATGTTTTGAGCAGCATAAAAAAAGAAAATGAGAGTCGGCTCAAATAAATCAGAACAATGTGCATGGCTAGATAGAGACCGAAGTTAGTGAGAAAATGATTTGGGTGAACAGACATTTAAAAAAAAGGTAGGGATAATCTAATTAAACTTGATATTAAGAACTTTGCAAATTTGCATAACGGAATCTTACACCTACATAATGTATTTCTTTATTCAATTTGAAATTCGTTTTTGTACCTGCTTATGTTCTAAATAGCTATTCTCCTACCCACATGTTGCCCTGTGTGTCACTCTCTAATGTGGGTAAAGGGACTCATTTTTCGGTGCGTTTTTGCCAGTTCCGTTCTTAGCTCATAGCGTGATGCACTTGCCCTTGTATCCTCTCGCTTCCTTCCCCTTTGCCTCTCTGCCAAGAACTGCGTGCACACATTCCGCATGCACTCTTGGCTCTGCATGAGAAATATGGAACGGTTACAGCGACTGTTCTGCCTGACTGGAGTGGGGACATTGATGGGACGGCTGACTGCCCTTAGCCAGTCGGCATCGGCAGCTATTTCTGATTCATTATGAGGATTTGTATAGAACCCCCCCCCCCCCCCCGCACTCAAAAAAATATATATATTTAAAAAGAAAATATATACATTCCTGCAATTTATGAAAGACTTGAACGTTTAAAGGCATGGCTGCTAATTTTTTTACACATGGCTTGGTTTCACCAATGAATCTGTACTCTAGCTAAAAAAAAATAAAAAAAAGGGTAGACTGAAACATTTTAAATGTAGGAGAACATAGAATGACTGAATTATTTGTTTAATTTGTAATGCCTTATTATTTTTATTTTATATAAAAAAAATGTTTTATTCATATGATTTCTGTGTGTAATTTGATATATCATTTAGGCCGAGAATGTTGTGTTATGGGGATGGGGGTCCAATCGGATGTTGGTGCTGTACTTAAAAGGTGCTGTAAGCGGAATGGTTCTTTTAGCTAACTTCCTGTCAGTTACTGCAGTTAGCAGTCCCCTTGCTCGTCCCTACATCACCACATTAATGCACTGTGGTCTTCAAGCAGCAAGTTATCTAGCATCATGTCAGATCCATAAGTGTGATAAAACGTGATTAAAACCATCAAAACAGACATTGGGAAGGGTTTTTACCTGCTCCGCCATTGTAGGCGCATACACATTCACCCATCTGTTGCTCTGGCGCGCACCGGCAGTGAGACCATGGAGTGTATATAATATATATGAGTGAGACGAGTGTCGGTTTGTAGCCTTCTCTCTTCTGATTGAATACAAATTTCAGGATACTACAATAAGTTTATTTGCTGATGACATGCAAAGCAGCTGACGGAGATATCGTCTTTATGAAACGTGCACATTATGTAAGTGATCACTGTATGAATAAAGAGCGATTTTACACTTATATTAACATAAATAAACCGCTTACTTCACCTTTAAACATGAAAAGCCCAATACATATTTGAAGAAAAAAAAAGATGAAGAAAATATATATTTTCCTAAACATCAGGTTATCTTTGTGTCTTATTTGTGAACGTGAAATTAGCATGTTCTGTGTACAGTCTGTGCCTCTGTGTAGGTGGGAGAACCTGCGGGGCGAGTACCATCAAAGAGTGACAGCACAGCGTGGGTTACTGCCTTTACTGATAGCGATAGAGGAACTCTAATATTACTGATTAGCATGTCTTACACACTGACAGCATGGAGCGAGGCGACACAGACCTGCCATTATCTTTCCGGTACCGATATCCTAGCCTTCCAGCATTAGGTTGACATTTACATTTCTGTAAAGAGTGTTAACTAAACCGTCTGACATTCAATACATCGCTGCACACTGTTGCAGAGATAAAAAACATTTAAAAAAAAGGATTTAACCAAAGTATCTCACTGTGCTGAAAGAACCTGCCTCCATCAGAGTCAGTCAGACCGTGTACGAGAATACAGCCAATTACAATCAGAATCTCTTTAAGCAAAGTCTGGGATGTTTTCCCTTTGCATGCATATTTGATAGGTGGTAGTGTTGATGAGGATGACGGGGTTGAGTCAGAATACTATACACTACAAATGTTTGGCCTGCGTACCTGACATGAGAATATTTCTTGCCTGCATGATTATGTGCAGTTCATGAATGGTATTGAATCCATAATCTGTTTGATGTCACAAGTCCAAATTGAAACACTTAATTGTGAAACAGGCTGTTCAGTGCCGACATAGTGAACGGCATGCAAAGACCACCAGACAACACGTGTCAGTGTTGAAAGTGGAAATTTACAGAGCCACAACAGTCTTATGCTCACATCTTTCCTATTAGCTTTGCTTTGCAGACACCCCACGGCGTAAATCAACAGCGAAAATAACTGTCAACAGGGGGGTGAATGATTGAGTATGTAGCAGTTCGGCTACACACTTTGCAAGGCTGGGACTGTCGTCATCCTTTTGTGTGTCACAGTTCGCAATTAAAGTTTCCGTGGGGGGGAGGGGTTGGGGGGGAGCAAGGAGGGTCCACGTGCACACACAACACCATTGCCCACACATCACACCGCCCGCTGAGAAACTGCAGAGGTAGCGCTGACGTACTGCACTTGCTTTCGCGTTGACTCACCCCTTTCAAATTGAAGCTTCTTGTATCTCTGCATCATCTCTGTGGCCACCATGCACTCGATCTACAAGGGAGAGAGAGGAGGGAGGGAAAATAAGCAGCAGGTCATTATGTATATTCATCTAATAGACAGAAGGATGCAAGGAGTAGTAACATAATTTCCATAACAGTGTCCAATTCAGATTTCGACAAAAATCTAAACCGGCCCACTTGTTTACCAATAAGACATTGTTATGCCATTATCAAAAAAGAAAAAGAGAATCCAGTTGCTGGGATGTATTCAACAAGATAAAATGTACTTATGTATACTGGGCAATGAAAAGAAAATTCTGGGGTTTGTGAAGGAGCATTCAATTACAAGGTTGAGGCATTGCCGTCAGAGCAGACTGACATGAGGCAAGGACTAGCCTGACTTGCAGGAGTAGCAGGGGTTCCATTAAGGGCCGGTGACACTGATTGATTTCAGACATAAGGCTGTGGTGTGGTGTGCTGAGCTGTACTGTGGCTACGGCCTCAGGCACCAGAAAGAAAGAAAGAAAGAAAGAGAGAGAGACAGAGAGAGAGAGAGAGTGTCCATCAACCAAACTGCCCAGAGATTGAGGAGCGCTTTGCTCCTCAGATTGCCCTCTAGGAAGGCAGGTCTAGTAATCAAAATGTAATAAACAAACTAGCAGGCGGATGGCAATGGTCATCTCGAGCTAACCTAAAGCTCTGAGAAGGCATAGAGGTGTTAAACTAACAGCAGACATGTCGGTTTACTTGTATTTTCTATGTGGGAGGAAAAGGGGCGGCATTAATGGAGGTTCATGACATAGAAAAAAATTAAATAGAAAAATATGTTTTCAAGTCACATGCATCACCATTTCTGCACATGCCACATTTGATTTGCATGTACAGTACATACAATAGCTTGTTGTGCAAATTGAACACAAAGTTCTGTATGCTACTGTGTGTGGGGGGGGGGAGGGGAATAGTGGGCGTTGTTTCTGGAAATGACTGCAGTGAAGTTCAGATGTTATTGGTCATTATTAAAAACATAGAGCCTCAAGTGCAGCTGGGGATGTCCTATTCTGATGTTGGCAACCAGTTACCACCTGAAGGACAAATTCATCTGTTGAAGATCAGTCTTAAAAAAAATCTTGCCATTACCTCATTTTCCTGCAAGTGTCCTCTTTTGGGACAGGCAGAGTCTGGACAGCTAATTGCAGTTTCAAGGCCTTCTGTAATCAGGAGTTCCACGTACTGCTTCAGGCACTGTAGAAAAAAACAGACAGATAGACAAATACAGCATTGAACCAGTTCAATATCCAAGCAGTCAGTTGGGATTAAAAATAAATGAATAGAAAGAAAAAGTCAAACAGACCACGAGCCAGAAAGGTTGGTAAACAAACCTTGACATACTATCGAGGTTTGTTTGCATACATTAATCGCTATCAGTGTTTCTTCACAAAAAGAGGCAGGAGATATGTTGACTAAGGTAAAAGCGTTAGTTAAAAAGCTTCAAACTTATTAATATTTTCCATACAAACAATGGATCAAATCTATCTGTGATGTTCTTGCTTTCCCATCGATGCCTGATGCTGCGCGACGTAACATGCATCTCCTGTCAGGCATCAATGGGTTAATTAAGGCGATTTACTTTCTTTAAAGGTCATTGTTTTGGGTTAACTTTACTGCTTTAGTACTGTAATACTGTACGCTAACTGCACAGCACCAAATGGTAGACATACAAAATGAATGACTAAGAAAAGTGAGCATTTAACAGTTAAAAGGGCCAGGTATTTCCTTCAGGCGTTATCTTTTTATAATACAGTAGGGGAAGGTGGGGTGATTTGTGCGTTTTGGAAGTTGCAAAACCCCTTGTTTCTAGAAAACCGTGGAAGAAATTGGAAATGTGACCACATATTTAAGAAGAGCCATCCATTTGACTCATCCTGTAAAGAAGGGAGACACAAGGAATAAGATATAAGCACATTTAAGCTCAAAAAACTGTGTTTTGCCTTTCAAAGTAAAATTTCCATGATCAAGGTTTTTTGATTATTGTGTCTGAACAATTATAGACACGTTTGAAAACATTTGACACATGTTTTAGTGCTTTGGTATGCTACACTTTGAGTCTATATAGTTAGCACAATGTCAACCCTAAATTGCTGCATCATGCCTATTATCCAAAATTCTGGGGATGGGGTGATTTGTGCGCAAGGGCCTGGGTGAGTTATAAGTAAGTAAGTAAGTAAAATGTATTTAGAAAAGCACATTTATGACAGTTTGCACTGTCCAAAGTGCTGTACATAGTGCATTCAGTAGGTAAACAATGAAGGTACAATAACAATAACCAAAATAAAAGACGTAAAGCCCATACATCCACATAAAGACAGATAGTAGTGCAGAGGTAAGATAGTTAATGGGGAGGAAAAGCAGGGTACATATGGGTTTTGAGCCTTGATTTAAAGGCAGAAATGTAGGGGGAATCACATTTGTCAGGTGGCAGTTGGTTCCACAAGCACGGAGCAACTAGTGCAAAGTACATTTCTGAGAGTTGTGCCAGTGGCATGGCTGTATACGCTGGTCACCAAAAGAAAGTGATTGTCTACAGTAGCTCAGAAGAGAGTGACATCTCAACTCCACTTAACGACACCACTGATGAGAGTTCAGATGGCCAGAAAGATGATGATGGTGACTTTGTCATGGGGTGATTTGTGCGACAAGACAACTTTTTTTCCGAAAGCTATATTTCTTAAACAGTTTATTCCAGATCCAAAGTTTTTATTGCCAGGGATGCACAACATCCTGAAATATATGTACATATTTGAGTTGGAGACATAACTGTCAAGGCCTCACTTTAAAATCACTTTGAGTAAAAAGTTGCACAAATCACCCCACCTTCCCCTATATTGCAAATGAATGCTTGGAACTAAGAATACATAGTTGAATGTTATGAAAGGTGATAATATGTCACAGTTGTGTTTTAAGGTTGTTCTGCTGCCCTCAGGCTTAACATTAAATATAAACAAATTAAAAAAACATGAAATAAGAAATATTCATATCAAATATTAAACGGTTGGGCTTCAGTGAGATATCAGCCAGTCTTTGTTTACATTGTAGTTGACCCCTATTGAATAAACTTTGCTAACTGAGCTTTGGTCATTACTGCTGCCGCCACCCAGACTGTGTTCTAGGAAGTACGCTCTATTTTTAGTGGTTATTATTGGGGCATTGTATTCCTCATCTGTGGGTCGGATTGGTTAAGATCTTAACAGCCAATGGGTGTTAACTATTCCTTCTGTCTTTTCGCATGGGTCCAGTGTTTCACAGGGGGCGGATTTGTAATAAGGATCCTGTTGTAAAAAAATCGAATTCGAACCTGCGACCACTGCGATAAGGACTGCGCCTAATGTACAGTATCTCACAAAAGTGAGTACACCCCTCACATTTCTTCAAATATTTCTTTATATCTTTCCATGGGACAACACTGAAGAAATGACACTTTGATATAATGTAAAGTAGTCAGTGTACAGCTTGTATAGCAGTGTAAATTTACTGTCGCCTCAAAATAACTCGACACACAGCCATTAATGTCTAAACTGAAGGCAACAAAAGTGAGTACACCCCTGAGTTAAAATGTCCAAATTGGGCCCAAAGTGTCAATATTTTGTGTGGCCACCATTATTTTCCAGCACTACCTTAACCCTCATGGGCATGGAGTTCACCAGAGCTTCACAGGTTGCCACTGGAATCCTCTTCCACTCATTCATGACAACATCATGGAGTTGGTCGATATTAGAGACCTTGCGCTCCTCCATCTCCCGTTTTCAGAAGCCCCAAAGATGCTCAATAGGGTTTATGGCTGGAGACATGCTTGGCCAGTCCATAACCTTTACCCTGAGCTTCTTTAGCAAGGCATTGGTCGTCTTGGAGGTGTGTTTAGGGTCATTATCATGTTGCAATACTGCCCTGCGGCCCAGTTTAAGAAGGTTGAGTGCACGTTTTCAGCGTCATACCAAGAGGTTGGCTTTGGAAAATAGACATATGAATACTGCCAGCATTGCTGCAGGTCTTGAAGGGGTTGGGGGTCAACCTGTCAATGCTCAGACCATACGCCGCACTCTGCATCATACTGGTCTGCATGGCTGTCGTCCCAGAAGGAAGCCTTTTCTAAAGATGATGCAAAAGAAAGCCCACAAACAGTTTGCTGAAGACAAGCAGACTACGGACATGGATCACTGCAACCATGTCCTGTGGTCTGATGAGACCAAGATAAACTTATTTGGTTCAGATGGTGTCAAGTGTGTGTGGTGGCAACCAGGTGAGGAGTACAAAGACAAGTGTGTCTTGCCTATAGTCAAGCATGGTGGTTGGAGTGTCATGGTCTGGGGCTGCATGAGTGCTGCCAGCAGTGGGGAACTACAGTTCATTGAATGCTAACATGTACTGTGACATACTGAAGCAGAACATGATCCCCTCCCTTCATAAACTGGGCCGCAGGGCAGTACTGCAACATGATAATGACCCCAAACACACCTCCAAGACGACCACTGCCTTGCTAAAGAAGCTCAGGGTAAAGGTTATGGACTGGCCAAGCATGTCCCCAGACCTAAACCCTATTGAGCATTTTTGGGGCTTCTTAAAACAGGAGATGGAGGAGCGCAAGGTCTCCAGTATCCACCAGCTCCATGATGTTGTCATGAATGAGTGGAAGAGGATTCCAGTGGCAACCTGTGAAGCTCTGGTGAACTCCATGCCCATGAGGGTTAAGGTAGTGCTGGAAAATAATGGTGGCCACACAAAATATTGACACTTTGGGCCCAATTTGGACATTTTAACTCAGGGGTGTACTCACTTTTGTAACCGGCAGTTTAGACATTAATGGCTGTGTGTCGAGTTATTTTGAGGGGACAGTAAATTTACACTGTTATATAAGCTGTACACACGCTACTTTACATTGTATCAAAGTGTCATTTATTCAGTGTTGTCCCATGAAAAGATATAATGAAATATTTGAAGAAATGTGAGGGGTGTACTCACTTTTGTGAGATACTGTATGTGGTACACGCTCTACCCACTACATCACCGGAGCGCCCCGATCCTGTTCATGATTATTACACATATCACATTTGCCTTTTGATGTGGCGACAGATCTCCTGAAAACGCTTTGCACATGGGGGATAGAACAGTCATTTTGTGGTGTCTGATCTCTGCCCTTTGATGTTGATTGGCTAATGAAGTGCAGCGCTCACCAGTGTACAGAAGACACATTGGCACTGTGTGATGGTGGTCATCTGCTCCAAAGGGAACTCTCCAAGGCACAGCTTACAGGAGACTAGGGGGTCAACGGCCAGCTCCCACGTGGGACGGTACCGTGCCGTCGTCATCTTGACCGCCACCGAGCTGAAACACACACATTGAAAAACATAAAATATCTACGGTAAAAGAAGCCTTAAATGAAGTGCGCAGTAGTAGACATGATAATGCTCATGATAAAGGCATCAGTTAAGGGAGAATATACAGCTCAGAATTGTTTGTGTCCTTCCCTCCTCAAAACAGGCCACAAAAATGTGCTTTTTTTGTTGTTGTTTTGACATAGGACGACATGTGGGAGCAGACTGACAATGCATTGTGAGGGCACAGACACAGACAGACACACACACACACACAGACATACATACATACACACAGAGAATAGCACCAGCTTTCTCCCCCAAATGGCCCTTGTCAGCTGTGTTCATTTATATATTCCTGGCCTCATGCGTCCTGGCAGTAAAAATGAAAACACTGTTCAAAAGGATCCTGAAGCTCCCGTAGCTATCAGCCATCTCGGTGAAATGTTTCACTTGGGATGAAATAACACTTTTTCTCTCTCTCTCTCTCTCTCTACCTCTCTTCACAGCACGTCATCGCGTCTCTTTTGTGCGAGTCAGAGAGGGTTATTTTAGGCCGTCTCGTCTCACTCTCTCTCTCTCTCTCTCTCTCTCTTTCTCTCTCCCCCTTTCCCTCTGTAGCGGAGAGCAACGAGCGGCAGCACCCACTCGGCTGTTTACAGGAAGGCAACACAACGTCAACACCATCAAGCTCAACCCCGTGCTGCTTAGCAACCGGACTGAAGAAAGGAGGATTTTTGGAGATGGAGGGGGGGTGCTAGTATAGGCGGGCAGGGAGAGGAGCGTGGCATACAAGGTTTTGCTTTGCACTGGTCAACTGTTTGGTAGGCCTCGCAGTAGCCTAGTGTGCAGCTGAGGAGGCCAGGCCAGGCCAGCGAGTGGGAGGAGTAGGGGGTTAAACGGTTCACATGATTGCTCAATGGACTCTTGTGCTGTCTACATGTGCTATACCCAGAGAGGGGAGTGGAGGGGAAAAGAGGCAAACAAACAGTGGGCTTCGGTGAGACCCGTAGCTAGCAACATTGTCGTTTTCAGAGCATGAGCTGTGTAATAACACCTGATTTATTTTTCAGCATACCCACAGTACGGATGGGATTTTGGACAACAAGCATTCTCCAGAATCGCTGACTCCACCTTTAAAAAAGGGCAAGGAGGCTGTTGAATCCACAACAGATCAACTTCATTGGAGGTGCTAGCCGGCGAAGGCAGTCCACACATGATACACGCTATAAAAGCAATAAAATAAAAATCAGAAGGAGAGTAATATGTCGTGGCAATGAGGCAAACACAGGGTAGGCCTATAATGCGGCCTTTGGTGCAAGGTGGCATGTCAAGTAGATCATATTCCTCCTTCCTCCATCTCCTTTCATTTATTTCATATCTTAACAATTCATTTGTCCCCATATAACACACAGGTCTGCCATCAGTCAGCTATAATGTCTCATCTCCAGCCTACTAATGCTGCTCGGTGGTGCAAGGCGTGCAGAGAGAGGCAAGATTTCTCAACAGAGACTTCAGCGAGGAAACACGAGAGGCCTCCTATGAATGTGGAAGTCTATTATTAGAAAGACACTCCACTTTATTGGAAATCCGTGAGTGATTGGATACTGCGGCTTGATGGTCCTACTACCAAGTGCATCACTATTGTGCTTCACTGCAGTTCGGTCACGCTGCAAACAGAGATAGAAGAAAAAGTAGCAGACAATGTTGGTGATTTTTTTACTTATTCATTATTTAAATCAACTTTATTGGATATGTGGGTTGCAGAAAGCCAGATGGCCACGTTCTTTTATGGCAACTTTACCATTCTTCCTAGCACAGTGAAGGAGATCTACAGAGTGTATTGATGTACTTTTTCCCCACACAGGCAAATGAGAATTATTGATGTAGAATGTGTTTAGTAACAGTGAAGTTATCAATCATATCGGGCATAAAAAAAAAGTATAATTTAATTTTTTCCTCTCAAAAGATTCCTGAACTATAATCATCAGCAGACAATGAGACAGTCTCATTATAACCCCTGCTAATTTAGTAATGAATTAACAAGAGCTGAGGAAGTAAGCACCAATGGCTCCAGATGCAAATATAAAGACGGGCTAATTAACAGGAAGGAAACTGCTCATAGGTGATCCAGCTGTGCACCTGTCATCGGTAAGTGACGACGTCCGTGGACTAAGAAAAATGGTCTCCTGCGTATCTCTTCAATCCTGTTTTAAGTAGGAGGAAATTGCAAAGTGGGGTGAAAAACCTCAGAGGGCAAATAAGAAAAAAACGAGTTTGCACCACCTCACCTCACCTGGCATTCATCCATCCACCATCCATCACACTGACCAGAAAGCACAGAGCGCTGAGCGGGAGCTCTATTATGCAGGTGCTGAACTCGTAGGTAACAGCTTAAATGGCAATTTGTTATGAAGATGAAGGAAGCCATGAAAGAGGACTTCACCAATAAAGTTGAATGACATCTAATTGGAAATGCAGCTGCACAGGTCAAACCTTTTCATGAGTGAAAATGTTTGGCACGCAAAAGCTTAAATGCAGCAGGTCAAATGGTCATGAAATCTGAGTTCTGAAGAAGGGCAAATGTACAAGTTAGGGCAGCATCAGACATGATGCTTTTAGAATGATATAATATTGTGATTTATTTTTTAATACTATTTTAATAATATTCTGAAGACATGGACCCATTTGACAGGCAGAGAGGAGGATGTTGCACTTTAAGGTTCAAATATAGGACAGTGACAGACACTGTGCTTCACACTTGGGCCTGGAGAACTATATGTCAACAGTTCCGTGGTAGAGTTTCCAAATTATACTGCGGGCGATTTAAATGTCAGTTACTTTACGAGGACTTAAATCAGTCCGTTGGTTTTATCTGTCTCATTGCCATAGTTGCTGAACTCCAATAGCCCTGTGGCAGAAAAAGATCTGAGGGTAAAAAGTCATGGCATTGTACAGAGCGGGGCTTTCTAATGCATTTAAATGTTTCTCTCCCTCCCAGACTTAATATTGGCAGCGTCGGTGCTGACAGACTGGATCGATGGGGACAAATGAAATTGTTTGGTAAAAGATGGCCCGGGGAGAGGAAAGCAGAGGAGAAGAGAGAGAGAGAGAGGGAGCAACAAAAGGAGAAAATTAGTTTTCATGAGAAAAAGGTGGTGCAGTGCCGCCACTGTGCTGCATTATTAACTACGTGGTCCATTATCACTGAGAAACACACACACGGTTGATACACACATATACAGACTATTACAAAGAAATGGGAGTGTGTGTGTGCGTGTGTGTGTGTGTGTGTGTGTGTGTGTGTGTGTGTGTGTGCATGCAGTAAGAGAGGTCAGAGAAGCTAACAATCGATGAAGCCGGAGTCAGAAGTCAAACATCCATCCTGACCGGTGGTCACCATGTGTCAGTCATCATCGGTCTAAAGGGGGCTCTGCTCATGGCTTAACTGGCTATACAGCAGCACTCACATTATATCCAAGTGACAGACGTGCACACACACACACACACACTCTTCATACCTGTCTGCGTGCATTTAAGCTCCAGGGCCTTTTCTTATCGCACCCCATCCTTTAGGAATAATTAGGAATAATCTTCTTTTTGATATCAAGCCATCTGATGTCACTGAAGTATCTAAATCTAAACTTTAAACTGCTTGTTTCCCCCTTCATTTCAATTAGGGCTTATTTGTGGATACCCCAGGCCTTGTACCTGTTACCATTATACTTGCAGAGGGTCTCTGTGTATCTCTCAACCCGACTATTTATAGTGTGACTACTAGTCCGTGTTTGTCATGCAGATGAAACAAAAATCATCCAGATGAATGGATTTGGCTCATGGTCGCCCATGAGATCTAACCTCTCCTCTTTCCTCCTCTCTTCTTAGCTTGCATGCCATCCTGTCTCTCTCTCCCTCTGTGTTTGTCTGTCTCTCTCTCACTGTGAAAGCTATATGCACTTGTGTGGTTTTGTGGCCTGCCCTCTTACCACCTTTTGATGGTAGACAGGAATTCATGAGGTTAAATCCTACTTATTTGGTGACACCTGAAGTGGTTCCACGTCCTCCCGCATCTTTCACATAATTTACAATCTACATGTGATAATTGTGTCTGTTCCTTCGAGGAGAGGGATCCCTCCTCTGTTGCTTGCTATTCTTGAGGTTCTTAAATGTTTTCCCATTATGCGTTATAAGGTTTTGGGGGGAATTCTTTATTTACCTGACTGGAGGCTCTCTAAGAACAGAGGGTGTTGCATGGTGTACAGTTTTGTTAAGCACCCTGAGGCAAACTGTTAATTGTGATATTGGAATATATGAAAAAAATTAAATTGACTTGCGTAACAGGGTTGGAAATGAGGAGCAATTATGCAGAACTGGGGAGCTCTGCTGCTGTATACTTGATGCCATCCATTAAAGTTGTTCAGACTCCATGTTAAATCACATAAAGGTCACTTACAGTACATAAACCAAAGATTCTACACCAAACCATGAACACACACACACACACACACACACACACACACACACACACACACACACACACACACACACACACACACACACACACACACACACACACACACACACACACACACACACACACACACACACACACACACACACACACACACACACACACACACACACACACACACACACACCTGCTTCCAAGAGAGATCTTAAATTGCACTGAGCAGTGCTGAAACAGTGCTTGTCAACACATTCCTTTTATTGGGTAATAGCATAATGCTAAAAGTTCACTTCTTAGTAAAGTTTGTATTAGTCAGCAACAGTCAAGCCCTGAGATGTGATTTCATTTTGCTAGAGCTGTGCCCACTGCCCGTTCAGGCACAAGCAATTCGCACAAGTTAGATGTTCAGCATCAAATTTGTAGAGAAAAAATTGATCAGAAACAAATAGCAAATCAAACGATCCAAAAAATTGTTTCAGCAACAGCTTATTAAAATGACGATTAAATAAGGACATTGATCAGACTGATATTTTACGAACATTCTAATTCAACGCCTCTGACTGCATAGAAATTAGGGCTTTACATTCACTAAACTCAACTAAGTGCTCTCGATACACTGGTGCCCACAGTGTCCCTTTAATTTAATTAGCTCCAATAGATGAGAGAGAACACTGAAAAATGTGAGAAAGAATCTTTCAGCTCTCCGTTTTCTCCCGGGTTGACACCTTTTACTTTGTGTAATTATATAATGTCACATAAAAGCATTGCATAAGACTCTATTTATATACCATTACCTCACCTATGGCTGATGTGCAAGAAAGCTGCTAATGACTGTTAGCTGATGGGAATGGGATCAGCAGCCCACACATTTCTCTCACTTATTCACTTACACTCAAACACACACACACACACACAGAGCTGTCCTTTAGCTGATTTACAACAATGTGCTGTCAACCGGTTAGGCAAGTCAGCGAGAGTGTGATCAAGCAAGAAAAAAAGTGAAGACCCACACAGTGTTCAGCCAGCGACAAGGTCAGAAGCAGGACTGAGACGAGACCTTGCTGATGAAATTCTACCTGAAGCCAACAGTACAGTAGCTGTTCAATCGTGTCATTATTTGCTGCAGCAGTATTAATGTAGTGCGAAGCCTGATATGATACTAGCTGACTGAAGCAAACTTTGTTCCAAGCGGACCTTATCTGGCGAAACCTGATCTAACTCTTGTCAACATGTCTGCTGGGCATGCTGCTATACAATTTAGTTCTTATCGTCTCGATGGACAATTGCATTCCACAAACACATGCGATTTCATTCACGTCAAAATTCATTCACACACACATCGGAGAACTTCAAGTCATGGCACTATGAACCACAATTATTATTCAGTAGTTAGTAGCATTTCTTTTGCTAGTGAAAAAAAAAAATTATTGGGCTTTCTGCACAGTGATCCGTGAGAGCTTGGGGTCCTTAATAAGCACTCCTCTCTCTCTCTCTCTCCCCCTGTTCCTTCCTTCCTTTCCTCCCTCAACAGGCCAGCCCTGTGCTCTTCATGGCCAATTAGCGAGGTCTTTAAGTTTCATTCCTGTCATAATCTCTCTGTGTCCACTGCTGCAAATAAATGGAGAGAGAGAGAGGAAAAATCAAAAAAAAAAAAAAGAAAGAGGACAGAGGACAGAGGCAATGCGCTAGTTTCGTCCATTTTCCCTGACTCCCTTGGCTCCACTGCCTGCTATAACTTTCTTGTCACCTTGTTGTGAAAGCACCCACCGGGCAAACGGAACAAATAGGCAGAACAGGCCATAGAGAATAATAACGTGTAAAACAGAAGAATGATCTTAAAACCATACTGTAGATAGGCAGAAGCATGCAGCAGACTGAAGCAAATACTCAATATCAACATGAGAATGAAGGGTTTTGATTCACAATAGTCACCAGTGTACGTTTTGTATCTTAACTGATCGTCTGCCATGTGATCTGCATTCAGTAGAACCTCAAAGCTTTTAAAATACAAAATTCAGATGGTTTCCTCTATGAAAGCTATATTATTATATTTACTATTTACAGACGGAGAAGATAATAAATGGAAGGTCACACATTTCAAAGTCTAAACTCTTCATATGTGTAGAAAAAGCTGTAGCCTTCAAATGCATGTATCATTATAGACAAACATGATTTACTGCCCTATACTCATCATGCAAACATATTCAACTATTGTTGAGACTGTTCAAGACATTACAGTGCTATCCTAGCCTGGCATTCCCAGACCTGCCACTAGGCCTGTTGGTCTGAAAACTCTCCGTTGAAGCTTTTTCAAAAAGACCAGAAATCTGGGCTCACGTTTCAATTGGTTCTAACTAATATGGGCGCGCCAGAGGCCTATGTATGGTGCTCTGGGGAGGACGTAACCGGATGACGACAGTGACGTGCATGCGACGTCGAAGCTGTGATAGTAAACATCAAAGATGGCTGCGGATATGTTGTGTGAGTTTGAGACTGCTTTGGCATCGACCCTTTACGATTTGGAAGACGGCACTCTTTCATTAGCAAGTAAGTGGAATGTTCTGTTTTACCGACCGACCACGGCAAACGTTTAATTTAACAGTTTAACAGTTGTTCGCTAAACGAACGGGGCTTACGTCACCTTGTGCATCGCTCTGATTGGTTGTAGTGCTATCCAACTGCGTGCAGTGGCATTTGAAATGCACGAGTAGGAGCCGCCCCTTGAGTTGGAAATTACTATTGATCGTGGCCAGACCCTCTATCGTTCAAGATATCAGGGTCTGGATTTCCAGGCTAGTGCTATCCTGCATTTTACTTAAAAAGGTGTGCAGCACATCGCCTATGAGAAAACACACAAGTATAGGAGGGCCAAGCAATTTGCCCATTGCCTGGATAATAATCAACATCTTCTGCATTATTTATACATTTCAGTTGTGCAAATGCAAAACCTAGCTGTGTGTTTGAGGCAGATATTGAGTCAAAATAACAAACAAAATATCCTGCGACTAAATGTACAATCCCCAAGATAGCCACATCACATATCTCCATCGTCATTATACAATTAGTAGGATAAAATCAATGTGGGACACGTCAATACAAAACTACAGACAGTTTACAACATCTCCTGTGCAAAAATAAAATACATTGACAAGTGTCAGCGTCTATTTCGAGCACATTTATTCTAGGCTGAATGTAGGTCATGGTTGTATATGGGCCATAGGTCTGAAATGACAATGAAGTCATGCTGTGCCCAGCCATAACCCACACACACAATAAGGATGTCAAAGTGTGCTATTATAAACTAACCAACATTTATAACTCAAAGCACAGGAGCTTTATTTTAGGACAGGTGAAGGGTGACATGCCTTCTTGGAGGAACAGCTACTGTGGACGGCTGCCATCTGTCCTTGACAGGGGAGGGAGAGTGTAGCCGAGTGAATTTTGATAGGACTAGTTACACAATCACCAAGGCATGTTTTGTGGCATTGAGAGTGGTGAGGAGATGGTGTGTGGGTGTGTGTGCATGTGTGGGTCCAGGTGTGTGTGTAGGTGGGTGTGTGTATGCGTTGGTGCCATGGAAGTCAAAGTCCGCTTTGCAATTTGGGCCAGACAGACACCGTCAGTGGTCCTGCCTGGGTATGTAGGTCAAAACATTTTTTACTTGGTCCCCTGCCAATTTCCTGCTGCAATGCAAGCAACATATCCTCTTTCTAGGCAGAGATACTGCCATAGGTCTGCTTCAGCTGCTTTCTATTTACTTAAAAGGTGCTGTAAGCGGAATGGTTCTTTTAGCTAACTTCCTGTCAGTTACTGCAGTTAGCAGTCCCCTCGCTCGTCCCTACGTCACCACATTAATGCACTGCGTTCTTCAAGCAGCAAGTTATCTAGCATCATCTCAGATCCATAAGTGTGATAAAACATGATAAAAACCATCAAAACAAACATTGGGAAGGATTTTTACCTGCTCCGCCATTGTAGGCGCATACACATTCACCCATCTGTTGCTCTGGCGTGCACCGGCAGTGAGACCATGGAGTGTATATAGGCTACTACTATATATGAGTGAGACGAGTGTCGGTTTGTAGCGTTCTCTCTTCTGATTGGATACAATTTTTGGGATACTCCAATAAGTTTAGTTGCCGATTACATGCAAAGCAGCTGACTGAGAGATCGGCTTTATGAAACGCGCACATTATGTAAGTGATCACTGTATGAATAAAGAGCGATTTTACACTTATATTAACATAAATAAACCGCTTACTTCACCTTCAATCTGCCCATTCAGTTGGGTTTGTTGATAGTGATGGTAACACTAAAACAGGCTGGAGAACAGTAAAAGTCTCCTTTTTTCGGTTAAGCTAAATTTTCTAACCTACGTAGTCTCATCCTCTCCTCATAACCATTGCTATTCTCTATCTTTCATTGAGAGACAAATGTGATAACTTATGGTGTATGATGATTGAATGCCCGATAGCAGTGCTAATGCTAGTGGAGCAAACTGTGTGAGCTTTGCCATGCTGCATTTACCAGAAAACAAGCGATCAGCAGCAGAGATAACAGTGCCACGGTTTGAATGCCACCCAGTCGCAAAAAAACATGAAGTTTGTTAAAGACGAGAGACAGAAGTTAAAGAAGAGGAAGGAAAATATGGAAGAAAACATCAGAAGCCAAATATAAAAAAATAAAGAGAGTAGAATGCGGAAAAAATGAAAAGTACGAGAGACAGTTAAGAAATTGTGTGAATTTGTGATAAAAAAAAGGACTCATTCCCACATGCCTGTAAGCCTCCTAAAGTAGACTTTTAGGCAAACGAGCCGAGGCTTTGGCGGTACATAATGACTGTCTGTAAATATTCATGAGATCCAGTGGCATTTGTTAAATGCTCTGTGTTTGTTCCTTGAAGTTTTTATAAAGATTCTAAACTGAAGTAAACATTCAATGCTCGCATAACTGGACCCAGAGTTGGGCAACACCAATTAACTTTTTACATTCCTTAAGCTCATCTTCACATTGCTGGTTAAGATAAAACAAATAAAACAACCTGCCGTTCGGAATTTCACAGGAAAGAAAGTGCCCTCAGACTTGAAGACATATTGGTGGAGCGACGTGCACAGAGCACAAAAACATTCAGACCACTAGTGGGTGAAGCAAGAGGCAATTCTTGCCCACAAAGTCTTATTGTCCATGGGCCACGTAGCCAGACCGTGCCAAACAAGGATGACCACACACAGCTCTCTGCAAACACAAAGAATAGTACGGAATATGACGGCTACAAGAATGTCCTCATATGCAAGGCAAGGCAAGTTTATTTGTATAGCACAATTCAGACACAAGGCAATTCAAAGTGCGGCAAATTACATCACATCTTGCCAACTCCATGTGTGCTTAAAAAAGGGGGCTCGAAGCAGTAAAAATAAAGCTGAAACCCCCCTCCCCTCCAAAAAGCCATCTAGGCTCACATTAGAGTCTCAAAAGCTAAGTGGAGACGACAGGCATGCCACATTGAGCCTATGTCTATTGACAGATGCAGAGAGCCCGAGCAAAGGGTCGACTTTGCTGGCAATCCGTTGTCACTCACTGCTTCCCCATGCTCCACTCCTTCTGTTTACATGCACACTATAACTAGATTACAGGGACTTATCAGATTTGTCTCTCTGCTCATTATTGTGGAGGTTCTGAACATCTTGAATGTTACCTGCACTGTATTTGTGGTAGAAGCTAAATCTTACATCCCCCCGCTGCCCCGCCCCAAATCGCAACTGAGAAAAGAGAAAAAAAATCATTATCATCCCCTCAAACTGCTTATCTCAGCTTGGCTATTAAGATGTTTGGACTGCTCTTTCTAGTGTGTTATTAAATAGTTATATCCATCCTGTATTCCCTTTGTGCTTCAGTCCAAAACTAAATCAAACAAAAATAAACTGGCAAAACTTGAAGCTCACTCAGTTAATGTTCTGTTGGCTTACTTTTGTTTATTTTATCAATCTTTGAAGTAGGCCTCATTAGAATTCCTTGCAAATATCCGTCCAAAAACAAAATACTGCAGTGAAACCCCATAGGGTTGTTTTCTAATGGTGGCTGAATAGATTTACTAAATGGAAGCTTTCCTTTAAAAAAAAAAAGAAAAAAAAAAGGAAACAATTTTCATCGAAACAAACTACAAGGAGGATCCCACCCTCTGAGGACAAATGGAGGCCGTATTTACAAGCCGTTTGAAAGTGACGTTATTGGTGGACGTTTTAGAACAGTGTTTCTTTTAAACAAAAATAGGAGACGCCTTACGACTGATAGGCATAGAACTTTATAGAGAAACTTGTCCATGGGGAGTATCCCCGTTAAAGAACAGTTTGATAAAGGTTGAGTCTGTGGCAGCCTGTAGAAAAGCTCTTGTTAGAGCACCAAAACAAAACGGGAATAAATCCGACACTTGCTGAATTTAAACTAATGTTATCTGTATTTCCACCATCAATAGCCATGCTGCTATTTGCGAATAGTAACACTGCAATTTGAGACATTCACCAAATTCATGACTAATGCATGAATCCGTGCATGCCCTCTTTAAATTTGATTGACGTAACCCGATTAAAATGTTTACAACATGATTATTGCCTACGCAGGTGACACGTGTCTGTGTTCAAATAATAATAATAATAATATATATATTTTATTTTATTTTACAAAGCCAGAAGTAAAAGAACATGTGCCATATCACCTCACTTTAAAGGTCCCATATTATGCTAAATGCACTTTTTAAATGTGTTCCAACATATCCATGCGTCCACGGTGTGCCTAGAGACTGCCAAAATATCAAAAAAAATAACAATCTCTCCTTTTCTCACTCTCCCCTTTTCTGAAACCCCCACCCCTCCCCCCAAAAACACTCCAGTCAGAATTATCCCCTTTTCTGACCTCACAAACCGTAAAGCCAGAAGCTTCCACTGTGCAGCCCACACCCCTATTTCTTATTGGTCCACGGCCCTGACAGACAGAGGGCGAGGCGTATCTGGCTTCGCTTCTGGACAGGGGGCGGGGGGAGCTCAAAGATTGTATATTTACGAGGGGACCTGCAACTCTTTTTTAAAAAATAGGCCATTGTGAGATTAGCTGAACATCAGCATAGTACAATAAATTATCTGAAAGTTTTTTTCAGCAAACAATTAAAGAAAAACGTATTAGGGACCACTAAGACCATATAATATGGTGTATAATAGAACCGAAAAGTGTATAATATGGGAGCTTTAAAAGTGACATCATAGTAGTGATTGAGACACTGAAATGGAGTCAGATCCTTTCCCAGATGCATGGTGAGGACTGCTGTCACTCCACTAGACAATAGAGTGTTCATAGTCACAGGAGGAGAGGGCTACTCCAACAGAGAGACACTCAGAGCCACACTTTCACCAGATAGGCTAAACAATTCACAAGCAAATTCCGAGAATCACTGAGTTAGGGCCCTGGAAAAAACATAGGGCAAAAAAAAAAGGTATAGACGCAAGAATATTCAATGCTATGTCTTCTTCAGTAAGACATAGCCCCCTATGTTTAAGGAAAACGTCAATAAATATATTTTGTTAAAAAAATTCTCTTGCACAGACGTTTGCTTCCTCATTCCTTCACTCTCTCCATTGTCGAGACACTTCTGAATGTCTCATCTTCCACATAGGGCTTCCTTACATCTGATCTTACACATCTTGCCACAACAGTGCATTCAGTCTCCAGCCTTTATGTGCTCTGTTGGCGAGTGGCCGTCTTGTAAAGCAAAATCAGTCTCTGTGAGTCCCACCGCAGCCGAACGGGAAGTAGGAAGCCAAAAGAGAGACCTTAGGAAATGCGTTGACAACATCCTGTTGTTGGGCTTTTTGCAAGATACACAAAGGGATGTGTGTATGTGTGTGTGTGTGTGTGTGTGAGTGTGTGTGTGTGTATGTGTGTGAGCCCACTAAAAGTGAGTAGAGGAAACACGGTAGTGAGACAAATCACAACATCATGGTGACACCTTGGAAGGGAGTTCTAGGAGCAGCGCTATAACAATCATCTAGTCATCGTTTCCACGACAGGTTAAGTGGGTTAAAAAGTGTCTCGATTGCTTAGAATGTTACTTTGGTCCTTAAGTATTAGAAAGGGCCCTTCCAAAAAGTCGTTCAAAGTACAAGCAAGCATTATGGATTTCGATTTTAAGCAGGCATATGCTGCTAAGAATGACAACTTGCTGGGTCATAATGTAATGAGATCTCTCCTGAACATTCTTTACAAAGTCACTGCTGCTCATCTGTTGTCATTCTCCCTGTGGCATTAAGCTCGTGTTTTATGCCTGGCCAGGTTGCACCAGCTTTTTTCCGGTCATCTGCCGGCACTCCCAGCTCCAGGCCTGTATGTTACTGACTCATCCTCTTCCACTTTTGGTTTGTGATTTGCATGATTTCAGACAGAATACTAGTCTGAACGTGCTGTAGGAATTTGCTGTGTGTGTGTGTGTGTGTGTGTGTGTGTGTGTGTGTGTGTGTGTGTGTGTGTGTGTGTGTGTAGAGCGAGATCAGTGACAAAGACAGACATACAGTAGTAAGAGGAGCAAACGGGTTGGATAATTCCCCAGTCGAGGCTGAATTGTGTGAAATGTACCCTTTTAATGATCATTAAAAAAACAATTTGTTGTCGGATTTTATTCTATTGAAGCCACCGTGGGTGGGTTAGATTTATACTGTCTCCTCCTACTTCTTTTCGAGTTCTTTCCAAATGAGGAACTTTAGAAAGAAGCCCATGTAATGTGGATGTGTGGGACGGATGGCAATATCAGAATTATTCTCTACAAATTCTCATAATTTTTTTTAATGATGTTACTTCATCTATATTCAGGCCATTTTGTGCAGTAAAAATATACTGCCAAATAAGAATGTATCCAGGGTTTGTATATCTGACATCAGTTTTTCAAACATTTTGGCTGTGGCTCTCATTAGGCAGTCAGTGTGTAGGTTTGTTATGGAGGATGGATGGTGATAATGTATCACTGCTGAAAAGTGCGCGTGATGCATACAGAGTGTTGCAGTTTTTTCCTTTTCCGATGGTTGAATAAAGATGAACACATAATTGAGAGCTCCTAGGAAAAAACCTGACTATCTAAAATGGAGTAGTTGATTTATTTTCTTGTCTAAAATGACTAGTGCCCACAGCTCATTTGCAGGCAGGGAGACTAGCTCAACTCGAAAAGCTTGGAGCAATTTACACATTCCTGGAAACGCTAAATCTTAGGGAAAGTGTCGGACAGTCAGCAGAATGGGTGGTGCACTTATTGCATAACAGGGTCTCACTTAACTAGCCCTACCTGTCTGTGAGAATGGAGCCCACACACACACACACACACACACACACACACACACACACACACACACACACACACACACACACACACACACACACACACACACACACACACACACACACACACACACACACACACACACACACACACACACACACACACACACACACACACACACACACACACACACACACACACACACACACACACACACACACACACACACACACACACACACACACACACACACAATGCTCTCATAACAGCTCCCTGTCTCATCCTAACTGGCTGGATACAAGCCACAAAACACAGAGCTAAAGCACTCTCTGAGCGATGGACATTATTTTCAGAGGCTATTTAGAACTCAAGTGGTAGCATTGTCGACGGTCTTGTGTGAACACTATACAGGTACCTGCCCCTCAACCCCTAGCCCTCAGCTAGCCAGCTCACATATAAACACACACACACGCACACACACACACACACAATACACCTGGAAACAGGCACCGCCCTGATCACACACTCTGGGCACCATACTGAAATGACATTTAAGCAGTTGCGTAATACTTGGCAACCTGACTGCAGCAAAGCAGACCCCAACAACGCCCAGAGATTCATCCAAAATCACTTCTCTGGAAGTGTACAGTAAATGTGACTAGAAATTAAGCATTTCAACCAAAAGTATAATGCAATGTATACTGTACATATGAGACAGCCAAGTCTCTTTAGACATGCCAATTACCTTTTTTTTACGTTTTTATATTTGGAGTTGTTTGCATCCTCTTCAATCCTGTAATAACCACTCGTAACAAGAACCGGGTTATGAGGACACTAATTCAGTGTTAAATGACAGGTTAAGTGTATTACGACAAAATTGGGTGTCACATTTCTAGATGAACTCGGTCTTAAGGCTGGCTAATCCTTGACATTAGACATTAGGTGCTTCTGTATGATCTAACAGTAGAGCTGACCTGGATTATAGCGTGTCTTCACAACCTGGGAATTAGCCTGGCTTGGACTGATTCAAGCCTGAAAAAAATACCCAAGGGCTCCGCTGTTTATTCCACGAAAAAGATAACACCTTGTGTGTGATTGCTACAAAATGTAAAATGAGATTCTATGAATCAAAGACCAGAAGGTTTGCACAGTATATGTACACCCAGCAGCGAGTCAACACTATTGCTGCTATCACCCTCCCCAGTATTACTGTACGTTCATCCATATCTTGCAAATGGAATCCATCATGGAGGAATAAAACGGCTTCATTTTTGCAGAACATGTTTTAACAGATTGCTTAAAGCCAAAAGCTGAGTCAATGTAAACCCAAATCCAGTGACAAACATCCATGCAGTCGGAATGCCAAAGTGCCTTATCATCATCATCGTAATAATCACTATCGTAAGAACATATTCAGCAGCAGAGATCTCTTTTCAGAGACGCAGCAGTAAGATTTTTCAGTACAAGGCCAATATGCCAAGGTCAGGCAGACTCACGAAAAGGCTTAGATAAACACCAAGTCTCTTTATTTAAGGAGAGAGTGCCGAGGCTGTGTGAGGTTAGCACAACAGCACACCACCGCCAACACAATCATAGACCCTTCCTCGTCTATGTAAAGTGCCCTTCGTGTGTGTGTGTGTGTGTGTGTGTGTGTGTGTGTGTGTGTGTGTGTGTGCGTTTTTGACCATGACTGTACTCCCCCTGGACTGGAATGGCACTCAGAGTTCTGGGCATCATAACCTCATTCCTTCTCTGCTCTAAAGCAAACTCATCCCCTTGCTCTGCCTCTGGGGGGGAAGACATTGGCTGCTGACTGCCGGTCACTCTGAGGAATGTGTTCCTGTTCTGTCTGTGTACCGACCATTTTTCACTCTGTGTTTTGAACAAATCTGTGCTGTGCGTGATGCATTCATGGTCCCGATGGGATCGTGGGGCCCTTCCTGGAGGAGGATGGAAAAAGTGCATCACAACAACAACGCCCAACCCGCATGCCTCTGTGATTTCATGTCAAATGTAGGCCTATATACAAGCCTTCCCCTGAATGTTTTGAGTGTGTGAGAGGGAGAGAGACTATGTAATGTGGCTAGAAGCTTGACATAAGAGAGGGAGAGAGAATCAATAGCAGACAAGAGGGATGTTAAAAGCAAAAGGTTGGACCTCATATGCTTATGCATGCATCCCCCCCATGTCAAATGTATTTCATGAAGCTAAATCCAGGGGCACTTGAACACATCATGTGTAGGTGAAGCAGTTTTTCTAAAAATATTGACATCTGACGTTTAAAAAAAAAGGACATGATTTCTCTTAATAATGCTGATTATATTGTGTCTGTTAGATAACGTATTGAGAATGAATACCTTAGACTAGTTCATCAGTCTCTGTTAGGTTGGCTACAAAACATTTGACAAAATGTACCCAAAATGGCCTTAGGGATAAGAACATCGTGGACAGGAGTTTTCATGCACTGTAGGTGTGTGCTGTTTTTCTAGTAGCCTAGTTGTAATCGCATTGCCGCCCTTAAAAACCCTTAGGGGGGGACCTGCTGCTTAAAATGGAAATAGCAGGGCACGGAATGACCTTTCAAAGCTCAGCGGAGACATTCACTCTGAGCATGTTATGCTTGGAGTTCAGATGCAACACTAGTCTGCAGCTGCTGGTGAACAACAATCACAGCAACTCTGATCAAGTGTCAGCACTGGACACGCGCACCCACAAACACAAACACACACTAGTGTCAATTTTAAGCAGCTATGTGCAGCCACTGCTTTGTCATATGCTTTACAGATGTATGCACACACACACACACACACACACACACACACACACACACACACACACACACACACACACACACACACACACACACACACACACACACACACACACACACACACACACACACACACACACACACACACACACACACACACACACACATTTTAAAGCAGACTACCTGCAGCCATTGCTTTGTCATCTGACTGCACTAGCTGTTTACGCCAACATAGGCCAGCAGCAGTTACAAAGGCTTCACAATACAATAAGTCACCTACTTTTGCCAGCAGTTGACCTTCTTTCTGTGAGTGAACTATAGCATATCTTGCTGTAAAAAACATAAAAATGCGACAGCAGTTTCTTGTTGACAGCGAGGGATCGTCTGCAATAGGCTACAACTCGTAGGCTACTGATTACAAGCAAGGGGGGAAAAAAAGGACCTTACCTGGCTTTCTGAGACAACGCCGTCTTGATGGTGTTGTAGCCTAACCCCGGCAAAGGGTTGGAAAATCTCCTGAATTGGATTAACAAAGAGCCGGGCCAACCAACCAGCCAGTCAGTCAATCAGATGAAGAGAAGGAGGAGGAGGGGGAGGATATCTCTGAAGGGGTGATGCCCATGTTCGTTATGTGTCCCTCCAACGTCGGGGTGGAAACATTTGACCTGCTACTGTCGCCAACAGCGCCCGAGATCAGGCCCCCTGTGGTTACACACTCTTAACGCCAACGAGCATGAAACAAAAACAATAGCAGTGTAGATCAATAAATAAGCAAACCAGGCGGGAGCGTATATAGGTTACAGCTGACACTACTGCTGCTGTCTGTTTTGCCTGACAGCAGGGTTGTTTGTGGACCGGAACAGCGGTCTAGTCTCGATTACTGAAGAAATGCGCAGCGTCCAGGCAGCCCTGTGTCAGCCCGCTACACACATCCTGCTAAAAGCAAAGGGTTATCTTGTTGCAAAAGGAATCCGGGGGCGGTGTGCTGTTTACCTCTCCACCGTCTCTAGTGCTGACTGCTGCTGCTGCTGCCGTGCTCGGTAGAAAATCAGCTGCTTGCTTCTCACTGGAGGGACGCCATTTGTTGGTGCGAGGCTTTCCCGTCCTGCAATGCTGCACTGCCGCTTTAAGGCAGAGAGCTCTGGCTGCTGCTTTTAACAAACAGCGACGCCCCCTGCTGTCAGAATACTGCAATGGCCCTCGAGAAAGGCTACGAGTTGCTCTAAATTCCAGTTGACACGTCTTCTCGCTTCCGGCCTAGTGGTATATTTAGCTATGATATTTTTTATTTATTAAGTTAAATCAGACAAAGGCCAACTGTTCATAACCCTTTACACTAAAACCTCACTTTCCCTAAACAAATATAAATATTAGAGGCGTATAATTAAGCTATTTAATATACATTGTTAGAGACAGCTTTCCTTGGGTTGCCATATCATTAATAAATAACTGTAGCCTATATAGCCTACTCAATTTCTAAATATCAATTGAAGCCCAAACTTCCTCCTAATCTATCCAGTGTTTCTTTCTTTCCTCACATTTTTTTGTCTAGACTTTACCATATAACACCTGGTTTGGAAATATTTGGAGAAAGTGTTTTATATATGATGTTGTCCTTGGTGTTTACATCAGTGACATCGCTATTCATTTAGGGTGCTGCATGCTGACAAAAATACAGAAAGAATAGAACATTTTCACAATGTTTTTTTTAGTGAAAAATATAAATGTCTTTTTATTAAATTAGTTCACACAAGCGTATCCAGTGCATGGGACATGTTAAAAGGTGCACACATTTTGACTTATAATTGAACAATCTCTTAATACTTTTTTTTTTACAATATTTTTTTTTTAATTACACTAACTTATAAAAGGAACTGGCACAAATAAAGATAAAAACACTGACACTGTACATATAATTATCTCCTCTATCCGTCACAAAGGTAAATACGATAGAGTCACCATTCTAGCTTCATGTCAGCTTTGCTCCACACATATTTCCCTCCTCTCTTTAGAAACATTTTTTCATCAAAGCCACTAAAACAAATGGCCTCTTTCACACCCACATCCAGGATGGACCTGGACGGGTCCTTTCTTCCCTCTCTGCAGTCCAGGAAACGCATCTGGAAAAAAAGAAAAGAAACAGCAAATAAGTTACACACATCCAACTTGCATGTGTAATGGACATCAAGCAGGAACATTTTTGATTTCTACTCAGCCAAAAAAACTTGCATGTGCAAATGATCAGGATGAGGCCAAACTTGAAGGTCTTTCAACTCTATTCAAGCAATCCCCATTTAATGACTTCTAAATAACCTAAACTTAAAGGGGAGTGCTTTTCACAAAAATAAAAATCCCTTTTATCAAGCGTATAGGTCCTGTCATGTTAACAATTAAATTAAGGCAAGACTCATAAAAGTAGCAGTATAAAGTCAATAAGTACCATCAATACTTACATATTCATCCAGGATCAGATAGGAATTCCTCATCTGTGAAGAGAATGAAAACCACAAGCATTAGTTTTGTGCCGCTCAACGTCCAGGCAAAAAATAACAGGTTTCTGGCATGGTACATTTTGCCTGGGCCTTTGTCCAATGACTAGTGCTCACTAGCCCTTATACATGCACTTGTTCATATCAAAGGGTGTCAAGGGGTTCATGTTAAAAGCTTATCCCCAAAATAAAATGTTTGTAAATGTATGTATGTTTGTGACTTAAAAAAATATTTGCAGCCATATTTGTTGCCACATTGATTGTTGACAACCATCCCATACCTTTTCGTTGGACTCGGGAACGAGGCAGGAGACGGCGCTGTGTCTGTCCAGAAACTCCTGAAACTGTTCTTCACTGATGACGAACCTCTCTGCCTCTCTCAGGGCTTCCTCCCCTGCATTCTCCCCGTCAATCAATAGACACTGGAATACCTTTGGCACAGACAAAGAGGGTGAGTGTGTGTCAAGAAGACACTCATATACACAAACACATTCAGACTTTCCCCTTTTTCTATCATTTACTTATACCTTCCAGCGGACTGGGCCCAGCTGTGTGATGGACTCCGCCATGTCTTCGTCAACGTTGAAGGTGTTGATGACCGAGTTGATTTTGAACGCCACTTTGTATTCCTGGCACCACTTGCAAATCTTGTAAAGGTTGTCTACGTGGCTTTCCCTGCCCTGAGCTCTGCCAATCAGCTGGTTGGTTGATTCATCGAAACTGTCACATGAGATGGCCAGGATGTCCAGAGAGTCACCTGGTGGAGAGAGAGAGAGAGAGAGAGAGAGAGAGAGAGAGAGAGAGAGAGAGAGAGAGAGCGAGAGAGAGAGAGAGAGATGGAGACAGAGAGAGAGAGAGAGAGAGAGAGAGAGAGAGAGAGAGAGAGAGAGAGAGAGAGAGAGAGAGAGAGAGAGAGGGGGGGAGAGAGAGAGAGATGAAGAACATAAGGTTAAATGTGCACTATGTAACTTTGGGTGTGTCAGAGAAGTGAACATTTTCTAAGGTTTATTCTCATAACTGAATAAACAAACTTTCCTCACAGGAAACTGTGATCCCTGGAACACACTGTTTGAAGTTAGAAAGCTTCCTGAAAAGTTACTGTTTTACTGTTGTTTTTACAGTAGCAGGGCCCAACCTTTGGTTAACAAACATATTCTAGTTTTACATTTGGTTCCAGGTGCCTCAAAATAATTTAGTTTTGATTTATGATGATATAATATGATTAAATAGTAGAAATAAAATATATTAAATACGTTTTATGCAGTAACTATAGGCTCTGCAAATCTCTTGAAACTGCATTGCACCTTTAAAGATCATGGATTACATTTGCATTGGTGCCAAATTAAGGCCCTTTATTTCTAATAATTATGCCGGTTAAAATATTTGAAACAACAACAATGACACATTCATTTGACAAAGTTGTGACTAACTTGCAGCCCTACCATATTTCTGGAACCATTTCTCCTTGATCATGCTTCCATTGCTGACGATGCTGACACTGGGCAGCTGGAGGTCCCGTTTACAGAACCGAACCATTTCCCCCAGAAATTCTCCCCTATCGTGCAAGAACGGCTCCCCTCCAGAGAAGTTGATCTTTTCCATGCCTTAAAAAAAACATAGATATGATGAATTTGCCTGCATGCATGAATTTGGTTATGCATCACACAAAATACCAGAATGTGAATTACGTGTCAAATGTACCTGAATCCTTCAGAAGTGTGAGGCCCCTCTTGGCTTCCTCCAGAGGCAGGACGAAGGATGTTTTGGCAGTGTGGAAACAAAATCCACATTTGTAATTGCACTTGCGAGTAAAATGATAGTTGACACTTGTTGGAGTGGTCGCATTTTGGACTTTCTTGCGTTCTAGTTGTACGTCAACAGGCGCGCTTGTTCCCCTGAAGGCTCCTGCCTTCCAGTTAAAAACTGTTGAAAAGATATTCACCAAAAAGCATTGCAGGGTGTTGATGAAGAGCTGCAGAAGCTTCGGAATCGCGTCTATAGAGGAGAACTGCATATTAAAAAACTGACCGTGGATCACACTACGCACTTTGGATGTTGACGGCGCAGCTTCATCTATTTATAATGACGCGGCTGCCCTGCTGCAGGGCAAGATAAGACACTCGATCAGCTGAGTTTCTGTTTACAGGATTCGGAAAACGAAACAAAACACATTTGCACCCGCCACGCCACATTCTTATGCTCGTATGCACCCTTGTTTTGTTCGAGCACGCCTTCAACCGTCCCCCCAAGCTTAATTAATTAGACATTCGAACTTATTTTTTAAATTATCTTTCTTGTGTAGGCCTGCTTTCTTATCTTATGGATTTTTTATTTTATTGGCTGATGCCTTTAATGATTTTAAATGCATGATCTTTTAAAAAAAAGAAAAAGTTAATTATCATAATTATGATTCAACTCAGTTTATTTTTAATAGAGAGTCATTTCCTCCTAGCTTCTTTTACCACAATGTATCAGTCACAGCCTTTCGACCCCAAGCGATAGATCAAAGAGGTGAGCAGTCCCAAAACTATGTCCACAGTCTAAGAGACACCATCCTTACTTTGACACAACAGAAACTATTTCACAAGAGTCTTGTTTCACTATAAACAAAACTTATGAGTCAAGGAAAACATTTTCTCTGAATCAGCTGGCGCGCCTGCCTGGGTTTGGACATATCACGTGACAGGTGATCGCTAAGTTTCGTTTTCCTGAGTTCGTCGCCTGCAGCTGGCCTACTTTCGTTTTCCCTACAGCTTGTGTAATGCTTATAGTAACCTAGCAGCAGTGAGTGTCGTCAAACCCCGATTGTAAACGGTGCTCAGTTTGTTTTGGTGTAGGCTATCGGATGGCACGGCGCGCTATTTCTCTCCTCCTCCCGCAGTGGTCCGCTCGTGTGTTTTCGGTGGAGCTCGAAAGAGCGCCTTCGTACTTTTCTATAGGCCTACAAGGAAAGCACCGTGGAGATGAAGACGTGCCCAGGGTTTTTAGCAAGGTTCAAAACTATGAAAGATGTTACTCTCTTCTCGTCTGCGGCGGCGACAGAATCAGACTGGCCAAGTGCTACGGGGAGCTGCAGGAGAAACTGCGGAGACACTTGCCTCCAGAGTGTGTGTTGTCTCCCATGACGTCATTCCTGCCAAATGTCAAGGACTCGCTCATCAAGGGCTATTTTGTCAAAGATAATTCCCAGAGTCCGTCTGCGTCAGAAGGACTTTTGCGAGATTTAATACAGAATGATCCCGTGCTCGTGTGCTCGTACTCGAGAGGTGAGGACGGCCAGCAATGGACTCAGCGTCTGTGGTCTCCTGACAGCCAGACACACATAGACATGTCAAAGGCATCCTACTATGTGGTGCCTTCAGAGGCGCCCGAATATCACCCCTCTACTCTCAACATCATCAACTCCGATGTCTTCTACAGTTTGGAGGAGGCCTGCGAAGTTCTGAAAAAGGTTCCTAAAGTCTCATTTGAAAATATGCACAGGCCTGTAGCCTATTAAAATTAAGGCCAGACCATGCCGGCGAATTGGGTAAACATGTTTGAATTATAGATACCATCACGCACTTTGCCAGTGGATTACTTACATTAAAACAATTGTTTTTTGTAATCCTATTAGACCGACAATTTTCTTTTAAATGTTTAAACAAATTTGGCAAATAACTAGAAATTCTTCATTGGCAAAATATGGCAAAATGGCGTACCCGTGTGGCGGAGGTCGGTATAGCAGTGAATGCCAATTGGCCCAAAGTGGCACTTGATTCTTGCATTTACCTATCAGTGCCAGGTGGCCCACAGTAGTGTGTGTGTGTGTGTGTGTGTGTGTGTGTGTGTGTGTGTGTGTGTGTGTGTGTGTGTGTGTGTGTGTGTGTGTGTGTGTGTGTGTGTGTGTGTGTGTGTGTGTGTGTGTGTGTGTGTGTGTGTGTGTGTGTGTGTGTGTGTGTGTGTGTGTGTGTGTGTGTGTGTGTGTGTGTGTGTGTGTGTGTGTGTGTGTGTGTGTAACCCCCCTCACAGCAGAGAAACTGATTGTATGTGTTTGCCCTGCAGTGTGGTGACATCATCCCAGAGGCAGCGTCTGTCATGGAGTTGCTGCCCAGCAGAGCGGAGGCCAGAAGTAAACCAGACTTCCCTGTTATTGTCATAGAGGGCCTGGATGCCACAGGTTAATGCCATTACCTCATAAATAAATATGGGATCAGTTTGATGTATAGATGTCTCAGCTCAAGTGACGGCCAGTGTGGTTATCTTGCAAAGCCATTATCTGCCAGTGGGCTCTGGCCCTAATGGAATATCACGTATCATGACCTCAGCAAAGTTACATCACTGTAAAAAATGGTGTATTGAAGAGCTCCCTCATCTAATATGAACCTTGTGAAAACTTAACCATGTTAGTTAGATGGGAGTTTGACAGTAGGTCAAACAGACTTAAAGGTGGAGTAAGCAATTCTGGAGAATGCTTCTTGTCAAAATAATTTTTTTTGTCAAAATCAGTGACTATCTCCTCTTTATCAGCTACCAGTGTCCGTATTGTGGGTACGCTGAAAAAAAAAAGCTGGTGTTAATACACAGCAAAGGCTCTGTAAACTTGGCATGTAAAGGGGGCCAACCGTAGCTAGCAAAATTCCCCTTTTACAGAGTCTAGAATGTGTATTACCACTGGATGTTTTTCCAGCGTACACACGCAGTACGTACAGGTAGTGAGCCGTGAGGGGATATTCACTGATTTTGACCAAGACGTGAATTTGACAACAAACGTCCAGAATCATTGACTCCACCTTTAGGACCTTTATTATGTTTTATTAAATATGAATTAGGCCTTTTGTTCTCTGAAAAGGCGACTTCTTTTTTGTGTTTCTTCTTTGTTTGTGAAGTGACTCTCTTCTTCCGATCACAGGTAAGACAACTCTGACTGAGTCTCTGAGGGCCGCGCTGGGGGCCTCTCTCCTGCGCTCCCCTCCCCAGTGCCTGTCCCCCATGAGGCCTAGCTTTGATCGGGAGCCGCCCCTCATCCGCAGGGCCTTCTACGCCCTGGGGAACTACATCACAGCAGAACAAATAGGCCAGGAGGGCACCAAGACACCTGTCATCGTTGACAGGTAAGAAGACAGTCGGTAAAGTTTGCCTGTTTGTTTGACCTGTTTTGAGGTACAGATAATACATTCCAAGGGGATCTAGACCTACAATTCAATGTGTAACATCCCATACTCCCTCCTGTGAGGCCTTGTTCCCTTTAGCAGATCATACAGCCATCCATCCATCATTCATATTTTCCATCCACACTGTGTCCTCCATCCATCATGTGTCTGTCCTCTAGATTCTGGCACAGCACAGCAGCCTATGCCATTGCCACAGCGGTGACGGGCGCAGTGAGTGATCTTCCGGCCGAGGGTTCAGATGTTTACAGATGGCCCACAGACCTGCTCCAGCCCAGCCTGGTGGTGCTTCTAACACTGGACCCCGAGGAGAGGAAGAGGAGGCTGAGGGACAGAGGGCAAGGGGAGACGCAAGAGGAACAAGAGCTTGACCACAACCAACTTTTTCGACTCAGGTGAGCTATTTGTGTGACGTTTACGTGATGATATGTCTAGGATGAACATATGGGTGTGTAATTATAATGAATGATTTATAATACCGCTGTGGATGATTATTTTGATTACCGGTTAACCAACTGGTCGCTTCTTTGTTTAGAGGTTTTATCGCTTAGTTTGGAAAGTCTTTGGAAAAAAAATAGCTTGTCACAACTTCCCAGAAACCCAAGGTGATGCCTTCCAATTCCACTTAATGTGCATCAAAATCAAAATATTTGTTCTGTTCAATGAAAGGAAGAAAAGCAACACATGTTCAGATTGAAAATCACACCATTTCATCAGAAAACAAATGTTAAAAGAAAAACATAGTCTTAAAATCCATAAGCCATAGGAAAAAAAAAAAAACGGATACAATGAAATTTAAAACATAGTTATAAAATGTAATTTTTCCTAATATACAGTATGTTTCTTTGGCATGCCATTCTGCACAGCCAATTATTTCCCAGAGTGGGTGATGACAGGAAAAGAAAGAAAAAAAGAGAGAGAGAGAGAGAGAGAGAGAGAGAAAATCTCAGTAGACACACTTAGCTGTGCGTGGTAGGTGTGGACAAATGTTCCACAGCCTGTGATGAAAAAAAAAAGTTCCCTGCGAGTGTGAAAACATGAAACAACAGATGTACACACTGTATACTGCACGTTTCACTGAGTCAGGTCAGCCTCAGTCTGATCCATCAAACACTTAACAATCAATGGCCGTCCCACAGGGGAGGGAGCTGCTGATGAGAAAGAACAGGTGATTAGTTGCTGAGCTGTTGTGCTCCATTAAGCTGGTCAGAACTCACAGACACTGCCTGCCCAGTTAGTCGCTGCGCAGACAGGTCGATGGCTACTTTCATTCATCCTCTCTGTCCTGACATAATGGCCTTTCCACACGCCACCGCCAGATGTTGGCCCAGCACAATTAGAAAAACGGAGAGAGTGTGTTGACTGACTGTGTGTGTGTGTGTGTGTGTGTGTGTGTGTGTGTGTGTGTGTGTGTGTGTGTGTGCTGCCGAGAGAGTGAGAGAGGTTTCTGCAGACTCGGTCAATCACTATCATCAAGGCGGGCTATTCTTCATTTGTCTCAGGAAACGGTGTAGCGATCTGGGCCATCTGTGTTGTGTCTTATTGTTAATTTCTCAGCTGTTGTCGTGCGCTTTATCACTCACTCTCCTCCTTATTGTTCACCAAAACATGTGAGGAGTCAACATATACTTACAAAGTTGTCCCTGAAAACCGATCATTTAGTGTTACTGTTAAGTGTCATTTTGCTATGTTTATACGCTTATTTTTTTCTCCATTTGTGTTGCACGTGTGTATCTATTTGCAGGGTGGAGGAGGCTTACCGGAGGATCAGTGGTCCAGCTTGCGTCACCGTAGATGCTAGTCCTTCCGCAGACCAAGTGCTCCGACAAGTGCTGCTTTTAATTAGGGCCAAATGCCACTTGTAAACAGTTCCTCCATCTCCCCTGCTGTTGGGCCGAAGCATCAAGTGGATGTAGTACCTCCATGCAACCATTGGGTGCCAGTAAGGTGTTGTGAATGCCATAGTAGTGGGAGGGGATGGTGGCCAGATTGGAGTTAGTTTGTGGAAGAGATTCTATTCAGAAGGAGTTAAGGTTGAATGGCCATGGGCCAGAGTGGCATGCTACAATTAGAAATACATATTCATGCAGACACACACATATGCATTCAAAGATTCTGAAACACACACACACACACACACACACACACACACACACACACACACACACACACACACACACACACACACACACACACACACACACACACACACACACACATTGTCAAGAAGAAGTTTGCGTTTAACTGCTGTTGTGACCTCTCAGAAATCAGGCACAGTGAAGCTGCACTTATTGACAACCACTCATGTTCGGATCGACACTGAGGAGATGGATACATCATTTTACAAATGCACCACTCAGTTAGATTTCATTCCAGCACACCAACAGGCACAATCCAAAGAACACTAAAAGGAAAACAAATTGAAAGAATCCATTATACATTCAGATTGAATACCTGTAATTTGCTAAAAAGTTTATTTCATATTAAAAGAAGCTTGTGCAAGAAATATCTGTTTGGGGTCTGTCCTTGAGTGATATGTCTACAGAAGCCTACCTAAAAGTTTCTTATAAAAACTGTATCATTTGTGTATTATAGCTCGCATATATCAATGCACATGAACTTTCAGTGAACACATTGTTTTGCACTTACAAAAGAAAAACAAGTAATTTTTTGCCAATTCCCTCTAGTTCCACTGTCTGTCATATTGACACAACTGATGCCACTTGTGTTGATAACCTGTGCGTCTCACGACTGAGCCATGGAGTACACTGAGAACATATAGCGCTGTTTGTACTTGATGTTCTCATGGGGGCACAGGCATTCACAAGTGTGCACACATGAATGTACACACGCAGACTTACTTGGGTAAACACACACGTACACACCGGCCTGCACATCTATTAAGAGCATATATTCTGTAACTCATTTATATACGGAGGAAGTGCATATACGGTACTACTGTGTGATGGGAAGATTAATTGGAGGTTTTAGTAATTATGAGCTTGGCATAGCTGCGGGCTGGAGAAGACAGAGTGACCCATCTCTTTTTACTGTGATGCATCAGCAGAGCGCCAACCACTGCAGACCCTATTCATATGGCAATTAATGGAGCGCTGTATATCAATGTCATTCCAGGGCTCCCCCCACATAAGCACATGGATTACACCCATACTAGCAATTACAGCAATCTAGTGTTTTACTGAGCGGATTGATGCCGTGCCGATGCAAATCATAGCATCACACATGTAATCAAATAAACTAAAATAAGGTGTCATTATGTTTATGGAGTATGGATTCCTAGATGAGGTAAGTATCTCGTTTCATCGCATTCATAAGCCCCCTCAGCTGAATGGTGGTGACGCTGCAGATGTGACACAAAAATGAATGTAGCACAGACCTGTGTAGAATTTTGATTGCCATTAACACAGTAGCCTCTGTCTCGGGAGAGTCCAAAATTTATGAAGTAGGAGAGCACAGCAATTAGGCAATATGCCATACATCATAGCCCAATGCAAAGTTGTGTGCCTGTGGTTGTCAACCATATTTCCACGTCAGATGTTGTTATGCGTTGTTATTCTTGGCAACACAAAGTTTAGAGTGGTGATTTCATGCCATTACTGCCCCTCAACGCGACTGTATTATGACATTAATGGCCCATAATCACAGTACATTACACACGCGCTGAAATAATTCTCCTTATATTTTTGTTAATAGCCGTTTCCTAAGCGGAACATTGGGGACTTGTTCTGTTGTTTCTGTCAGCCGGCCAGGACACACTCAGAGGTCTTAACAATAACTACAACTCACACATTTACACATTGCGTGCCTGCGTTTTTGAAAGTTGAACTGCGGTTTGGGGGGGAAAAAAGTAAATAACTAATGCAGTCTGCTCCCAATCTGTGACCTCACTACTGAAGTTGCAAAGATTAAAAAGCCAAAACAACATTTATGTCAAAACTAAGTTTTGTCTGAGTGAGCTGCAGGAGCAGCTAGGCCTCAAACAAACACACACACACATACACACACACAGGCACATGTCCATACACAAAATATACAGTACACGTACGCCACACTGCACACGCGCGCACACACACACACACACATAGACCTCAACACTGTATGGGGCCACTTTGCACTACACTCCTCAACTTCAATATTTCATCTGCACAACAGAGCAGGAGCAGCGGAGAGGAGGAAAGCCCTCCATGAAATAATTAAAGATCCAGCAGGGATGCAGCAGCACAGCCGCCGCCGTCCCATCCTAAGTAATAGATCAAATGAAAGCTGTCCCTCAGATCATTAATAATGAGTGTGGTGTGGAGACTGAAGGGGGTATAGGGGTGGGGAAAGGGAGGGGAATGGGAGGGCATAGGGGCTGGTACAGGTTGGGGGAGGGAGACAGGGCATTGGGGGGAAGCACAAGGTGTGCTCAAATGCTGTGTTTCTTGTGTTAGTGTGTATGTGTGTGTGTTTGTGTGCGCGTTAGGATGTGGTCGGATGGTGGGGGTGGGGGGATTGGAATAGTAGTCTGGGGTCCCCCTGGCAAAGACACCAGTGGGCCTCACTTGGCAGCCACATGAAGCGGCATGGCAAGAGGAGTCATGCATATGATCTGGCAGCGAGTGTCTGCCAAAACTCTAAAGACCCCTACAGCAATGTCTCTATATACATCCCCTTGTCAAATAAACAACATTTTGCACACACACAGTGAACGGCCGGGCTAGCTTAAGCATGCAGGGGGCTAATAATGCTCCTTTCAATCGACAGGGCCTCTCAGAGAAAGTGACCAGATATGATGGTGGATTTCTTTGAGAGCGGTGAGTATAGTGTGCCTGGCTGGTAGACAGGCATGGGGATGGGGCTGTCTGTGATGAGGGGAGTGGGGGATGAAATGAGGGAAGAGGAGGAGAGGGTGCTGGATAAAGGGGGGGAGGGGTATAGGAGAGAGGAGAAGGGGAGATGCTGCGGATGTTGTCATCTGTGTGGGCTCAAGTCCCACCAGATCCCTCCAGCTGGCAGGTACACGGCGTTATTTCCCAAATGCTATCCTCAGTCAACCCCCCCCCCCCCCCAAATAAAGTATGTAGCATGCATTCCCAGAGAAGCTTTGAATACCATCTGAGGTCTTTGAGAAATATTCACCAACATCCCCAGCAACTGCCAGGGGTTGGTGTGTAAAAGGCATTACACCAAAATGGATTGGAACAATCTGATTAAAAAACTGAGTGACGCCCCAAAAAAAGAAAAGTCCAAAGTATGTTTTTAAGAGGGCATTAAGAACCTCACATTAAAATAATCTACTCAAGTAAGCTCTGTATTTTAAAGACGTTCAAACAAGATTGAGAGAAAAATAATCCTATTATATCACTGTGTTTGGGTTATCCAGGAGACTTAATTAAAGTACATGCTCACAATTAAAAATTGCTCAGCCTTCTCTTTCCTTTTTGACCCAGCCTTTCTACAGAAGGTTTATCCAACCAGCCCAATCTCCTTTAAAACTGCTCCTCCAGCACTTTACCCCCCCTACCCCTTTCACTCTCTCTCTCTCTCTCTCTCTCTCTCACACACACACACACACACACACACACACACACACACACACACACACACACACACACACACACATAAACACACATCACATCACATGCATACACAGCACTACCACTTCCCATTGAACACAGCAGGTGGTGGCAGACACCTCAGCGCCATTCTCCGTGAATGACGGGTGGAGGGGATGTAAAAACATGAAGGGTGCAGAAGTTGATCGGTGGTGAAATGTTTGTCGAAAACATACAGCAAAGCTCAAAATGAGGTGGAAAAAAGGGAAAAAAAGCGAGAGCAGAGATGGGGGAAATTACGTCGTTGTGCGAGAAAAAGTTTTTTGAAAATATCCCATCATAAAAACGGATGTATAATTCAACAGCTTTTCATCATCATACTCATCCTTTGTCATGGTGTCTGGATACTTATTTGCAGAGGCACAGACTGCATCTCTGTCGATAGGTGCGGTTATTAGGCACAGCAGGCTCTGTATTCGGGATGCCATTATAGATTCAGGTTGTGCTTATTTCTGATGTTTTTCAGGGGAGGTGGGGGGGGGGGGGGGGGTAGATAGGTGCTGTGTAGCCTGCGATGATTGCATGAAACCTCACCAGTTTTTTGCCTGGCGGCTGTTGGGGAGGCTTCACCAGGAACAGTTAAATATTTAAACACTGCTGTGAGATCTCATTAAAAACGGCACATCAGCCCCCACAAGGCCCCTACAGCACTCCTTCTCTCACACTCCCCAAAAAAACCCAGTTAGAACTCAGCCGAGTGTGACAAAACTGTTATTGTCTATTTACCGTGGAGAACTTGTGATAAATCATAATATCCTGTCAAATAAGGCAGCTGGCAGTATAGTGTTGACAAGTGGTATGAGTCGTCACATCAGGCATGGGGAGGGAAATGATTGAGACTCAGTTGTGTTTTGACAGTTGCAAACATGGAAAAATATGCCAAAAACAAAAGAACATGACAACTAGACCAGACTAATATTTCCATAACACACATATGAAAACAAGACAAGAGAACAAACTTTGGCTCTCTCTGGAGTCTCTTCTTGCCTTTTTCTCACAAAAATCTGGGCAATTAATTCCAACTCCATTGTTTGGGTGCTTCTCTATTTTTAGCCTGGCTGCCCTCTCAAATAAATTGATTTCCTGTGGCGAACTTGGAATGTTCCTTGTGTGCCAATGTTTTTTTTCTTCTCTTTCTCTCTCTGTTCCAAACACACAAATACCGTCCTTGTTTCCCCCCCAGAGGAATAAATCAAAGGCAACCCTGCCAAGATCTACGCATCTGTAGTGTGTGCGCACGTGTGTGTGTGCGCACATCTCTTTTTATACATGAAGACGGTTTATTTTTGTTTCAGTTCCATTAATGCTAAGGCATGTCTCCTACCTCATCAGGCACCGGCAGACAGCTGAGAAGCTACTTCCATGACACGCATGTGGCTGACTCTCTCTCCAAATACTTAAACATGGCTGACTGTGTCTCTCTCCCTCTCTCTATCTCTGCTCTTAAGTCTTTGATTTGTCCTCTCATGAGACGCGGGGGTCTGGTTCGTCCTGTGGTTCCTGTATACCACAGAAATAATGGCTGGGTCTAAACAGACTAAGCGCTCAGATGGCGAGGAGATATTGAAACACACAGCACTACAACACATAAATAAAAGTAGAGCAAGTTGATCCTGGTTTCTGGTAACGGTGTCAGGGGAGCAACTGGTCTTTGATGAACACTACCAAAGACAGATGCAGAGAGGCTGGAGGGGGGGGGGCAGGGGGGGGGGCATGCCTTGCAGGGAAAAGAGGAAATTACAATGCACCGACTGACAAAAAGAAAAGTGAGAATAATACTGAGAAGTATGAATCATTAAGCAGAGCAAATGTTTGCTTCGACTTCAGTGGGACGTCTCTGTAAAAACTGCATCGCACATATTGAAATATGTCAAGTTCTATTTTTTTTTTTGTATTATAATGCTGCTGCAACACTCAATGTATCAAATGGTTCACTATCGTTGGGTGAGGATTGTGAATTCATGAGTGTATTTTGGAAAAAGATGACCAAGGGATTTGACGAGGCTTATGTTTCAATTTCTGTAACCCACTGCCTGTTGTCCCCGACTGCCGTGAGAGACGCAAAAGATTGTAAAATAAGGCCTTTGGGACGGGAAAACAGACAGTGAGAGAGACACAGAGAGAGAGAGAGAGAGAGAGAGAGAGAGAGAGAGAGAGAGAAGGAAGAGAGAGAGAGAAGGAAGAGAGAGAGAGGCTGGGAGACATGAAATGAGAGAAACACACCGCTAGATCCCACTTCCTTATCCTGACTAAGCCATCTGAATCCCTCTACACCCATTTAGCTTGCTCACTCCTATGGCTCTCCTGTGTGAGAGCCCAGGCGTTTGCCTACTTTACAGTCTTCCCGCTGCACCTCGGAAAAATATTGAGTTTATAGCCGCTCATCTCCATAATAAACACTGTATACCCGGCAGCCTACACTGTGAGCTTACAGGGGGTGGAGGGGGGGATTCACACTGGCTTTACCTCCCAACTCTTCCCACAAGTCACTCTTTCTGAACAGAGTTTAGACAGAGCAGTCCTCAGGAGCTCATATAAGAGTATAGGGTTGTTTTCACAGGTCTCCGGCTTAGACACTTTAAAGCACGTCCTAACTACGCTGTCCGCCTCTGATAAGAGAAGTTTGATAGTCCAGCCTGAGGTCCAGCATGTGTAGAATACGATATGGAGAGTGGATATAATTATTAAAGGGCTAGCTTTTGATCCCTTCACTTTTTTCTCTATTTGAAATTACAGCCATTGAAAAACACGCAAAATAGAGTTAATTCTTTGAGCCTCTTTTAGTGCCATAACAGGAAATCTAAGAAACTTTCAGAAAAACAAGACTGGGGGATATGAACAGGTCCACACAAGTAAACCCAAAATGTCAAGATGTGAAAACAAAAAACTGCACTAGTGACAAAACACTCTTTTTACAAAGCCAAGTGATGATGTAGCTGGCCAAAGCCTATAAGTTGAGAAGTTATCCATCTCGCCCTGCACTGCCAGCTGTCAGAGTATACAGCTCCAGCTAGCCGCCGGTGGCAGGTGTAATCAATATGGACTCCACAGAGAGTTGCACTACCAGAGGCCAGTCTCCACTCTCTTACCCGTCTCTGTCTCTCAGGGGGAAAGAGTAGGCAGGCAGGCAGGCAGGCAGGCAGGCAGGCAGGCAGGCAGGGAGAGTGCGTTTGATGTCTCCTCCAGGCCAAGATGGAGCAACCCACTATATATAGGCGGGGAGATGATTAATCCTGCCTATTGGATGCACCATCATGTTTGAGTTAAGAGTAGACAACTGTTTTTTTTATCAGTGCTGAGGTGAGTATTGTGCTAAACTGCAAGAAGTTTATGTTGTTATAAATACTGTATGGAGGATACAACTGTCACTTGGTGCTTACGGAGACCATTCAAGTGGAAGTGTGTGCAACACAATCAGCAGTGATGATTAGCTGACACACAACCCATATACATATACTGTAAACACTACAACATTGACTTGGTATGAAATGAGTTTTTCTTCAGAGTGTGAGCACATCAGTTAAAAACATTATGTAAAAACCTGATGATGGGTTAATATTAAATAAGCTGGAATCTATTTGCTTTACGCAAATACAATTACAGCGATAGATACAATTGATTTTATTGAATAGAATCACAGGCCAGTTTTCATTGCATACCTAATGGTTGTATTAATCATATCTGGCCATATGCTGTATAGAGTCATTAGTATTAATGGCAATATATAGTGACAACGGTGCTTATTAAAAATTCACCATGCTGTCAAGTTGTGTAGGAGTTTTGACTGATGTATCATTAACATTAATTTGAGAGAGGGACAGACATATAAACACACACACACAAACACACAAACACGCACACACACACACACACACACACACACACACACACACACACACACACACACACACACACACACACACACACACACACACACACACACACACACACACACACACACACACACAGCAGCAGCAGCGCCCTGAAGGTATTAACTTCTCCACCTAATTTGAAGCGTTCTCAAAGCAGAGCAATGCAGAAGAATAAACAGTGAATTTAAAATGATCTTTCATTTTAATGACTTGTTGTTGTCTTTAAAAAATCATTTCATGAAATGTTTTCGGGGGATCTGTGGCGGAGTCAGCTAATTTGAAATAGTGTAGATCTCGCCCGAAGACAGTCATCTTATGTATTTGCATGCACTATGCATTTTTCTACTCCATATGCACACAGAAGCTGTGAAGGAGTGAAATATTTAGGTGAGACATCTGGGAATTTCTCTTCCAAACTCACAATCTCAGAGGCATTACGACTGTAGTTTAATTTCAGCAATCTTGGTTTTGCCGCTTAGTAAGAAAGTTACTTTTGTTTGTTCTAGAGAAGTTTGTCTGTTTCCAACACCCAGAGTGTGGCAACAGTTCTGATTTAAAGACAGCTTTAAAGTTAACTTGCAGAGCGATGAAGCTTGTGTGTTGTGTTCTCTTACACAGCAGCCCAGCGGCCCAAAAGCGCTACTAAACCAATGGTTTGTAGTTCAAAAGCAACTGAGTCATCCTTCACAAAAAGAGTTAAAGGCAAGTAAGTGTAACTGGCAAATCTCACAAGCGCCTGACAAAGGCTGACCTCTGGGTTACCCTGAAGGAAGTCTAGCTACAAAAGACAGATACTATTACAGGGTTAAGGCCTATCTTACAGATGCAAGCATGGCCTACCCCTCCCCTCACAGAGGCATGTTGACACCAACACCCACATGCATTATAAGGGGAGGAAATGCCTCTGACAACCATTCCGTGCCGAAAGTGGATTTGTGGAAATGGGAAAACGGTATGAAAATAAATGAGTACAAGGAGTAATCATCTACCGTAGGACCACTTACCACCAAACTGATTTTTAATGTGTAACCAAAAGCAATTCTAGATCAACACTCCCACACTGAGGTATAGTTAATGGACACTCGCCAACAGGCAAGTAACCGAAGCACACTTCAGGATGTAGCCTAACAGTCCTCTATATCTCGGGGTGTGATTAATATGCGCGGTGCAACAACCTTTAATTTGAAAAGTCGCTGGTCCGTTGGATTTCTCTGTTACAGCCCTGTCAGCTTCAGAGACACCCACGCATGCTCTCGCCAGGAGAATCTGACACCGTGTTATGTGGCCAAAAAACACTCTCTTGTCTGTCCCTCTGACTTTTCGCATGTTGTTCTTTAAATCCCCGGCTGTTTCTTAAAACCCCGTTCTTGTCTCCTCTAGGACATCTCATCTTTCCCCAATTGTTGCACTAGACCTCATGAAAGCATCAACAGAGAGAGAGAGAAGAAGCCAAAAAATAGGAAATACATTTACTGCATTCTTTTGCTGTGCTGGGATTTGAAGAGAGAGAGAGTGAGATAGAGAGAGACAGAGAGAGAGAGAGAGAGAGGAACCGAAATGAAGAGATCAAACGACAGTGAATAAGATGTAAAATAATGTACATCACACAAAATAATGTGTTCCGTTTCTCTCCAAAGATGTCTCTCTCTGGCAACTGTCACTATAATAGGCCAATGAGAAACGAAGACGGGAGAGTGGAAGTGTATGGGAGACAGACAAACGGTTGCAAAAATGCTTCTTGGCCGAATCCAAAACAAAGTTGTCTTCATTAAAATCTGATGTCAGAAAGCCCACTTGAAACTCATCTTTAATTGACTCTGATGTTTCTAAAAACCCTCAAACAGGGTTCATTGCTTTATTACCCAAAGCACTGGAGTTCATGACATGCACTTAAATGTTGATTTACAAAGTCAGGAGAAGGAGGGGTAATTTCAGTGTGTAACCGTGAAGACCACCGTAGCGGCTGTGTGTGTGTGTGTTTTATATAGGCTACTATCTATGGTGTATACAGTATATGCGAGTGCTAGGTACGTGTCTTTCTATCACTTTCACTCCTATACTCCCACACTCCCTGTCCTCTCTCTCCCTCTCTGACCTCAATTCTCTGCCCCCCCCCCCCCCCCCCCCAAACGACTGATCCTTTCCCCCCCCTCAACCTCAAACTAGTCAAGACCGCTCGGAGAATGATGGATTGGTGCAACACCATGGCCCATTTTAAAGTTAAGTCTTCTACTGCTTTAACAGTATGCCTGATGCAATACGGCGCCACGCTTTGCAGTATATGCAAGTGTGTCAGCCACATTGCAAACAACAAGACTCAAAAGCTTAAAAGAGTTTATTTAAAATTCAGTCGGTATTTTTAGGGACGATATTCACAGGCTGCCATTATACAGCTTAAAAGGGGACCATCATTTGGATATACTTCAAGGAGAATGTGTGCTGTTGCCGCCTGTAGCAGAATCCTAAGCTTGATGTCTCTTATTACTTCCAACAATTGTTTGAAAGCAGAGAGGCAGGAGTTCACACCTGTTCGCGTGACATAAAAAAAGGCTTACTGGAGGGGCTGTTCCCTGACTCTAATGTTTATACCATCCTCCGCTGACGTCCCCACAGGCCACTGAAAACACCGTGGATTATTTAATAGCGTTGTATACTGTTGGCAGTCTACAGTTTCACTGCAACTTTATGATCCAAGGCTGGGAAAGCTATCTTTCAGCAAGAAAAAAGATGGGGGAATGCATGAGGCGGAGGCATCATTCATCGGCCGTACAGTGTGCTGTATACAAGCCGTCGCTAGTTCCTTATTCCTTTTCTGAGGTGTACACAAGTCACGGGGAAAGACAAGCTCCCCGCGCACATTACATCTAGGTCTATAGCAGATAAATTGGTCGGAGCCTGGCCAGAGATTGCTTTGATTTACGGCGTAATTACAGAGTTTTGCTGCAGCATTGATATGCCCGGCTGTCTGTGCCTGGGCTCTCTGTGTATGGTTAATAACAATGAAGCTGTCAGGGTCTCAGAGGCAAGCAGACAGGTCTGATGTTACCGGTGGTATGATGTGTGTGGTGGCATATCTCATGTAGCAACCACAAGTCATATAGGCATGTTATATTACACTGCAGTCTCCAGTATGTCTGCGCATCCCCGGCTGAGAGAGTAATCAGATAAGATAATGTAGTCAGGAGAGAGAGAGAGAGAGAGAGAGAGAGAGAGAGAGAGAGAGAGAGAGAGAGAGAGAGAGAGAGAGAGAGAGAGAGAGAGAGAGAGCAATGACTATAACACTCACTGTCAGGAAGGGAGTGCATCCCTGGGAGGGTGAATCTATCATTCTCAACACTCAAAACTCACATACACAGTCACGCCTGATGCACACACTTATACCCACAGCCACCCACCCACAAAGTTAAGCTGAAAAAGACGAGGCTGTGTGTGCGTTTGCTCGTAGACAGGGAGGATGTTTATAAAGCTAGCAGGCTCAGTGCATCTTTCAGGTTGCATTATAGGTGCCATCTAATTGGTGGTGCTGGAGGCAGAGGTGGGCCTCAATGGAGGTTCAACCAGAGGCTAGCAAGTCTCACAGCATCTCAGCAGCTCGTATTTCACTGGGCTCAGTGCGCTAAGAGGGTCAGCCTGTCTGTCCATAATAAACACAGACACACAGAAAGACACACTCACACACACACGCGCATGCACACACACACACATTCACGCACACAAACACGCGCGCACACACACACACACACACAGGCACACACACACACACACACACACACACACACACACACACACACACGAACAACACACACACACACACACATACACACACACATGCACACACACACACACACACACACACACACACACACACACACACACACACACACGTATACTCACACACAAGGAAATGTGTGTGAGGGACCTACACGCCCGACATCACAGTCTCACATATTCACAAACAAATCCACACTCTTACATACAGTATGTAGCGTGCATGTGCCAAGATACACATGTAGAAACAGCAAGACACGCACACAAATACACAGTCACTCTTCCACATTCCTTCCATTGTAAGCACTTCAGTGATCTAATGCCAGTGAAGTGCTTTCCTTCATCAAGAAGATGAGGGAGTCGATGTCTTTTTAATTGTGTTACTTTAGTCAACAGACTTTAATCAGTTTTCTTTACTATAGAGTTGAAAAGTCCCATCCTCAGCAAAACCATGACAAGATCCGCAGGGGAAATTGAAACTATTGGGATACTATAGTGTTTTCGCATCTTCCCCTGTCAAGGTTGATGTGTTTAACTCAATATTTATAATATGGTTAAATGGCACAACAATTCTGCTGCACTTTGTTGTAGGCTGGCAAAGAAAATAGACAGTGATTATTAAGAACTGAAATAAAAATAAAGTTAGTAACACTTAACTTGACACTTAAGCAGACCTAACACTTAACTTGACACTTAAACAGACCTAACGTGGAAGAAAACTTGACAATGAAAAACAAATGAGTAAAACTTGGGGAATTTTAGAGGAAAGAAAAAAAAATACTGGGTTAAAAGAACCCAACTGTGGAAAAGTGATTTATAATGGATGAAGTACAACAAAAAAGAAAATAAAAAAGAGGCATTGTCACTTTAGTTGTGACATTGGTAGATAAGCTGCACAAACAACGTACTCCTACTTTTGTTTCAACGTATGATTTAATGTAACAATAACTTTGATGTAGAACCATTTACACACTGTTGTGTTTTGTTCTATGTCTTCCTCCTCAACATCAATGCCACTTCATTAAATCAAAGTTTGGTTTGGGTGCATGCAACATAAGACATTTTTAGATTGTCTCTTGTGTAATTACAGAATAACAACGGAAAACAGCGGAAGCTCTATAATCCAGCCCGCATGTAATTACTGTGTAATTACAGAGTAATAAGCGTTTCTGAGTAGTTACAGAGTAAGAATGGGAAAGGAGTGGAATTGTCCTAATCCAACCAGCCCTTTGTAGTTTCTTTGTTATTACAGAGTAGGGACAGGAGAAGCATGCGTGCTAAGAAGTCATTTTCAGAAGTATAGACCTATTTCTTGACCCATACTTTTTCTAAACCTTATAATGACGTAGCTTCTAGAAGATAGGCATAATAAACCTGGAGTGTGGGTGCACCTTCCCTTCCAAAGGCTCCTGTAAAATTGATTCAAACATGTGTTCTCATTGAACTTTCTCCATATAGTTTTCACATGGCAATGGTGAACTAGGCTAATCCGGTAAGTATTTTATATGTACAGGTTCATACAAGGAAAATGACATAGTAAATTGGGGGAAATAACATGGTAAATGTCAAGAAATGACACGGTAAATCCCTAGCTTCTGACATAAATCTCAGTATGCAGATTCAAAAGGCTAACAACATACGGTAGAGGTTTTATTCTAAAAAAAAGGAACCTCAATGATGTATAATTGTGGCACACATTGATTGCTCTGCTTTTTAAAATACATTATGCAGCAAAAGTAGAGACAAAAACGACAGTGTATTATTGCCCGGTGAGAGAAAGAGCATAGTTTTGCACATTGAAACACTTGTTTTTACCAAATAGATTCAAAATGCAATGTCATGTAGTAGTGTGAGCCTGGCCTCTAAAAGCCACACTCCAGCCTGTAGGATCCAGACTGCACACATTGCATTGATAGACCTCCGTCTGTATTTCCCTTCTCTCTCTGTCAGATTCTTTCACTGTCTAGTTCTAACTTTCACACCATCAAATATAACACATCCGCTATATGCCTTCTCCAACCCCCTTTCCCTTTCTCACTATACCAGGCTAGTATACTCTGCTCTATTGCAAAGTGGCCAGCTCTGTCTGATCACTGGGCTGAGCAAGATCCCACTGCGAGGGACTTGAGGGGCTCGACTGTGTGATTAAGCAAGCCTGGGTTCCACCAGAGGGCCACCGGAGCAGATGTTCTCATTAAAAATGCAGGCTCTGTGAGCGAAGGAGATTGCCTTGTTCCAGGCAGAAACCTGGCCGGAGGTTTAAAGCTCTCTCCCTGTCTCACTTGTAATGGCCAGCCAAGTTTCAATGCCTATACACCCTTTAAGCAATGTGGCAACAACAACAACAACAAAAATAATTATTCCAACAGTATTGTACAATGTTGGGTTATTCTCTCTTGTATTCTCTGTTAAAAGGGAGAGAAAGCATCTCTTGGGTTTATGTGTTGAGGTTTTCATTTGTACTTTGATGATTCCTCAATGCTTCATTGCTCACTGGTATATTTGCTGAACATCTCATTTGGTGACTGAAGAAAGGAGATGCAAACATTTCACTATTTTTCAGCTTAGTGCATAAAATAAAGCGCAGATGACTTAATATGAACAGTACACTCTGTTTTTTTTTGGAGCTTAAGGGCAAGCTGTGTGATGACAGCTTGGGATATTCCATCCTGTCCAGCTGGCACCTATAGACGGAGCCGGGTACAATTAAGATGAAACTACATAGCACTAAAGAGTGATGCAGCACTCCGCAGGGTCCAGCTAGACACCTATACAGCACACAGCTGCTTAATAGATTCAGGGGGTATCCATCAAAAAGCTTGTGTAAACCCACAGTGAGGCGGCAGCGGTCTAAAAAAATCTTTGTTGAACTCTAGAAGGATAATCCCCGGGCATTACATATTGTCAACACAGACACAGTTTGGCCTATAATGCTCAAGTTGTTGGAAAGTTAAAGGTGGGATTTGTGCGATCTGGTGCATGGGGCACTCTGGTTTTCATCAAACAATAGACGCTGGGGCTAGCGGGTTTTGATACTGGGGGGGTTACATGAGAATGTGTACGTCGGTGTAAGTGTATTTATGTGTGCTTTACGTGTATGGATGCGTGTACTCTGCACACACATGGCTGTGTGGTAGGGATGTGGGAGGAAAGGTTACTGATGGATTATAGCCCTCACCTTTGAAGCTGACCCCATTACTGCCCTTCCCTCACCCTCCCTTATCCCTCCTCTCCTCTGTCCGACCCCACCGACACACGCACGCACGCACGCACGCACGCACGCACGCACACACACACACACACACACACACACACACACACACACACACACACTCACTTGTGCTTGCCCCAACAGCAGTTGTCTCGAACGGTTGGATTGAAGTGTGAGGAAGCAGAGCACATATTTAACTTGAAATGCTGGCAAACCAGAGGTCCTCCCCTAGTGGCTGTTTACCAGAGAGGCCTCAAGCTTACTACACAGTACAGTGTGTCCCGAAATTATCTCCAAAAGGGTAAAAAAAAAAGTCATTTACAATTAATTCCCCTTTGCTATCTTCCACATCACATATATACCCTGCTGAGAATGTTATAGTTTCAACTACGTGCTGTGGACGTTTCACACACACACACACACACACACACACACACACACACACACACACACACACACACACACACACACACACACACACACACACACACACACACACACACACACACACACACACACACACACACACACACACACACACACACACTGCCAGGAAAGGGCCTGCAGATATTGTAGTAATGAAAGATACTGAGGGTGACTGGAAGTTCAAAAGCTGTCAACTACTTCAGTTTAATCTCTTCTTCTGTGCCCCATTTTTTGCAGTGTTATATGTTTATATGTAGTCAGCAATCTGGGAAACGCTTTAATACAGTAGAAAAAAGAATGCTTGTGAGAGATACTTCAATCAAAGCTTACAGAAATAAATTGCTAGATAAACATAAAAGTCATAGAACATGCTCCAATGGTAACACTTTTTTTTTGTTGAATTATGTTTAACTGGGTCACAACTTTGGCAGATAGTGACCCAAAAGGAACCTTAGCAGTGTCATAAAGGAAGGTTTCTATGACTAGATCATGGTCTTATGATGCAAGCATACTAAAAAAAACACAGACTGGCATAATGTCCATATGTACACATAATTATAGACAGGCAGATTTATGAAACATTCTTGTTTGTTGCAGCAATCTCAATGATGCTCTCTAATGATTTACCACAGCAAGAGGAGGTGGGCAATACTGCCAGCCATTTTACACAATTCACTTTTTTTCCCCTCTCTCTCTTTTAAATATGCTGCTGATGTCAATTTGTAGATTATTGGGGAGGGAGGCAGTTCATTATACCCAGCTATATCTCCCGCTGTCTGTCTGTTGATCATGAGCGTAACTCTGAAACGTATATAGTCCATAAAACAAATGGCAGTTGTGTAGAACAGATTGTGTTGTTAAAGAAAACACTGTTTGTAACATTCGGAGGCAAGCAGAATTTCAACATAAAAAGAGCAATAACCTGTACGTTACGAAGATTTATGCATCCCTGGATGGCGTGCTTCCTCCATGCCGAGGATTGCCAGGTTGTAAATTAGGAAATTGCCTTTTGGCAAAGAGTGTATACCCTGTGCCCATGCACACATACACACACACACACAAACTCTCACACTGTAGTTTATGCTTGCCACTGTGTTTAGTCACAGAATTGAGCAGCACTAATTGCCAATATGTAATGATATATACACATAAATACGCACCTGACACATGTATGAACACACATACAAACAAATGTTGAATAAACCATAATCCGCACCCTGCACTCAAGCACAACATGTGCTCCCTGTGTGTGTACAAGGTTTCACTCTTTTTTAAGGGGCCCATGACGTCACTTAAGAAAAAAGGGGGTTTAGAATCATAGTCTGGAAAAACACTCATTCCTCACTCTTAAAACTCATACCCACACACACACACACACACACACACACACACACACACACACACACACACACACACACACACACACACACACACACACACACGTGTGCACAGAACTCTGGGAAAAGAAGCCTTAATGACACCTGAGAGGGAAGAGAAGAGGCACTTGGTTCAGGTCTTTAAGAGTTAAAGTGAAATGAGAGCTGTTGTCTGTCACACACACACACCCACCCACCCACCCACCCACCCACCCACCCACCCACCCACCCACACACACACACACACACACACACACACACACACACACACACACACACACACACACACACACACACACACACACACACACACACACACACACACACACACACACACACACACACACACACACACACACACACACACACACACACACACACACACACACAAATCCCCAGTATGGCTATGCTTTATTGATGGAGAGACAGGGCTGCATATCTAATGGCGTGAGCGAGTGAGAGTGAAGATGCTGCCGGGTATGATCCATTTATATGCATGCTAATAACCGAGCGCATTGGGCCTGGGACGAGCAGGAAGATCTCTCCATAATCGACCATCCATCATTAAGATGTGACTCTCTGGTCAGACAAGCTGCATCATTCGTCTCTGCACACACCACAGGCACACACACACACACATACACACACACACACACACACACACACGAACAGACATGCCCGCCCGCAACAAAACAAAAAACACTTATCTGCAATTGCTCGTTTTTCTTTCATCGCCTCTCCACATACCGTTTATTTGTTTCAATCAGGGAGACTCACAGCCACACACAGTGGAATCTACTGAAAGTCAGCAAGCTTTTTTAACGATGGCCCCGGCTCTGTTCAAAAGGGGCCTTTGCTAGCCAGACTCCTCTTTCAGTAATGAAGCAAGCACGTAGCAAAAGGCTAGCTCCCCTCTGTAAAAACCGTGACCTGAAACTAAACACACACACGCACGCACGCACGCACGCACGCACGCACGCACGCACGCACGCACGCACGCACGCACGCACGCACGCACGCACGCACGCACGCACACACACACACACACACACACACACACACACACACACACACACACAGACACCCACACCCATTTGTCCACGCAAATAATATACAGCTTATGAGATCAGTGAGGGGGCAGTGAATTCCAGGGCACAATAAATGTCATCCACGTGTTCTGACTGAGCGAGGGTGGCCTCAGGAGTCCTGTAGTGGTTTTGGGGGTCAGGGTTGAGGTGAGGGTAAGCTGCTCTCCAGTGGCTGCAGTGTCAGACCACAGAGTCTCGCCCACTGTCAGAGGAGGAGCTGGGTATAGCGGCCCTTCAACCCGCCCGCAACCCACCAAAACAGAGTGAAACCAAAAAACTGTATTGGATGTAAACGAGCATAGTTTGAGTGTGATTTCATCTTTTTAACTATGGCTTGATTGATTGGGCAGAACACTTCCTGTCCAAAGAATACATGGTGTGAAATGCTGAACTGAGAAAATAATTTTATTCTCAAGAAGGAACTTTCACCTTTGAAGTTTTGTTGCGTATATCAATTTAATCTCTGACTTTGTTTGTTCTTTAAAAAAGAAAATTAAATTTAAATTAAATTGTAGTTTGAGTTTTTTTTCTTTCAGAAATCTCATGGAGCTCATCAAGCTGTAGCGGATGTTTTTTTGCTTGGTATCCAAACATCTGATCACACTTCTCTAGAATACACAAAGTTTCACCCTGTTTTGTTTTAGCATCGTAAACCCAACGGGGCTGAGAAGAGATCCAGAGACTCGTGTGGACATTTACATCAACTCCACACACACACTCATCATACGTGCCTCATTAGAACATGGAAACTCACATGCTTACAATCACACTTCTTGCTCACACTGGTCTTGCTGAGGCAGGCCTATATACATATGGCAGACTGTGAGCTAGTTGAATTGGGCAGCTGGCCGGCATTAAATTGGATCCCTCGGTTCCCCGCTGCTCAATGGGACTTAAAGCCATATTAAAAGGCATCTCCTACAGTCCTGCACCAGTGGGAGAGCATGGACACTGGCCAAGGAAAGCAGCCCGGTGCCAGCCACACCCCTTGGAGGACTGCATCTGCTCTTACTCTCTGCACCATGGCCTCTTTATGTTCGGCATGACATATCGTACCCGTGCAACCATATGCCCGTGCTACCAGTCTATATATGTGCTTTAACCCAAGACCATGGCGCTTCATAATGGTAATTAACTTAAAGCCTATGTGTAAAATAAAAATCAATACGATATCAAAGTTTGGGTGTCTTAATACGCTGTTACAAAAAAATATATGTTGATAAATACATTTTAAAACGTTGGTAAAAAAACTGCTTCTAGACTGTTTGACAGGACTGTGTGGATGGGGTCGTATCAACCGGTCTCAATGGCAACACTCATTGTTTTTATAGAACGTTTGGGAAGAGAACTGCCGTGATTGGTTCAAAATACTTATTGTGTAAATGAAAACCAGAGCATAGCCCGCCTCATCCAAACCAACTTTCTGTAAAGTTTTATCAAACTTAAACGACATTATCTTTCATTTGTATTGATATGTTCTTTATGTCTAACTCTTCACAGATGTTTACTTTCATGCAACTAACGGCCCACATTCCATAGTTTGAAGGTTTTTGTGGATTTGGGTTCACAGGGGCTTTACACAAACACATCTCTGATAATAATAGTGTTTTTGCTGTGTTTTATGTGACTTTGTGTAACTTTGGCACGCGTGTGATAGATGAGCATGAGAGATAGTGTGTGACTATGTTTGCAGAGGCCACCTTTTTGCTATTTATGAGTCTGCATGCTCATTTCACACTATCTGCTATAAGAGTTGTGTCCAAATTTGTTGTTGATCCCCCCTCCCTTTTTAGAGAATTTATGTTGAGCATTATTTAATCTGTCAAAGCGCTCGTATAGGAAGGAAGGGGGAGTGTGTTTGTGCTTCCAGTGGCTGCCCAAGACCGGTCACTCAGTAGTGTGGTGCAGATTGCGTGGGCAGATGCTGCTTTATGCGACCAAGCTCATTTTTATCGCCGACTTGTACCATGCACCAGTGACATAAAGCTAGCTGTGCAGTCATGCCTGAAGAAAGTGAGAAGGGCTTGTGCTTGTGTGGAATCATTTCCCTTTGTATCGCACACATAATTGAAGCGGTCTCATTTCCTGCCAAAACAACTACACGCCGGGTTACATTTCAGTGGGTGATTAAAAGTGTCCCGTGAAACGAGCAGGAGAAATGCATGAATGAGTGATTATTTGTTTTCCACGCGAGGGCAGTCATCTGTTTTTGTTAAGTATGTGTGAGAGTTTGGGCATTGCCTCTGTTCTGTGTGTCCGACCACAATGAGCAACCCACGCAAAGGTGTAAATCTACAATTGCAGCTGTCTCTCAAACTGCCACTTTGGTTGGAGGCCCTCGGAGAGCAGCAATGGATAATGGGGACTAGTCTAATAAGTTTGTTTGGCTTGTTAGTGTGATTGTTTTCTCACAAAGCTAATTAACTGCCTTGGCCTTAGGGACCCTCCCTCGCCTAAATCCCACTATCACCACCCACCCATCCACACACACACACACACACACACACATGTATCCACATTCATCTATATCCATCCCCACCTTGCTCACTCGCCCGAGCCTCCTCCTCCTCCCCTCTCTCTCTCTCTCTCTCTCTCTCTCTCTCACCCTCACCGGCAGGCAGCTCTCTGTCTCTGGTCCCTGTCATGTTTAAATTGATGGAGGGTCTAGTGATTGTCTGTATGGTCCCAAGGTGCCTTTCCTCCACCACACAGGCATCCTCCCGGATTCTTCCTGGACCACAGTTGATTACAATAAATCAATCTGAGGGGTCAAACACTTGGACTGGGGCACTGTCATCACCCAGTGTCTGTAGTAGGGGGAAAGCGAGGCCCGGGATAAGAGGGCGTTTCCCCCCGGAAAACCTCTCGTGACCCCCACCTGGACCACTCTCGTTTCCGCGGTGAGACCTTCATTAAGGGACAAATCTGTTCCAGTTGTTAGAAAAAAAAGGAAAAAAAAGGAGAGTGGTTGAAGAGAAAAGCGGGGGATGCTCTTGTTTTTCATCACATTCTCTGTCTCTGTCTTCTTTACCTCCGGTGGCCTTATTTCTCCGTCTGGTAAAGGGGGCTGGAGAACTGACAGGTAACGGCAGGGGCAGAGCAATAACGCCACCCCCCTGGCCTGTATAGCAAATAAATGCCGGAGATTTAATCAATGGCCGAGGAAGGAAAAGCAGGGGGCCAAATCAATAGAAGCCCTGGATGTTTGCTCCCCCTGCTTTGAAGGTGAATCCGGGCCTTGCTACATAAATTGGACTAATTGAAGAGCAGGCGAAGAAACAAGCCCTCCCCCCCCCCCCCCTTACAATGCTGCGTCTGTGTCAGCATGATACCTGTATGTGATATTCATCAAACCCAGAAGGGATAATAAGCTACCATAAGCCTGGAAAATCAAATGAGAAAGGGGGTAAACACAACATAAGTTGTATTTAAGCTGATAAAACCCTTCCCGCACTCATTTAAGGTGATAAGCGTGGGTGTAGTGCAACATATACCACACGGCAATACCACTTGAGTTGGAGGTTGAGGAATTATGGCTCACATTTTTTCACTTTCTTTAAGTCTTAGAAAGCGTACATTCTTACAAAGCACTGTGTATACACGGTCTGAGTGTGTTTCTTCCTCATTTATCTATCACAAAGTCGCATCAGTGATGTATGTTTTCATACTGTACGGCGCATGTGTGGGTGTTAAAAAGGGGCCCCCTTTCATGCTGAGCCGAGGATATAAATCCACTGACAGTGATATATCTCATCAGCAGAGACAACAAATTAAAAACGCTCACCCATGAGACACCGCTGTTCAATAAATTGGCCTTATTTTCAGGGGGGAAGAAAAGGGGACATTCTCAACACCAAAAACAATCAATCAAAGTAAATGACCCTGCTAGTCACAAATCTGTCACCGCCATGAGCATCGCTGTATTAACCGTCCCGACCAATCGGCAGGTCAAGTTTTAGATCTTCCCCGAGACCTCTCATTCCATCTCCAGGTCTCTGGAGTGGGGGAGTGGGCCCTAAGGTCTCACTCACTCGGCTTCGATCTTAATTAATAAGTTTTGTCGTAATGGAGAGAACAACAGGAGGTGTTAACCCTGTTAGTAGAGAGGCATGTTATAGCATTAGGGTTCCAGTGGAGGGGGGGTTGGGGGTGTTGGAGAATTAAAAGACCTCCGCTGTGGATTGGTTCACAATGCACCAAGGAAGGAGATTTGAGTCCAAATGAAATGATTGTATCAGATAGAAATCGATAGCAATCCATGCCTTCCTTAATCCCGCGCTATAGCTCCCAGATCACTCCTCCGGCGCAGGCAATCTCTCAGCCATCATTACGACAGGCTGGATCGATAGTGGGCAGCATGCGAGAGGCCCCACTCCTCTCCGCTTAAGTTTCTGGCTACACTGCAAAAGTATGGGAGAAGAAGAGACTATAGGAAAGAAGAGAGCCGAGAGCGAGATGATGAGAGGCCACAGGGTGTTAGCATGGCTTTGGGCTGTATGACAGAGTAACATCCACGGCGCTGTTTGTTAGAGGTAATTAACAAGAGAAAGACAAGGCAGAAAACACAGGTAATCTACCTCGCCCCGGAAAAAAAAAAAACTTTAAATCCCGGCCAAAGCTCCAAAGCACAAAATCTTTTTTGTTTGTTGTGTTATTATCTCACAATAGGGGGATTTGAGTTAAGCGCCAAGGATATGTTCTGCTTCGAGAGATGGATGATGAAGCTCGTGGAACTGTGTTTTATGGTTGTAATCAGAACATCAGAACAGGTGCAAATCATCTATCAAGACGTAATACAAATTTTTTACAAAGTGCTTTCTTGCTGTCTTGTTGCAACCGCTCCTGACACTGCTCTGTTTTCAGTTCATGAAAGAGAGACCATCTCGCATGTCTCGTCGCTGCCTGGCAACATCTCAGGGGGATTTGAGCGAAAAAAAAACAAAAAAAAAACAGGCTTGAGTTATTACTGAGTTTATTTATTTTTGGTTGTGCGGTGATTGCATTTGTATGATGCAAAACGAGAGAAAGAGACAACACAACACCAACAATGATAAATCACGAAAAACATTTGCAGCAGACCGGGAGCAAGCCACCTGCAGGAAAAAGCAATGGCGGCGGAGTAAATAAAACAAACTTTTGATGAGATGTTTGTGCAAAAAACTCACGCGCGGGCTATTTGTCATGCGTTTTCCTTCTTGAAAAATTAATTGGTGTATTTATCATTAACACCAGTGGCCCCCATAACAGCAGGAGGATCCGTCGTTAACACCCAGTGGCCTAAGCAGCTGGAAAGCGCCTATAGGGGTTCTGCCTCTTGCTTTCTATGTTTTGAAGTCAAGTCACAGAGTGTGTTCAAACCCTCAATTAAAAAAAAAAACGCCAGTCGGGCAACTGCTTTAATGATAGCTGTGATTTTAATCAGGAGCGCAGTATTCCTAGTAGGTCCTGCAGGTCTGGAGGCACGCCGCTCGCTGCACACACATCAACTTATCTCTTTTCTTAAAGCTCCCTTTTCTAATTTGCCACCTCCGTCAAAGTCTGCCTCGCTCCCTCCCAAGCGCTCACCTCTCCGTCTCTCTACGCTCCCTAGACCTTCGCTGTTAGAATGTACATATTAAAAAAAGAAATAAAACACACCACAAAGTAATTAATTCCATTAGCATCAATATTCTACTCATGAGCAGCAAACATAAGATGTGTGTGTGTGTGTGTGTGTGTGTGTGTGTGTGTGTGTGTGTGTGTGTGTGTGTGTGTGTGTGTGTGTGTGTGTGTGTGTGTGTGTGTGTGTGTGTGTGTGTGTGTGTGCGCGCGCGTGTGTGTGTGTGTGTGTGTGTATGTGTGTGTGTAGGGGGGGCGGGGGGGGGGGTCTGTGAGGGGAAGCACATAGGAAGGGGATATGAGTGGGAAGATGGATAGAAAGAGGGAGAGAAGGATTGTTTACTCTCTCTATCCCTATTCTCTGTGTCTGTCTTACCATCTTTTCCTCCCTTCCTCCCTCCCTCCATCTCTTCTTCTTCTCTTCTCTGTTGAAGAAGCCTGCTGGCGTGGAGGAACTTCTCCCAGCAATTAAGAGAGGGGCCGCAGACGCTCAGCGTAATTACCGCCGCACATTGCTGCTGTCACAAAACTCAGCTTGCCCTCTGGTCATAAAAAAACACACTGAAGAATATTTAGAAATGAATTATTCAGAGTGATTGTTCGCACTCAATTATTCATGGGGGCCCCGGCGAAAGGGGAGATTTGCATCTCAACGCTGTAAATATTATTAATCTTGCCAATTACAAAATTCTCTGCCGCTCCAAATTCTTCAAATGATGTTCCAAATGTGTGCGGCATTTTATAGCCCTTTAATGTTTAAGTGGCTTGAAATGAATGGGCTGCCTGGCTCTTACAAATCGTCTGGAAAACAAATCAAGCTCTCCGCACGGAGATTTCTCATAGTGTGCGCGAGACATGGTTAGACCACAAAACTGCCAACTGTTAACAGCTCAGCCTGGATTTCTAAATTGAAACCTAATGGTCAGATTGTATGTAGCCCCCAAAAATAAGAAAGAAAAAGGAAGAAAGACAAAGCCATTATGAGAAACCCAATTGTATAAACTAAATCTAACTATGGGCTAGACTTGGCTCCTTTAAATATATTTGGCATTTCAGTTTACAAATTGCATATCTCTTTGATGATCTTAGAAAGACGCAGTCCTACTTATCACTATGTTAAGTTCCCTTCGGTTCTTTCAGATTGTTATAACTAAAAGAAAAACTGCTACAAAGACAGCGGAGTAATAATAATCTATTCACTTCAATCTACTCAACATAACAACAGGTCTCGGTCTTCAAAGAGGTCTGATATCAACCACGTTGCAACACAACTAGTATGTTCCAAACATTCCAATTTGGGTCCATAACTATAGGTGTAGCAGCTAAGAGGTGGACACATATTAAGTGTTTCATGCCAGCTGGTAAAGGAAGCCTCATTAGTTCAGTTCATGAAATGTAATGTTTCCCCAAATTGTGCATCATTCACGATACTACTACTACTGTTATCCTCAATCTAAGTAATATAATTGCCTTCTCCCTTTTTTTAAAGGTGCTTCGAGAAACTTTCAGTTTGTTATAATTCTTGCACCCCCTTTGGACAAATGCGGTAGTGTTTTTACCACGCCAACTGTTTTTCCATTAGGGATTATTAAGAGAAACTATGTAAAAAATTTAATTATTTGCACTGATGGTCTCGTTTGCTGTTCCATTTAAAATTTGTCTGTTTCAGAAATATCTAATAGTTCCATATAGCACCTTTAAACAATTGGTCAAGTGTGTGTTTGCACTGTAGATGCAATCACTGCTGTTATTTTGCCTCTTTCTTTTTTGTTGTTGGTTAAAACAAGGAATACGGGTTATTCATAATCTTTAAACTCCCCTCTTTTACCAAATGCATGATAGAACATGTAATTTATGAAATGCAAATGGAGGTCCATGTCCGGATACTTCATTAAATTGATGTCAACTTTGATATTACAGTAAGCCTTTCTGTTCTTGAACAATGTCACAGATTGTGATAAATGGAATACACGCTGGGCTATAGTAATAATCCAGGCTGGGAAGAAATTTCACTGTATTAGGTTGGAAGGGGGGGTTGGTTGGTTGGTTGGTTGGGTGGGCAGAATCCTTAAGTAATGCGTTTTTTTACACAAGGACATGTGACTTTCCTTTCCTTAGGTATGGAAGTCCAAGGATGTGCACAAACTCATTGAATTGTTATATTTCTTGAACCAACACACTGAACAAATTATGAAACAATGTGCTTTTTACTTTTTTCAAATTTACTGTAGACATTATCTCATAGAGGTTACAGTATATGAGAAAAAAACTCAAAATTGCATAATCGCCAACCAGTCACAACAATAACATTATCATCAACAATAATATAACACATTTCATTTGTACCTCATGTCTTTTCTTATACAAATATCTATGTAAAATGGATGTGGATATTACTTGGAATTAGCAATGATTTACAGTTGGAGGCTCAAAAAAACACCCTCGGTTGCAGTTGACCTATGGATTTGACTCTTTATTTAAAATGAATGGTAACGCAGCATCATAAGTGACTCCATACAATTTGGCCTTGGAGAAGCAATATTGTAAAGCTTAAGGGAGAGTGCTTCCCCCGTGGGCAATTCAAATAGTCCAGCCAACTGCATCTATCCATTCATAAACCCATCCATCCATTGAACAGTGTATATCAGACACAAGCTATCTAGGTTTTAATAGTAACCCCGTGTCTCTGGGTTTGGCCCGCCTGCCTGCCGCTTCTCTGGGTCTCAGGATGAATGGGAGAGTGACACTTTGTAACGCTTTAGGCAGTGGCGCTCACTCTAATGGGCCTAGACTTAATTAGTATGGGACTCCCGCTGTAAGGAAAGATAAATCCTAACCCTGCCGAAAATTAAGCCTGCTGACACACACACACACACACACACACACACACACACACACACACACACACACACACACACACACACATGCAAACACAAATATACAAAACACACAAACAGATAGAAACAGAATCTGGTGCACAGATTCACTATAGATGTGTGAATTAATCGAGGCAATTTTCAGTTTTCAATGGCCTTTGAGCTCTGATGAGGAACTGATAATACTACCTCCCTCTCTTTCGTCTTTATCTGCCTCCATCCCTCCCTCCCTCCCTCCCTCCCAGCCCACTGTATCTTTCCCTCATTGCCTTGCAGGCTAGTGGAGTGATGTGTCATTTTATAATCCTGTGCTGGCTAAATTACATTAGGAATATCCTCTCATTAATTAAACCTGCTATTGGCAGCACCTGAGATAAAACAGATTATAAGAAGCCAAGAGTGAAAACACAGAGCACGAAATGCCTGGCGTCAGCACTTTGCTTGTGTGTGTGTGTGTGTTTGCCTGCATGTTTTCCTGAGAGTATGGGGAAAAGAGAGCTAGAGAGGCAGAGAGCGAGAGACTGCAGGGAAAAAGTGGCACGGTTAAGATCTGTTTGTGTGCTCCTGTGTATCGATGGTGTTGCAGTGAAACTGTCTGCTGCGCTTTACGGTTCGTGCACTTCCTGTGATTTAGCGTTCATCCCTTTAGAGATGGTTTATCCATAACAGGATTAGTTTGAGGGTTAATGGACGCCATTCACATGCTCTTTTGCTCTACTTCTGACAGGTGGTATCCACATAGATAGAGCCCATAGACAACACCTTCTGCAACTCTGCTAACATGTGGGAGTAATAGTTCCTCCGAATGTTACTACTAATCTATTGGGAATACTTGCAGACTGCAGTGATTTCATCTTTTAGCTGAGAGGATTATTTCCTTACAGACAATATCTGTGCATTCTCACAAGAACAGAAGTGAATTTTAAAACCGGGGTTTTCTGGGGTCACAAAATAAATATGTAATTCATCAGGTGTTGTTCCGATATTACTAGTCTGGCTTTAGAGACAGTATTCAATTTTTTAAAAAAATTTAAAAGTAGAGTAACCAACTCTGGAGTCCGTGTGAGAAAAAAAATCAAAGCCGATACCCCATTAAAATGTATCAGTGATACCTCCTTCAAACAAAATTAATCATTATAAAAATTCACATTAAACCCTACTCCTCTCGGTAGCTGTCAAAACTGATTAATGCAAAGGAAAGAGGAGAGAGGGCAAGGGAGGGAGAGAGAGAGAGAGAGATGAGGAGAAAGAAAATAATGTGTACAAATATTAAGTGAGTCCGAGTGGGAATGCATGTTGCCTTTTGTATGCATGGTGTGTAAAAGCCATTGTGGAGTTCACGCGGGTCCCTTACAAACGAATAAATCACTGCCTTCGGACAAATTAATCAAAGTGCCCAGCTGTTGCTGTGCATGGCTAACTGGCGACAGAGAGCGGCAGAGGCAGAGAGACTCCTTTTCCTGGGTGTATTGTCTCACCTCCTCCCTTTCCTTCTCTCAGAGCAGTTACACCCTGAAGAGGCAGATTGGGTTTGTCCCCCCCCCTGAGTGATGTATAGTGCCGCTTCCCACCTGATACTTTATCACCAGGTCAAATGTTGGTTACGCTGATATGCTTCTTGCCTTTCTACAAGAAAAAAAACAATCCAGAGAATGGATTCTGACTTCTGTGACCCCTTGTTGTACATAGATTAACTTGTTTCCCCCCCCCCTAGGCACCAGGCAGACACAACACACACACATACTATTTGACCATTTTGATGTTGTTACATGATCTAAAATGTGTATTTTATAGTTGGATACATTTTGGAACCATTTTCTGGCCAACAAATTAGCATCTAATTCAGTCGGATGGAAATCAATTTTTTGCACTAAACAAACAAACTAAACAGGGCCTTTTTTATGTAGGCTATTTATGTAAAATAGTGTATTGTACACTACAAAAGTAAATATTTATTAAAAAGGTCAGCTCCAAGAAGAAACATGTCAGGATCACGTACGTATAATGGAAACCAGCGTCCGTCCACTCCACAACTAATTCTGTGCCAAATTAAAATCATTACTATGTCAATCACCATTATTTCAAAGTGAGTTCAGGCTGAGGCCTCAGTCCCCTCGGTGGAGGTCACAATCAATCTTGATTTGTATTATGAGGGACAGACTTAAAGGAATGCTCCACCGAAATATTTTGATTATCAAGAACTCACTGTCTTGGGGCTGGAATGGTGACTTTGGAGTTCGCTCCTATAGTCAACGATAGTCAGCTTAATACTGTCAGAGTTGCATAGCAGTTAGAGCAATTACACTGAATTAACAACAATAAACAACAGCCACAGTGAGCTGGTTAGATACAGAAATGCAAGCAACATGCTTTGTAATAATGGATTGGATTTATATGGCGCTTTTTTCCCTAGGGACTCGAAGCGCTTTACAGGGTTCCAGGTTCCATTCATTCACACACAGTCATACTGGTGGTGGCAAACTACGACGGTAGCCACAGCTGCACTTGGGCAGACTGACGGAAGCATGCCTGCCATTCCGCGCCAACGGCCCCTCTGACCACCTCAAACATACAGCATTCACACGAGGCAAGGTGGGTGAAGTGTCTTGCCCAAGGACACAACAACCATGACACAGGTAGACGGGCGGGAATCGAACCGCCAACACTTGGATCATTGGCCGACCTGCTTTGCCACCTGAGCCAGTCGGCAGTTGTGGTTATTTAGGCAAACTAGCACACCTCCAACAGGTTACAGTATCTAGCTAAACAATACCTGGGCTGGGACCATGCATGAGTGCATCACAATATATGAGCATGGCTAACTATGGGTTGTTCTTGGCCTGGGTATTCTAAATGATAAAACAGCATTCAATTCTCCCCCACAACTCAAGATGTGCACATTGGCTGAAAAATATACATTTCTGTAATGTGTGATGGAAAACTAAATTTTACTCATACTGTATTCTTAATGGCATTGAATGTATACTCTTATCAAGGGATGAGTTAGGAAAAAATATATAAGGCAGCATAAAAGGTGAATGGTCACTGACATATACTGTATCTTTGGATTTAATTCACCCCTGTACCCTTGAAAAACACTGCCAGGATAACTCTTGCACTTGTACAATATGTTTAAAGTATAATGAGTGGGTGCCAACATCAAGGAGAACAGTCATACATGTGTCCCTGGCTGCCACCTGCTCTGCATCCAGTGTCACCAAGCACTTAAGGTAATGGAGACACGGGACAATTCTGGCCGTCGGTTGCACTTTCGCCCTCATTTTTCCCTTAATTCCATTCGACCTTATTCCCGGACCTTCTCCATGTATTTCTATTCTCTTTGCCTATGCTGACGTCTTCTGCAGTGGGGAAATCACTTATAAGAAAGAAGTTTACTTTGTGCTAATCTCATAAATGCCCTGCGTCCTCCCCTCCTTTGTCCCCCCTATGATGCAGGCATGCAATAAACCACTTACATAAACCTCTCCTCCGAGACAGCCAAGGAAGAAAAAAAACAGCTGACATGTTCAAAGTTCCACTCCACCTTTCTTTCTTTCTTTCTCTCTCTCTCTCTCTCTCTCTCTCTCGCTCTCACTCCGGATGCTTGTGATTTCCACCAGGAATGCTTTATTTGGATCCTTTATTACATGTGCTGTCCGAAAAGTCTTGAAGGGCGGTTTTAATAATGAGAATTCTCTGCTCTGTAGCGCATAAAAACAAGTATGAGGCACGCTGAAAAATGTTGACATTTATGAGCACAAATGCATTTCACTGGGCCACTTGTTGTAAAGTGATCAATACTGGATGGCATCGGTGTAGGTGATGTAAGATACCGCTATAGTATCGAGAATGGGATATTTTATAGTCCACTTGTCTAGGGTGTGATTTTTTTTTGTCAATAGCAATAGCTTCAGAGGAGTAGTAGTATCACTAGAATGAGACCTATCAAAACGTAGGCAAATTTAAGTTTAATTGAACTGTTAAACTGCTCTGTATCAAGTCATCTTCATAATCAACCGTAAGCTTTCAGTATAGAGCACACATAAACCACTCATGCTGCTGCCTTTGCTATTTCTTAAAGACTTTGTAGAGCCACACATGGGCTCAACGCTGCACTAATCAATATTTTTTATATGACAAATGGGTCAAATGACTCGTGTGTAATGTGAAAGGAGTTGCCCCGTAGTGACAAAGCCACAGAGAACGTGCACCGGTCTGCAGTGTTATTAAGCTGTATCAGGCATCTTTCACTTTGTTTATTTGTGTTTTTATTGCATGTAACTTTACTCTTTCAGTCCCACTGCTATCATCAGCCTCAAATTGTTCAATATGCACGGGGCAGCTGTTTTCAGCAAATTCGCCTTGATAAACCCACTCTGCACTACCTGCCCAGCATCAAGCTGCATGCAGACAGACCGGAGCTGGTGAACACTGTCAAGTATTTAGCAGCCAGATATTTCCCCTAGGAGTAGGAGTAGGTAAAGACCAAAACAGAGTGACGTGATCAGGTTACTCATTGTCTTGCCTTTTTTTTAATCAAAGGAATTTATGCATTTATGCAGCATAGAAAATAATAAAAACTGTAGAGATTTCATAATATAAAAATATACTACCCTTGTTTATTCATCAAAGTGCAAATGAGATTTTTACTCATATAACTCTTACTGCTATTTTTCCAGCTTAAAAACAAACAAACAAACAGCCTATCTAACAGTACTGCCATGCTGTCATGCAATATACAAGTTCTTCCAAAATATGCGGAAATGATTTAGGCTGAACATAAAGGCTGCCATGCAATTAGATGCAATGATGTGAATAGCTGATTGTTAACTTCTACAATTGTGTTTCCATTTATATTTTTCGGCCTATTAAAAAAAAAATGGAATATCCTATATAGGGGAGAACGGGGGAATCTGAGGCATCGGGTAATGTGAGCCACCCCCTGTATCTAGGCAACGGAAAACATTTGTGGTCATGTGAGATATATGTTTTCAAGCCCCTCTCATTTCCACTTGGCCCTGAAAGAGAGGACCTCATGGTGCTGTGGTAAGCATGTTTTTTTTTCACCAAAATAGGTATTTTGCATGTAAAAGTAAATTTTCTTGCTGTCAACTTAATCAACTGTTCTGCCAAAGCAAATGTATTCACGTAGAAAAACTATCATAAGTTTATCTGAACTACCAACATATGAAACCATGTGATGCTGATAACTGAAGATTAGCCTGAAATGCTAAGAGAGGTAGTTTTTTCTCAAATTGTGGTGGTGGGGGAAAGTGAGCCAAATGCTGTGGGGGAAAGTGAGACAGTGGCTCACTTTCCCCCACCATAACGCACAAGTTAAGTTTAGTCTTAAACATATTTTAATGTAATATTACATGACATGTGTTTTATTTTAATGTCATACACATTGTAGAAAAGCCATCATGCCAAGGAAATACACCAGGAAGACGACTTGGGGCAACCACACAGAAAGAGCACCTTCTCATCTTTCCCTGTAACCTTCAGGGCTGGAATGTAGAGTAGGCCTAGTTGTAGAGTATGACAGGCTGATGTTATAATCCAGTTGGGTCTTCTCCTGTGTTCTGAGTCTCAGGCTGTTCTCGCTGGTTCTGATTTTCCTATGCTTTGACCCCCAGACACTAGCTGGCTCTAAGGGTCCTGTGTTCTGACCCCCAGACTGTGTTCTAATCTAACTGGTTCTATCTTTCATTTGAATCTTATTAAAACCTTTTGAATTATAATATGTTGTATTTGATTTTGTATTTTGTTCAGAGTTACTTTCAAGTGTTTAGAAAATTTGCTTTGCTTAATTGACCAAACCCCATCATTCTTTTACTAGTCCGACATTAGTTCTGGAATGTGTGGCTAGCTTTCAGGATTCTTACTGTTACAATATGTGTTGTTATGGTAGTTTCAGAGTGGAAAAAGTAAGTGGATCAGTTTACCCCACAAACTTTTTTTAAAACAATCATATTTTCACTGCCCTTTGTCTTGAAAAAATTCTGCTAATGCCCATTTCTAGGAAACATCCTGAATTAATGGGAAATGTGTACATTTGAGTGATATATCATTTTAGCTCGCTTAGAGGGGAGCAAATGTAAAAAGTGGCTCAGATTACCCCGTTCTCCCCTATATACAAAATAGAACATTACTAAATATCTACAAAGTAAAGTTCTCTGGATTAATTGGATTCAGAGGTGGATGCCAAGAGAATTTTTTATTTTTTTTGCACATAAAAACCAAAAAAATGCCCCACAGTTATCTGTCAGCAGTCATGCCACTAATCAATGGCCAGTCCATTTCCAATTACAGCCATACAATGATCATTTCTCTATTCATGCTAAATGTTTCATTGTTATTTTAATCCTGACTGGGTGCATTTGTTGGCTTTGCAGACATCCCTTCCTATTTTTCCACACCACCTTGTGTTGGAAGCCTATACACACCCAGACTGTATACTTTTCTCTTTTCTCTCTATTCTGATTGGTGAATCAGGACACATAGGCACCATCATCATTCATTACCTGTTCTTTCCCACTCTTTCTCACATCTTTCTATGCCCTCACACCTCTTTCCATCTCCTCTAGTAAATTCTCTTTTCCACTCCATCTCCACATAAAGCTCCCACTCCAACCTGCACCATAAGATGTGCCATCATTCACCGGCAGAGAGCCATTCTCTCTCTCTGAATGGGATCATAATCTGCCCAGCTTTGCTTTTAATAGCCAAATTGACAATACTTTGCACGTGCATATGGCTACATCTCTGTGTGTGTGTGCGTGTATGTGTGTGTCTTTCCGCGTCTGACACCTCTGTGGCTGCATGGATGAGCATGGACAGATGTGCCCACTGGAGCAGAAACTTCCTGAGCGTGCAGAGACTTGGACATTAATGAGATGGTGACAAAACTCGCACTCTCCAATTAAAGAAAGTGAATGGAGGCCATTTAAAAACAGAGAGAGAGAGAGAGAGAGAGAGAGAGAGAGAGAGAGAGACTGGGAAGGATGAGAAATGACAAGGATACTCCATGGGGAAAGGTGATGGTGTAGATTAATGTGAGGAGGAGTAGCTGTGGAGTTTAGAGAGGAAATACCCAGCACAGTTGACACACATGCATTCAAGGATCAAATCTCTCACAACAGTGATACAGTTGCAGGCATATCCTATTTCACACACTACAATTATTTGGATTTTGGAACTTTGTAAAAGCCTCCGTAAACCCAAATCCTAAAAAAAAAATTCTACCTATGTATAATTTGGGGGAGTTAGTTGCATGATTACATGGTTACATTTATTTTCAATCAAATGTTTGTAAAAGCTTATTGAGAAACCCAAATTTGATATTATAATTTTTTTTTACTATTTTGGACTAGGTTTCCAGATACTTTAAACTTGGCTGCTATTCAATATTATCAACAATGGCTTTAGGCCATCTATAAAACACACAAATCATATACACTAGTGTTCTAAGCTTTTTGACTTCATTGACAGGCCTATAAAATGCAAAGACACCCACCTGCAGTATTGTCTGAGATATTTACATGTTGTTGTTCTGTGTCGGGGCTTTTATCTTCAATTTTCCCACCTCGGCTCCACCTCATTAGAGGTGCATGGGGCCTTGAAGTGTTACAGGGTCCAATATGTGAAAACACCACTCTCCCTGCACAGCCTCTCCCCTTCCCCAGAATCACGCCTATCAATCTGGCGCTATGTGCCTTTCTATCAAAGTACTACTGAGGGGACGGCTTTTCTTGGCCTTCTCAATCATTTTCCCTGCTTTTATTCTCCACTTTGTCAGCCGTTGTATTATGGGCTCCACAAATTATACTGTATAGGTAACAAACAACACACGTTGACAGAAAATGTGCTTCAGGTCCATAAAGCGTAGTAGTCCAACTGCCTTCAGCCAAGCTGGGCGGAGGTTACACTTAATGGAACATTTAAAAATACGTGTTGCTTTTGTCAAATGAGGTAATGTTGTTTGACGTACAGCTGCTGCACTCTTCTTTGAGAGCGACATCACACTGTTTTTAATCTGCTTTACGGTCAATGTGTGGTGTCAAACAATAGTGAAGCCCCATTACATTCAAGACCAGAAGAATCTGTATGGAATTTCATAGAAATCCATTCAACAGTTGTCGAGACCTTTCAATCTGAAGCACACATGTCAACCTGGGGGATCATGAATGTCATCACTGTCCTCTTTCAGGGAGTTTGATGGTGGTGCTTGAGGGAATGTCAAGAGATCACTGAAGTCATCCATCCTTCAGTCTGGCTCTATGTAGAATAACCCTTATATTCCAACCTGGTTTTTGTTGTTGTTGCCAAATACTCTTGACTTGTCTATGCTGTGTGTTTGTTGTTGCTCTAAACATTCATAATTAGTGTGGGGTTCATCACCTGGCAATATGGTGTGGGTGTTGTTGCACCGGGTGGGCAGTAGTGTGTATAATCTTTGACCTACACATGTTACTTTCGCTACAAGTGCTAGTTTTCACAGTTCGCCACAAGCCTCCGCCTTGCTACATGTATGGGTGGTCAGTCATTCTTGTTATCTGCACCGTAGCAGCGTAGCAGGGTTGGGGGGGGGGGGGGGGGGCTTGTTACAAAATAATAAAAAACCTATAGGGGGGTATGTTGGTACATGAGGGGCAAGTCCTGCTCCCACCATGTATATAGTGTGCGTTTGGAATGTTGGACCCCTCTGCAGTCAGCATTGATCGACCCTCTCCCCTGGACACCCGATGCAGCCTGACCCCTCCAGCAACCAGCCAGTAATTGATCCTGTAGTACTGTTGTGGATTCCCATGGCACGCTGACTCTACACCAATGTGTGAGGCTGTGTGTGTGTGTGTGTGTGTGTGTGTGTGTGTGTGTGTGTGTGTGCGTGTGTGTGTGTGTGTGTGCGTGTGTGTGTGTGTGTGTGTCTGTGTGTGTCTGTGTGTCTGTGTCTCCTTCATCTTCCTGTGGCTGGGCTCCTAGCAGCACACCCCACCTTTCTAACCTCATCGATGCCTTTAGAATGTATCCAAAGGCCATAGTGATGGGCAGACGCACTAAATCTGTACTTACATGCATCTACTTTCACCTCTCTCTCTCTCTCTCTCTATTTCGCACTACACTCCTTTCTTATTTATTTTTCTTCTATACAGTCCGCATCACTTATGGCTATACGCCAAATGAAACTCTCCCTCTCTCCTTTTCGGTCAGGTTTCATTCAGACTGCGGTGCGAGTTCGCCCGGTGATCAAATGGCCCTGCGCTTTTATGTAGATGAAAGTAAATCACAGCCTCTCCAAGTTGTTTCAATGCTCCGCCACGCTCGATTGTCTAGCCATTTTGAAGCGACCCGCTCACCATAAAAAGAGCCCATTTCACTTCCATCCAATTTGAGACGGACAGAGAGAAGGGGGGGGGGGGGGGAGGGTTGTGCCAAGTGAGAAAGCCTCAGTCTTGCTTTTTGGTGGAAGATTAGCAGCTGCCAGGAGGCTTTCAGCTCCTCCATAGAGAAAAAAGAAACACATACACATAACACTACGTATCTAAATGCATGGCCAAATCTGCACACTTCCATACGAATGAACACCTAAATATATTTCACACAATACGACGGTCCCACACAAACACACAGACGCACGCACACACACACACACACACACACACACACACACACACACACACACACACACACACACGCGCGCGCACACACACATAGACACTTCAACGACAGCCTTGTCAGAGCGGTCGCAGTTCCTTTTCAGCCTCTGTTGCAGTGTATCTGCAATTCAAAGTGCTGTGGGTTTTGCCTCTGCCAAATTACAAGCTCCATTTGCCAGCCTAATTAACGGTTCATAGCATTCAGTGAAATTTATTGCCGCAGCCCGGGCACATGCCAAACCAAACAGGATAGACCTCACAGATAACCATAAACTTGGCTATGGAACCTGACACCTTGAAAAAACAAACTTGTTACAGGGAGTCTGTTTATATACTCCTCTTTCCCTTTCCCTCTCTCTCTCCCTTTCTCTCTTTCTCTCTGCTTCTCTTCTCGCTCCACTGTCTCGGCTGACAGTTACTTGACTGTTTCACTTCACGGTCTCTGTGGCGATGGTTGTTAAGAAGGAAAACCCAGACTCACACAACCTATTCCTTTAGACCGCAATTCATTCTATGTATGTCAGCGGGTGGCCTTTTCGGTCAATACTGTTTAGATGCACGGCTGAAATGGGAATCCAAATGGGAGGACAACAACAGGACAAGACGAGGCATGAGTTCTCAACCTAACTCACAGAAATCACCCAAACAATCTCCTATGCTTTCTCAAAAAGCAAAACAAAATCCAGTGGAAAATAAACAGTTTGAATGTAAATGGACACAGCTTTAGAGTAGACTAAGCCTTTTGGGCGGCCGTGGCGAAGCGGGTAGGGAGGTTGTCCTCTGGGTTGCAGTGTCCGTGGTTCAATCCCCGGTCTCCCCGCCACATGTCGAAGTGTCACAGGGCAAGACACTGAACCCTAAATTGCTCCCGGTAGTTAGCTTGCACCCTGCGTGGTAGCAACTGCTATCGGTGTATGAATGTGTGTGTGTGATCGGGTGAATGTTTACAAAACAATGTCAAGCACTTTGAGTCCGTGAAAAACCAGGGAAAAGCGCTATATAAGTGGAGTCCATTTACCATTTCACACTTTGAAAATATTGTGACACACTGGTAGGTATAGGGAGACTCTAAATCTCAGTGAATTAGTAATCAGTTCATCTCTAGCCCACATGTACGGGCACACATATGATAACTATTTATACGAGTAAAAACAATCTGCCCAGCAATTGACAGAGTGGAGGTTCCAATCGGGGGAGCACAAATTGTCCCCCCCCCCATCCCTGATGGTGTTGCTACAGAGGTGCTGAAAGGTGTCCAAACGGGAACCTTTGTCATGCGGCTGGAGCGTTCTGTCAAATTCTTGCATCATACGGATATGACATTGTCTGGCCAGTCTGGTGGCGTTGTCCCCCGATGGATCTGTTTCTGTCTGGGGTGGAGACAGACAAACAATTCCTCTTGAGAAATGTTTAGTATGCTGACCATGTGATGAGTCCTTCAGACAGGTGTGCAATCAATGTCTAATAGTTGTGTCAATATGTATGTTTAAGTATAGGGCAAGGTAAAATGTCCGTGTGGTTTCGTAAAGCATGCCTTGCTTTTTCTAATCTATTGAAGAGACGTTGTATCCTCTTAGAGAAGTGTTTAGTTAAATGCACATTTGATCAATAGCAAAACTAAGCTCATTCTTGATCGAGGCTTTGTTGTTTCAGAATTTCCTGTATACATGTCTCCTTTGTGTCAACGGTAGTTTTGCAATTGGACGCTCACAGCAGTGACATAGTTCTTTTGGATTGATTTGTTGATTTTTTTTTCCAACTTGTCTGGGGGTGGACTTTAGACCTTTGTGTTTCAATTGAATAGAAAATAACTTTCTGTAGTTGCCCTCACAAGCCCCTTTTACACAGCAAGTGAAAGCCGGGAATATGCCGGAATTTCGGCCCTCCGCCCTGCTGTATAAATGCGACCGTTGCGGAACGAGGGAAGAAAGGTGCGAGAGATTGTTCCGGGAATTTTACTACCTCGGGGGGTAGTAAGATTGCCGACACAATCAGTTCCGCCTCTCTGTATAAATGCGGCCAGCTTGTTGTTGCGGAACAGGGGGGCGTTTGACGTTCCATAGCCTACGTTCTAAACGTGCGACCATGTTAGCAGTGGAAGGACGTGTGTTTATCATTAACCACGGCGGCCTGATGTCCCGTAAAAATCACCAAATAAAAGGAACGGCGTATAATCTAGCTGGTCATAAGGTCCACTGCTCAATCCAAACCCCCACGCTTCATTTTGCAGAGTTTATGAGTCTATTTCTGCCCAAGGGAAGTTGTACAATGGGAAAGCTAAGCTAGGCTAGGCTAGGCTAGGCTAAGCTAGGCTGCGACCGGATCGCCGCCGCTATTATTATCCTAAGTCTGAGCGTATATCCACACTTTATTTCTGTCTACAGTAACGTGACTTCAAACACTGTGTGTATGTGTATGTGTATGTCTGATTGGCAGATCTCTGTCCTCACAAAGAGACTCGCTCACAGCCAACCTGTCACACAAACACACACACACAGACACAGAGGTAAAGCAGTGAGCGGATTGATTTTGTCAGTTTGGTTAACAGTCCCAGTGATGTTGGACTCGAAGCGAGATCAACCGGCACATCATGGGGACAGTAAAATACGGCCCTCTTACTGCAAGCTCCAGCACTTCTGCTCTCAATTCACCGACCAGTGTTGTTGTTGTAAAGCAGCTGACCGGCGCGGCGCTAAATGTTTACGTCACACCTGACGCTGTTTACAAGCACCTCTGTCATTCCGGAACGCTGTGTAAAAGGGGCTACTGATGCGCCAGCAGGCCGGCGTTGCTTGGTTCTGTGTAAATAACACAGAAGCAAGCAAAGCCGGCATATTGGAGTGATGTTGTTCCGTCAATATGGCGCAATATCTGTGTAAAAGGGGCTACAGATACATGTTCATGTTTGCCCTCCATACTATATCTCTCTCTCTCACACACACTCTCTCACACACATGCAGTTGGACATGGAGGACAGCGAAACAAATCTTCATGCTCCTGACTCCGTGTCTATCAGGCAGCCGACGAGAAGATTGCCTCCAAGTTGCACCACATGAGTAACCTTCCCCCCAGATGTGACAACTAAGTCTCGGAAGAAAGCAACCAACAGAGACAGATAGATTGACACTGGGGAGAGCCTAAAGAAGATAAGATAAAAAGATAAAAAAAAATATTTTCATGTTTCCAGGCTATATAGTGTTGCGAGTCTTTGGCTCACTTCTCGAGGGAATGGCTTTTTGTTGTAGGTAGATTCAGTGTATCAATCAAAGCGAGGTCTAAATGAGACACAGAGGGATGCAAGTGTAGCTGTGTTGCTAATTGATCGATGGCTTGTTCAAGGAATTAAAAAGGAGAAGGCTTGCTTCATTAGCACAAATGTTCTAAATCTCTAACTCCAGCTGCTTTCGGTGAGTATATCGCCAACAGGCACAATTCCATAAAAAAAGAGAACAAAACCTCATGATCGAAACATTCAAGGATTAACAAGTGAATTCATTTGGACCCCTTGCAGCCATCCTTTCAAAACCGCGCAGAGCTGAAATGTGTCTTGTTTCTTACATTATAAGTATATGAGATTATCTATTTATTTTCTTCCTAGGATTCCTTTCTTTCCTTATTCATTACGCAAACACTTGCTAAGACTGACCCTGTGCTACCGTCCATATCCATCTAGCCACATAAAAATAAAGGCTTTTCAACAGCACATGTCATACTCTGGTAAGAGGGTGGCCATTAGTAGAAAAAGAAACTGGACCGGGTTTAACTTGTCAGCCGGCTTCAAAGAAGACTGTGTGGGCCTCTCGGAAGCCTCCCTGGCTGATGGAGAATTATTGATTGTGTGTTCAGATATCTTGAGGCGCTGGTGTATAACACTGCGGTTTAAATTCAGCCCTAATGCTCAACCCATGCATAATTTATGTAGTTCCCATCAAAAGGTAGTAGCAATGCAAACTGAAGAGGTCTCAAGAAGCTTTTTGTTGAAAGTTTTCACACATCAACAAGCTAAAAGCCCAGTATGATTTTACACCAATGGGTCAGAATCCATGAGAAAAAATTAAATCTAAACCGACAGAGCGTAAAGCAGCACTCGAGTATTGGCGGAGGCTTTTGATCTAGTTGTGAAACAAACACCATGATTTATCTCATGTACTGGATATGACTTATGTTGAGGAATAACACCATCTGCAGACCAACTTATTAATGGGACATTTTAAATGCATGGTCTATTGCTTTTTGTGGTTAAGTCCTCATACAAGTGTAATGAGAGTGGTGCAAGAAACACGAACACACGGCTGGTGTTATGGGTTATACTCTTTTTATGTTCCTTCCGTCTTGCATTTAAAACCAACATGCATTAGTTGAATAATGAAAGGACCATTCATATATTGATCTGTCTGTCCGTATTGACCAATGCTGCTCCGGGCAATGCTTTTCCACATGGTAGAGACATTTATTTAGATAGAGAGGCACATTTACTTGTAATTACAGTACACAACTGACAAATGGGCAGTCCTTATGGCAATATCAGAATCATAAAACCCATCAGAATCGTCAATGCTGTCCTCTGTTGCAAGAGGAAGTGGCTTTCAGTCGAGTAGTCGCTCCTGCTTTTTGAATATGGCAGAGGCAAAGGTGGAGGTGTGCATTCTAAGGCAGATGCTGCCTCTCTGCAGTCTGCTTCTTTAAAAAAATGGTCTTAAATAAAAAGAGTTCATTGCAATGATCATTCAAGATCAAAGAAGACTACTTTTAACACATGACTCAATACAAAGGTAATCACTTTGATGATGAAATACATTGTGGTGCTTCTTGTATAATCAGTTGGGTGATGCTGGGGAAACAAGCATGTTATCACTGCACCTGAAACAAACGTCACAAGCTCATTGGAATGTATCTGCTGACCTGTATTTGACCTCCCACCGTAAATGAGATGTGCAGCCTTTCGGTCTGGAACTTTATTTTGGGCTTTGGAAAATGCTCATTTTCCCTCTAATGTTACAAACAGTTTCAATAGTACACATCAGAGATGGCAGGAAGGGAATATCTTGCTATATGGACACGTTATTACTGTACATTGCTAAGTTTTTTGGGACGATTGGATAGTCACATCTGGGAAAAGTGTGACAAAGTGAGAACTTTATATTTTGTTTATCTCATATGTGAATTCTAAAAGGGTGTTTTATAATAATGCATTTCATTAGAAACTATAGTAGCTAAAAGTGCTAAAAAATATATTTTAACATAAATGGTATTGAACAGAGAAAAGCCTAAAAACAAAAAGCATCAATTTACCTCAACTTATTTATCCCCACAAGGGTTACTGGAGAAACTACACATGATGATTGATCTGAAGTCATATCTTGAGTAGTGAATCAAGAATCTTGCTACTCACATGGTACTTCTTAAAATAATTATCAAAGTGATAAAATCACAAAATATAGGCACTTAAAATAGGGCTCGTAAGTGTAAGCCTAACAATTTAATGAATGCACTAATATACAGCCTCTTTGAAACAAAGATACCACATTCTTAAATCCAAACTCAAATGTAATATGGAATACGACAGGCACACATTTAATGTAATCAGAAGTACATTTCAGAAGCTAAAGCAAACTTTATTTTGTATTAACATTTTAATAGCAAAGCAAATCTAAATGTAAAAGTGATTTGGAAAAAGTAATGGCAGAATTATAATTCTGTGAGGAAAGTCAAATTTAATTCAGAAGGAAACTACCCTTTGTGGTGAAAGAAGCATTTGATTATCACTTAGTCGATACAATAAAAACTCTCATCACCAGCTCACACACACACACGCACGCACGCACGCACGCACGCACGCACGCACGCACGCACGCACGCACGCACACACACACACACACACACACACACACACACACACACACACTTTTTTTGTAATAGAATCAGTTAATACTGATTTACCTACAAAAGTTGACAGGATTATAAGCCCTCTGAAGAGCCACAGGCCGCAGAAAAATACAGGAAAGACACTATTTCTTAAGAATGACTTATCTGTCCCATTAACCAAGGTTGTTAATCTGTCCACACCACAAGCGCTTTTCATACTGTGTGAAAGAACGCATTCATTACCCCTAACCGTAAAATTAGGGAAGACAATAACAACTCCAGAGTAATCAGTGTTCAGACTGTCTTGTCCAAAGTTGCTGAGACATGGGCAGTAGAACACAAAGCTTGGTCTTGGCTTTTGGAAGTAATATTCTGCTGACAACTTCAAGCAGCTTGTTCTTAGAGATTATAAAAGCTACAGAGGTTGTATTGGTAATTTACCTAATCATCATGATGAAGAAATTGGAGTACCACAGGGGTCAACTCTGGGTCCACTGATGCCAAGTTATTATGATGATGTTTTCGTGAGTGATTCAACACTTTCTTTTAAAAATTTGAAATTAAAGTTGTCAATGCAGTGCAGTTCATTTTTATTTGGATAATTTCTGTTTCATTTGTAAATAGTTCACTGAACAGACAGCAACAACACACTAATCCAAAAAATACTTATCATTTGTCATGTACTGTATTATATTAAGTTTAACTAGGAGAAGTCCATGTAAAGAAAACCCCTCAGGTCTTTTGTCTTGATAATACGAATATTAACAACATGTAACAATTCCCTGGTGGAAAGAAAAGTACACTTATATATCAATGATCATTAGGCTTGTTTTATTTAGGTATTTATTTATTTAAACAGCAACCTGCCTCTGGGACAGCAATTGCAAATTGGCCATTTAGCTAAATTGATTCATTTACGTTACATATATTTAAATTTATCTGCATTGCCCCTGAATAAATAGAGAATAAAATACCCATTGCCTGTGAATGTGGCTGCTGGGTTTTTTTAAATGCATTGTACCAACCACTGTGGAAAGCATGTTGGTTTCTGAGTTGCGTCTCTGGAACGGCACTCAACACTTTTGATGAGCCTTGTTGAGCACAGTCCTCAACATTCATTAACACATGCTGGACATTTGAGTACATACAGTATATGGGCAATGGGAAATGTACACTGCACTTTGCACTTAATCACATCATGCTCTGGGGTATATATGAGGGGGCCCGATCGGACAACACAGCCTGCATACAGAAAAGCTCAGCTCATACCATTTACAGGTGGTGGAACAACGCAAGAAGTTATCTATTTTTCCCTTATATTTATACCAGCTTCTCATTAAGCCCTCATGTGTGTCTTGCACAGTGGGGGAACTAGGTTTTGACAGTGCCCGTCCTCATTACCGCCATTGGAGCACCTGAGAGATGAGATGCATCCTGACACCCAGGGCACACTCTCACCTCCATTAACATCGGCAGGGGGTCGCCATCATATGATTACTGGAGGGAATGAATAAGGAACCGAAATGAAGGAAAACAAGAGGGGAGGGCAGGAAGGTGGAGAAGAGGGCAGAGGAATGGACAGAGGTGATGGAACAAAAAAAGATAGAGAGAGAGAGGGGGGAGGACAGAGAAGTGGGGAGAGAAATGTAGTGAGATGATGATGGGGGGTGGTCAGAGGTTCTTGTTGGGGGGTTGATGACAGCAGCACTTGCCAGGAGTGCATAAGCTAGCAGCAGCCGTGGGGCCTAATGATGGAGGTCATTGGCATACCGCTCTGTAAGGGCAGCCGGCTGTGATCAATACCACCTGATGAGGTGTCTCAGTTCCCCCCCTCTGATGCACATCAAAATGGAATATGTTTTTCCTTTCCCGTTTAATCGATGTGAAGAGTGTGAAACTAATTGGGCAAAATTGCAGGGGCATTTATTGATTAATCAAGCAGAAAAACGAGGGGAGCATATCAGGAGCCGGGGCCTCGACATGTGAGGGCAACGACATGGTGTTTTGATTGGCGAAATGAATCAATATCTCGGAATCATTGGCTGGCGCATGAAAAGTTGAAGGGGGCATGCAATATTTAAAAAGCGCTGTGGCAACAGCACCTGCCAATCCACAGAAAAGCTGAATAAAAACAGACTGGTATCAATTTTAAATGCAAGACAGTCACACACTAGAAAAGCCCTCCTGTGGATGATGGGATTTTACCCCTTAGAAAGTTATCTATTCCCCATTCTTCTAATATATACAACATTTTCAATATAGTGTGGTGTGCAATGTGGTGTGCTTTGGTACTTATAGAATTCTGTATCTTTTCTTTGCCATCGCAGAAACCTCATGGTGCTGGTCCTGTTCTGCATTGTGGGAATGTGTCTGAGAATGGTTTGTGCATGGTGGAATGTCACAGTGGGGTCCTCTGAAGGACAGGAATTGTGAGGCTATAATCTCTCGTCTATGTAGCAGCGAACCCCTAGGGAGAGTTGGATCAGGCCACTTGATTCAGTCTTTTAGTTCCACTATGGTGCACTATACCATATGCCGCTACAAAAGCCATCTCCCTTGTCGGAGAAGATGGAAATAACATTGGTGGGGGTGAGCGGGGCAGTGGCGCTGCTGCCACCACCACCAGTCCACCAATGTGTTCCACATCAGGAAGCATTCAGATTGGTCTACCCTCGGAGCACATTTGCAGTGTTGTGTAAAAATATGGCAGCTAAAGGCAACCACAACCAACTTTACCTTACCCACTCACTTTACAGAGAGTAGATACAAGGGCAGACACAATGGAGAAACATCTAACTGATAAAGAATATTAGAGGAAAATATAAAGAAAAATATGAAGAAAAGGGAAGGGTTGACAAAAGGAAAATAATACACGATAGCCTCAAATGTATGCATGCTTTTTTTCAGAAAATGAGATGTAAAAAATAAAATAAAAATGGAAACAGTGATACAATTAATATGAAATACAATCAGCCGCCATCAGATGCCTACTGCGATCCCTGAAGTTTTTAGGATGGAAGAACACTTGGTGACTTGAACACACAATTTACTTAAGGAGATGTTAACAGTCTGGGGGCTACTGCTGGGGGCTTGATAAGTGTCTGAATCATTTATTGACCTCTCCGTGGCCTCAAAAATGCTGTTGATTGCCGACTGGAGTCAGCAGGGAGGCTGGTGGTCTGGCTCGCCCAGCTCCGGGGCTTTGAATGTCTGTCAGTGCAAAGACTCAAGGCCATATTATTCTGAGCGGAGGTCCATCGGGTCTTGTTGTTTTGACCCACTACACGCCTGTTTCCATACTAATGAGAGATTTGCTCTTCATACGGCATAGAAGCTGAACATTTCTCTTCATTTGCCAAGTAGTTGGTCTGCACGTATACAGTAATCTATAAAAACACAGCAATTTCAACACATATCATGAATCACAAATGATCAACACTGGAACATGTTTATGGATGCAACAGGGTAAAGTTGGAGCAAATCAATAGACTAAAGCTGCTTGTTTGGGGTTGAGCTGGTGAGCTAGTGAGAAGAACTATCATACAGTATGTCTTAAAATGCATCCAATGCATCCAGCTCATTTTAATTAAAAAATTGTAAAAATGTTCATTGTGAAACACTGTACAACTAAAGAGCACTGTGCATCATTTTCAAGTGTTTTGGCTCTTGACGAAATGCATAAAATGTAAGATAGGCCTATACTAGCCTGAGGTGTTTAGTCAGGTTTAATTTCAAGGACAACCATGGTATTTTGTTTGTATTTTGTTTTTAGGGCCATTTTACATTTGGATATGATTAGACTGTATGATTTAAAGATGGCAAAAATAGAAATCAAATATATTTGGATGATACAGGAGCTATAGAAACAGTAGATTGCAGGCTGGAGTATAAGATAAAAATGATTGCAGGTTGATGCCTTGGCAGCTCATATTAATCCCTGTTTGGCACATGGAACCTAAACTATTGTAACTGTTGGCTGCACCTGTCCCTGCATTTCTTATCAGTTTAACTAAGTACGTTTTCAGTTACAAGGAATTTGTGTTGGTCTGTTGGTACATACAATAAAACAAAGAGAAAATAAGTAAAAACAAGTCAAGACTATACATTTAGAATATTCAATAAAAACATGTTAAAAGACGTTAAAGAAAATAAATATTTGCAGGAGAACAAATGCATAATACAAATACAATATGTGTTTTTTCTCTGGTTTATAGAGGCATATTGGGACTCTTGACACAGCCCAGTACCCCTAGGAATTACATACATATGGATGGGATGAATCTTCACCTCATAATTTGCATCCAACAGTAACATTGTGAACCAAAGTAGATGCAACCATAATAGATTTTAATGGTACGTATATACCGAGGATGAAACAAGGTTTCATAATTTTTTCTCACAAAAATGTGGATGCATAAAATCACATGAACATTTTTAAGTAGACATTTTATTTCTTCCCCACAACACTATTATACATATACTATTAAGCTGCTTTATTGATCATCAAGGGGAAAATATAACTAATGTTGGTGATAAACTCAAGAACTACTCTCATCATCATTAAATAATTAATAATCAAAATGTATATGTAGACTGATATAAATCCTGTCGTGTTAATTGTAAGTGACACATTTATATGTAATTCCCTACCAACCAAGTTTTCCTTAACGGCGGCAAACAAAGTCTCATTGGGTCGTTTGTTCAAATTATTTAGCCCCCCCTCAAACACAATTTAAGATAGTTCCTCTTGTGTGACAACGTGTGTAACTTACTTTGCCGATGTGAACTTGTCGCTGCACGTTGCTGAGCCTTTACAGTTACAAATCTATGACATCTTTGGTGGAGTTAGAATCCCTGCATCCTTAAAGGCAAGTTATTAGCCCATTATGTAGTGTGTTTGATGGAGGTAAGCATAGTGGATGGGCATGCAAAACACAGGACTTCTGAGAAACTAGCCTTCATTACAATATGGTCATTGCCAAACATTCAAGATTTAAATATTTGATACATTCAAAGACAATCTATAAAAGCACCATTACACACATGCTAAGGTGAGAGAAATGCATGTGACTGAGTGTGTGTGTGTTCACTTCATCAGTTGAAAGCATTGAAGCCAATGGTAGTGAAGCAGGGAGAAAAATCCAACAAAAACCCAGTTAGTAAGTTTATGCTTTGTGTATACAGGTCATGCATATTTTTAAAATAAGGAGCTGCTTGGGGCGATATCCGGGTATCAACACGGTGGCTAGTCAAGAGCTAAGGAAGAGCATCAGCCCGAATGTTGTCTAACAGTCTTGGACACTTTATTTCGACAATCCCAGTGTTACAGTGACTAACTCTGCCTCATGTTTGGCAGGTAGGCAGCCCCTCAGTGCAGCCTCTAGCAAATCTGTGAACACTGGGAACTCGGGTTTTAGCTGGGCAATGGGGATGTAGACAGAGGGACTAGAAAGGCAGACCTGCATTTACAACCTGTTTGGGATTTGGCTATTGCACCGTGACTAACACCCCTGCTGTACCACATATGCTGCTGAATTTTAAGTCTGGCATACTACAGGAGGTACAGGGTTGTTCGCAGGACCTGAGAACGAATGCCATCTGTTGAAATAAACAAACACACAAGAAATATCCCTCAATCATTTTAGACATGCAGCAGGAGGAAAACTTTTTCAATCCTCGAAATGAATGCACGCCATTACGCCTCAACTCCAGACGACGGCCAATTATGTTTTATTCTGGCACTTAAAGTTTGTGAAGGAGTGCAGGATATTGCCCATAATATATACACAAGCAGGCTGCCGCCGCAGGACCGCTGCTTAAACGGGCCCCTTGGGGGTCCTGAGGTAGAGAGGGAAGGTACCACCTGCAAGTGTCTGCCCATACTGTATGTGTGCCAATTACTCACTGACAGACACAGAAAGAGGAGCCTGACAGGCCATCGCCGTTTGGCAGATGCCATGCACAAATGCTTCACACCGGCTTGACGTCAACGGACCGGGCTAAGAAGAGGGCCTTGGTCTGACAGCTCAGTTGGACCCGGGCCAGGGAGCAAAAACATATAGGAGTCATGGCAGTGGTGATATGAGGGTGTTATAGGGGGTTAGGCAGAGGAGGGGTAGTGGGAGGATTAATATTACATTTATCTGTCTCAACAGTGTGACAGGAGTAGGCTATGACAAGCAGCATATGAATATTGGGAGAAAGTTTGTAGCGCTGCTGCCTTAGTGTTACTGTTAACTATTTATGAGGTAGAGAGTACGAGGAGGGGATTTCTGTGTGTTTGCCCCAAGGCTGTTTGGTCGCTTAGTGTTTGAAATTTGGATTTTACTTAAAATCTGGCACTTGTCATACAAGCTAAGAATAAACTGAGCAGCGAAATAATGAAGCACATCGCCACCATCCCCTCACATCTTTTTTACACGGACACTCGTTCTCTGTTGCTGTCCGTCACTTTCCCTCTCTGTTCTAACCACCCCTTCCTCGCTTTCTTTCTCTCTCTTGTGCACGTAGTATTTAATTCATGGTTAAAAACTGAGACATGGTGGTACATTTATTCTTTAAATCCTGCTATTGTTATGCAGATGAGGAGGGATTCTGAAGGCAGAAACTGTATCCTTTTAGTTGCAGTATCACCAGCACTAACAGAAAATGCTGCTGCTGATTTTTTTTTCTTCTTTTCTAGGACAAAAAGACTCCAAGAGTATTTGCATTTGTAAGCAGCATCGCTAATGTTTTACAATATTTTCAAAGCAAGTCCATGAAATAACAGACCTATGGTTATAGTTTATATACGGGTTCTAAATGCATGCTACGTGGTGGTAAGAGTGGAGAAAGAGCCTGCAGAGAGGCAGACAGGGTCTTTGTTCAAGGTTCAGTTATCAAGCAATGCTACTGTGAGATCCAAAAACAAGATTCAAAAGAGTGACACAGACAGATTCTGTCCTGAATAAAAGGGAGCCCCAGAGTGAATTCATAACCACATGTGCATTGGCGAGATTGGATGGAATAGAGGAGAGAGGGGAATGGATAAACATTCTTATCTTTAAGGTGCATCTATATGCCAGTGTGTTGGAGAGTGTGCACCTGTGAACACTGAGTCTGCGTGCAATTTCAAAAAGAGGTGGAAGATTGAGAGGGGGCCTCCCCTGTGACACCGACCACCTCTGTCATTCATGTTTCATATACGACATGATTACAAACACACGCGCTCAAAATGCACAGGCACACACCCAACAGTATAACAAAGAGCCTCGGCTGCTGCTTTTGTCTTGCATGTCATATATGGGCTTGGTTCTCCATGAAGCCTGGATGGGTTTGCGTGACACTGCCACAGTATCCCAGTATCCCCGCAGGCAGCCTTGGGACACATCACTCCTCACACACTCCCCAGGTGAATGGGGGGGGGGGGGGGGGAGTCACACAGCGATGGGGAGGAAGCAGTAGAAAAGAGAGGCAATAGACCCCTAGGCCTTTTTATTGTGGAAGATGGAGAAATATATCCACATCTGCCACAGTGACCACTCAGACAGGCAGGGGTATTACGCACACAAGAACGTACACACACGCACACGGGCCGAGAAAGCCACTCAAGACGGGCAGCTCTGTCGCCAGCGATTACCCTCCTGCCACTCTGACATGGAGAGATTGGGGCCATATGAGCAGCTCTGTAGCCCTAAGCGATGTTTAGGGGCAAGGAGTTAGCGAGATGCGCCACTCTGCTGCTTATGAGGGGTCATAATCAGATGTGAAAGCTGTCTTGTACGCTTACAGGCAGCATTGTGGCAAAAAGCACCGCACGCTGTAATATTGATGGCGTTTTTCAGCGGGTTGCACTAAGAGGATGGGAGGGGAAAATTGGAAACACATTAGCAACACCTGATAGCTTTGAACTCCTACAGAGGGAGGGCTCGGAATGTTAATCATTCAGCAGGACTATCTTCCCAGCGGGTGACTGATGGAAGTAAAGAAAGGTAGAATCCAAATAGCACTTGTTTTGACTGCATAAAGAGAGTATGGCTTTAGTAAACATGCCCTGATGAAGTGATAATGCTGAGAAAATAATAGCCCTTAGTCCGCCTCCTCATAGCCCCCACCGTGCCTCCTAAAAAAAGAAGAAGAAAAAAAACATACTATGTATTTTGCTCTCATTCACTATGTATGCAGAACAAAAAAAAAACTGTATTTTCCCATCCCCCTGTGGTTTCGACATAAAAATCTAGATGCAGACTGTGGATGAGATGTTTTGTTTTTCCATACCTCTTTCCCAGGAGTCATCACAGTGGAAAGTATTTATTAACTAGATGCTGTGTTGGTTGGTCAGTTGGAGCTATATGTAATAGGTGGTGTGTATGTGTATGTGTGTGTGTGTGTGTGTGTGTGTGTGTGTGTGTGTGGGGGGGGGGGGGGGGATGCTTGTGGAACCTTTAGATTTATTCGATGCCACTCTCCGGTTTTTTCCAATCTACTACTTCTTGATGGTTCCAGTGCTCACATATATATAGAGAGAGGGGGCTGAAAATAGCAGAGAGCACATCTACGGATGAAAGGCGCCCTCAAGGGTGGCTATCAGGACTGAGGAACACAAAGTAAGCACCTCACTCACATGCACACCCCATCAGGCCCTCAGGGTCTCTGGGAGTGATGAGAACTGACAGTGGTTTGTGTGCAATGACTACGTGTGTGTGTGTTTGTGTGATCCACGGCTACTGGGCAAGCCGGCTTCACAGACCTCCAGCATTCACCACTGACAACATGAGCCAAAAGATCTTTCAGAAATCACACAGCGAGCACTTTTGTTTGTCTAAATCAAGACACAGGGGACACTGTACTGTACTGTATAACAAACAAAAACAAAGCAAGCTCCAAAATCTAATTGTTCTTGTGTCTCCAAATTGCCAGCGGTGAATGTAGTGAATAAAGGTAGTGGAGCTAATCAATGATAGCAGGCAAAAATATGCTCTGGGAGATTAAAAATTCATGTACAAACTTAACCATGATGTATAATTAATATGTGCATTAGACACTAAACAATGGTTAATGATTTCAAAATGCTGACCAGTATTGCTGCACGCATTTAAGGGCTGTCAGATGAAGGTCTAGGCCAATGTGATCTGGAACGGTTGCAATCATGCACCTTCGGCTCTCCTCTGTGAGTGTGTGAGATTGCATTCATGTCAAGAGTAATGGGTCACCATATACATAAATTATGAAAGAGCACTCCCTTTTACATTACGTGCAAATAACCGAGATTACAATATATAATACATACTTAAAACGTTTCCGAAAATGTTCACATCCGAAAGTATTCTATATTGCGTGAATGTAAAAAAAAGTGTGAAAACTGGCATGCAAATATTAGTCCACTTTTATATCGTTTAAAAAATGTTCACCTTAACTCTTCAGTAATAGGGCGCCCATGAGTATGTGGTTTGCACTGTAATGACTATGAAAAATCCTATCAATTAATGACACATCACTGTCATTAATTCATATATGCAAATGCCACGTACAATACCCATCATTTAGAATGGCTCCAAATGATAAATTCATCCCCATAATTATGGTGATGATTCAAGTCAATGAGCAAACAAATTTCATTAATGGATTAAAAGCTAAAAATGGTCTGTTATCCAGCACTTAGAGGGAGGGGGATTAGCCGGCGACCATATTAGACTTATCTTCATATGCAAATGAAAATGATTAGCAATCACTGGTTCCCCACTGAAAGCAACAGCGGCAAATAAAGAAAGTTACTGAGGTCGAAACGATAATGTTAACTACTGGAGAGAAATTGAGTTATGCTGTTTTTAACTAGGAGGTACAGTTAATTAAATGCTAATGTGAGTAGCACCCTGCTGATTTATAACTTGTTGGGTGAATCGGTAAAACAAAAGAGAGCAAAGCTTAACACAATGCAGAACAACACAGCAGCAAATGTTTTTTTGAAAATCCAACCGGAATTATTGCGGCAGTGATAAACTATCTCTACAACAGGGAATGTGTTGGACAATGGGTACAATTTTTGTTGGCACAGATGTCTGTGCATCTTTTAGACCATTTTCTTTTGGCATTCCACTCATATTGGCTCCAGAATGGCCTTTGATGCCTGCCTGAGCTCATATTTGTAGGTCTATGAGCCTGTAGTCTTAGGCTGTTGCTGCTGCTGCCCTTAGCATCAAAATGCAGCACTTTCCTCTCAGTGGAGCCAGGCATGCTGATAGCCCTTATCTCATCTCTAGCATCACGAGCTGTTCGGCTTTGGGGGGGGGGGGGGGGGGGGGCACACTGTAGTCCCTCCAACTCTCTCGAACAAACGCTTCCTTCTCTGGGTGAATGGTCTCTCAGGGCTCAATTTAGACTGTGGATGGTCACCCCTTCCTCAGATTAATGTTGGAAGCGCTGGGCCAGTTCACAGGGATTTGCTCTGGCATGTTCAGCAGGCTGTGTTAAAGGGTGTCTTGGTAGAAACAAACCCTGACACGCCACGTAATGGTTATACAACTGGCTTCCCTTGCATGAACAGCCATAGTGGTCACCCGGCCTCCACTACTTGATACTTTCTTTTCCTTTCCTATCGCCTTCTTTGTCCTTCTGAAACCACTTCAATATTGGACTCCCAGAGTTATCCTCAGATGAATATCTAGTAGCAGGTTGAAAATCTCTCCTCCTTTCAAATTGGTTGTGCAGGGAGACCCCTTGTTGTTAATCTTGAATTCATGAAGGGGAAAGCTTGAACGGAGCTACCTAATCCCTTGCCTCGTTATAAAAACATCATGGCACAAATTATCTACAATATTGGGGCATGGTGGAAGTTCTTTTTTATCTCCAGGGGTCCAAAAAGTGCTCTGACTGACTGAGCCTGAGTAGAAAAACACACACCCCGGGAGGACTCACATTGACTACTTGTCAAAGTTTCTTAGTGCAGCCAGCTCTAGGCCCCGGCTGCTCTCTAATACAAGCACCTCTCTACCTTATCATCCGCCGTCTGCTGTGAAGAACCAATACAGCATGGAGGAAAAACCATTTCCCCTCCACAGATGGCTGAAGAAGGATCAAGCGAAATGGGAAGAATTCACATCAAAAAAATGTGAAATCAGGCAATTTATTGTATGAAAAAGGGTACGAATATAGCCACATTTGGTGGACTAAATGTTAATTCCCCACCATGGCCTCATCAAAAGTCCAACATATGGATCCAATTTCTTCTCTACTTGTGGATTTTTTTACTTTATTCATTTTTTTCATAAATTAGACAGATAAGGTTTCAGTTTCAGCCAATGTATAGGGACTTAATTAGTCATTTAGTGAAATTCAAGGAAATGGTGACTTGGGATTAACTCCACTAACTCCAACAAACCAAGACTCGAAAATCTCTGTGGATCTAAAAGCCTCTTGTAGTCAGCTTTCGCTGTTTTAAAAGGAGATATCAGTGTTCAAGTCAAAAGTTAAAGGCACCGAACCACTTAAACATTACACGTTTAAATTGTACTTTTACCCTATAACTAAGTGTAACATGCTCCATAGCAATGTTTGACAGATGAAGCTAAAAAAATTACTGATGCTCTCACATTTTCTGAAATCCTATTACTATGAAAGCCTCTTATAATTGAGTTAGAAAATGTCACAGTCTATTACTAATCATGCACTGCGAAACATGTTCAAAGTCAGTTTCCATGTCAGACAGTGTTTAATCCCTTCTTTTTAATGTATCCGATCCGACGGTCCCCTTCATTAAGGGGCGCCTATAGGTTCCTCTCCCTCTCTCTCTGTACTATAATAAAAGGAGAGAGTATGAAATAGGGGATGGACAGAGTCAGTGTTTGCTCTGGAGAGAAACAGCAAAGTTTTTTTTCTTGTAGACGGTGTCCTTATTAGGGCTTTTCTTTTCCAAAGCAAGGTCAGAGCGTCTATAGCAACTTTCAGCTTTATTAGCCTTGGGCTTGTCCTCAGGCACTAAGTGGCTCTCATGCAACACCACAGAATGCAACCGGCTCTGATTGTGCCTTATGTCTCCCTCTTCCCATTTACTTTTTCTTATTTCAAGTTACACATTAGACTTTTCTCCATCCCTCCCTAGCTCATCCTCCCCTCTGTTGCTTTTCTGTATTGAAGTTTTCCCGCAGCTCTCCACCCAATGCAGAGATAGCAGCAGCATGGCTTCTCTCTCTCTCTCTCTCTCCTCCAATCCTCCTCATTAGATTCTCCCTGGATAACCTGAGAAAAAAACAGCTCCTCTTCTTCTTCTTCTCCCCTCTCTCTCACTGTATAGCCTCTGCCACCCCAACCACAGGATTCATCTGCTAGCGACGAGTGACCTTTGACACCAGCAGCCTCGCAGGCAGGATTACCATCGAGTCCGGCTAAGGCTTTGTTCCTATGTAGCCGAGGGAGCAGAGATGGTTCTTTAATGAAATTCAAACTTTGGGCATAAGACATCTGAGGACCTTTACTTCGCCCTCACCTCAGTCAATGCAATGTGTGGAGATCAAAAAAAAAGAAAAAGAAAAACCTTGAGCCAAGCTGCACAGACAGACGAATGTTGCTCATGCACTCAGTGAAGGCACAATGATGATGAGAAACAATGGGAGGGTTTAGGTTGAGAATCAAGGGTTTTTGAAGGACTCAAATATTCTTGCGAGTGCGGTCAATTACCGTGCCGTTTTTCTCTCTCTCGCTGACGTGAGCTGAAAAAGCAGTGAGCTTTTGAAAGCTGTTCAAATAAAATAAGATACAAAGCGAATAAAAAAATAAAGTCATCGCACGTAATATAAGTTAACATCTCTCGTTTTCATTTTAGTGCTTTGGGGAAATGTAGCAAAAAAACTGGCTGGCTGGCTGGCTGAGGCCACTGGGTTTATCAGTCTGTCAGGCACATCTGTGAAGCCATCCATCTTCTCACTTGAGGTGCACAGCCATAATAACTGTGGATTCCATATGTTTCCTCGCCTTTCCAGATTGTGTCAAGGAAGTTTAAGTGTTTTCATTTCCACACAGTTCATCTCTGTGTAACGCTGCAGGTGCAGGCTTAAACTCAACAAAAGGCACGGGCACGAAAGCAGCACAGCATGGCACGTAAAAAAAAAATGTATCCCAAGCCTGTGCAATTCCCACCTAATCAGCACACTTGTATACACATACACTTTACATATCTCTGTGCCAATGGTTTGTTTACAATACCTGATTACTGGAGGCGCAGTAAAAATGCCACCTGGCAGAGGTAAGACACTCAATTCTAATAATGGTCGATTTATTTATGTCATAGGTTTAAGAGAGGCATGTGCTGCGAGTCATTGATAAACCGCAGTAGATTTCTTTTAATAGCTGCGTATAATCGTACTTGATTCATATTTCATTGCATACTGTAAGATTTTTTACAATTACAGTGTGCAACTCAATCCCTACAGCTGGCCCAGGCTCCAGCAGTATAAGACCTGTGTGAAATGTGTGATGATATTTTTTCTGTCGGAATTGTGGTTGGAAACTGTACAGTAAAAAAAAAAAAAAAACCTGCCATGGTAACAGCTGTCGGGATTATGGTGCCTGCTGCACTCAGATCTGTCAAGGGGTCTCAGAGAGCTGGGCATCAGTAGACGTGAAATTCCCCAAATCGGAGAAATTTGGGTGAGCCGCAAGTATAAATCATCATATAACTGCCACGCGCTCTGCAAATCATACAAACACGTATTGTATGCTTTGTTTAATGACAAGAAAAATTAAACACAAATTGTAATAGCCACACTAACCATTACACTAAATCAGAATTTGATTGTCTATACTGCTCACGTTAACAAGGGAGGATTTGCCAGGAAACGAATGTTACATCTTCCCAGTGCACGGGTCAGAAAAATAGTTTATTTTAGAAGAGGACAAACAAAAAAGAAAGCATAAGCTCCCCTATGCAATATACCGAGATGGGACTAGAAATTCAAAAAAAGAAAGAAAAAAAAAGAAAAGAAAGAAAGAAAATAAAAGAAACACAAAATCCTAGAGGCCTCATCAATCATCGGGGAGGGGGCTCCATAGCTTGAAGCCCTGCTCTGGTTTTGTCATTGACGAAAAATGGCTTTCCACAGAAAAAAAAATGAGCCAGATCACACGCACGCACACACCCTGGTCCTGTATTGATTTTTATGGCGGATGGTGGGGCTGGTGGGGTAGTGGAGGCAATGCTCTCAGAGCAGATGTCTAATGGTGTTTAGAGACTCTCCACTTTATCAAGCCGGGCCAGCACTGACAGTTAGATGCTGGAGGGCAATTAAAATTAAAGCCTGCCTGATTAGAATATCATATTCATCTGGATGGTAATTACTATGTCTGGCTCCGTATAAATAATTAATTATGCAAAACCCATGCAGCTGCCACTGGCTAGAGTTAACTGACTTTCTGTCAACGTCTCACAGTTCTAGAAAGGATAAAGAGATTTGGGAAATAAGCTCTTTAGCCTGCTATCTGGAAGCCCGCTGGGCTGTGCACGCGGCGCCCATTGAAACAGTGGCAGCCTGCCCTCTGTGTGCAGGTGGCTTCACCAAGACATTGTGGGCTTTCCTATTGAAGATGTATTTCATTTAAAAAGGGAAAACACTCTCTATAAGGACATCCTCTTTCCTTGTGCCCTCTGACTCCTCAGCCCACACTCTGCTCTCTTCTCACCTTCCGTCTGTCTCTCTGTTATTCATCCTTTTTTATTAAATGTTTTAAAAATGTTTCAAGTCTCTCTTTTTCACTGGTGGTACCATAACATCAAGTGGAGACTGGGTAATTAGCCTGCATTAGTAATTGGTCCGCATTTCCTGCTTCTTGTTGAAATTCATTGACGTGTGATTTCATCATTTTCTGTGGATGTGCACTGACATTCTGAAGCTTGTCTCGTGTGATCTTACCAAGTTAAAATAGCAGCTGATTACTGCCAAGACAGCATTGCTGTATTCAGCCTTCTTTATATTTGACAAGAGAATGTTAGCATTTTGGTTATAAAAAAATATTGTAAGGATCTTAGAGCTTTTCATAAGGGCACTGTAACTCTTTGCCCTTCTTAACATTTATTATGAACTATATGGTTGACCAATTGACTGTTGAGTCACATTAATGGTTACAATCAGCTGAAGCACATGCACTCTTTTACAACAGCCATTCCATTAATCATATCTTCATTAACAATTGTTTTCGACGATTGAAGAGTTCATTCAACTTTATTTCCTCCATTTTGGAGACTTTTTTGTGGTTCCGTTAAATTGTATTACATTATTCGGAGAGTTGTTCCTAATACTTTGCCGACACCATTCATATCAATGGCGTTAATCTAAAAATTATAAATGCTTCTATAGTGTACGCAATACAGTTTCAACAGCACCACAGCCTTCACAATGATTGATGATTTGGTTGATTCGACACCACCTAAACCAGTTTCAACAACAATAGGAGATACTGTATAACCTTCATCATGAACGTATGGAGGATTTATTGCAGGGCGGTTGTTTGCGACTGCGGTCTCCGTATACTGGGATAACACAGAGAAACAAGCTCTACAGGCGTGATGTGTCTTTTATTTGTTTCTCATAAGATTTCCACTGGACTAATCTTTTCTGCCAGATTAAAAAAAAAACAGTTTATGCTGGTTTTCCTATTCCATCAGTAAAGATGTCTCCTGTTCGGGCCGTTAGCCAGACGATTAGCAGAGAGCACCAGGCCAAAAAACATGTCCCTACCATCCAACCATCTCTTAAATATAACAAGATGAAATTGCCAAAGTATCTTGTGTCAGAGGAGATAATTAGAAACACCAGTGGTGGAAAGAGGGGGCGGTGCGGTCAACAGAAAGAAGAGACGACATGCCACAGGTACCGCACAATGTGTCCAAAAGCATTCTTTTCTTATTAAAATTTCGAATCACGCAAACATAAACAATTAGCTAATTTTTAAATAAGTGAAGCTGAAATCATGTTCTTGGGTGCACACTTCATTACTGTGACCTTCTCCAAAGACATCCATAGCTCACAAATTAGCTTCATGCTGTTAAGGACGTTAATATGGTAATCAAATGCAGAAGGTTATATAAGCAGCGAAGGTTATTCCATTTCATGTGGGAGAATGTGGAAAAGGGAAATTGAAAACAGAGCAGAAAAGACCTCGAGCTCGCTTAGTGTGTTTATCAACCTTTACCATGTCTCCACAGTTACTCTGTCACATTCTCGCGCACAGCGTTTAACCGAAGCTAATTGTAACATTATGCAAAAAGGGAGCAATGCTGACAAGCTAGAAAAAGTTATAAACGGAGAAGCCATACCACACGGCATAAATCATGTGATCAACATGTGAGTGCTTATGGACTCGACGTTCCAAACCTTTTTCTAAAACCAAAGTTTATTGGGTATGAGTCTGTGCAGCATTACCTCTCAAACCACAATTGCAGCTTCGGGACCAAGTTTGCCTCCCTGTCTGCAGAAAACCTCCTCAAATAGAGCAGCTGTGGACCCACGTTAACAATATATTTAAGGTCAATATAACTTGATTTAGAATTCAAGCAAAAGCTACATGGAATAAAACAATTACTCAACTATGTGTTAAGGACCTGTTTTCCATAAGCATGCATTGAGGCACTGGTGCAGTGTGTTCTCTGTTGTTTTACTAATGTTGCTATTGATTTTAAGGTTCCAGTGACCACTGGGATAAGGTAGCTCATTATGTTGGGCAATGTTTTACTTGATGTATGCATGTTTTCTCCCTCTTAGCCTGGAGGACTCTGTGGTGAGAGATGACTTGCTACACGCTTTCTTTGATAATCTTTTCACAGTGGGAGGTTTGGTGATTATGGAGATCTGAAGGCTGAAGCTGTGGGGATGCAAGAAACCAAACAAGCAAGCATCACCCAACCAGTGTAGAACTGGCTTGAAGACCAGGACCAAGTGGCTTGTGGGAAAAGTTATAAAATGACAAGTAAATGTATAGTTCTAGATTTGATATTTGGGTTAAAAGTGTGTGAATGGGACCCTGTGTCTCAATGAGATTACCTGTATAAATAAAACAAAATCCCAACTACTTGCTGACAGATAAGTCACTTAAAAAATAAAAAATATAGAGAAGAAAATATAGAAAATTGTTCAACCATTAAGAAATGAATCTTTCTTTGACATTTGACCAGTTAATAAGAATTTCTAACATGTCATTTCATTATGAGCCAAACATATTTTGCCAGAAGTATTGTTGCGTCAACAGAAAAAAAAAATCCCTAAATCACTGAACCAACAAGAAAAATCAGTCAATATTGTCTCTCCTGTGGCTCTCAATTCTAATGTAAAACAGCCCCGGGGATGGCAGCCCACCACTGCTCCATCCTAGCCTCCACAGACACGTCTGGAGGGGGCACCTGGCGTTGTGCTGGCACACTGGACCTCACCATGGGGAAGGAGGGTGAGGTTTTTTGGCTCCGACTCTGGGCTTCTGTTTGCAAGGTCACAGCTGCCTCATTGGTGACTCCCACTGCCTCGTCTGGCACTGCTGCGGTGTGTGCGTGTGTGTGTGTGTGTGTGTGTGTGTGTGTGTGTGTGTGTGTGTGTGTGTGTGTGTGTGTGTGTGTGTGTGTGTGTGTGTGTGTGTGTGTGTGTGTGTGTGTCCTCCGCTGCCCATCCTGCAGCAGGCAAAGTATCCCAACTTCCCTAACTAAACCTATCCATGGCAGTTTGAGACTGCGTGTTAGCACATGACATCATCAACCCAGCACACAGACCACCGAGGGGAGCTGTTATGTGCCAGTTGAGGTAGAAAGGATTACAAGCAAAAGGTGGAAGAAATGGGCTTGCATCGTTGAGATGTATCATACACATTGATCAGCTACAGAAACACATGTAAAGACCTGATCTGTTTATTCACACATTCACAAAGATTTTCAAATAGGCGCTCACATACACAGAGCTGCTGATAATAAGGTGTGTCATCCAGCTTTGCCCTGAATACAACGAATGACAGTTGATGCTAGCCAAGTATAAAGGAAGAAGTTCCCAATACTTCTCTCTCTCTCTCTCGATGTCGCTGCTATCTTTGTTGCTCAGCACGACACCTGCTGTGGGGCAGATATCGACTGGAGGGGAAAAGTAAACGGGGTATAGCCTGGTGGGAGGGTTATATAGGTGCTGGTAGGATTGTGGCAACCGTAGCACAGAGCACTTCCCCATTCCTTTGACTGGATGTTGAAAGGCGTGATTCCAGCCAGGAGGGGGGTGGATGGGGAGGGGGGTTGTGGCTGAGGCTGTGCGGGGAGTGCGTTGGTCGGTTGTTTGAAGACTTAGGGAAGAAAAAAAGCTCAGGGAAAAATAAATCAAGACTGTTTCATGTAAGATATGAGATTTGCATTGAGCCTTTTCGAATGAACCCCCTTTATGTTGGGAGATGACTGACAGTCATAATAGCCAGGGCGACTCACAGAGAGAGGAGAGAATGGAAACGGGGCAGCGAGCCAAATTCCCTGTTCCCTCACCAAAACACAGCCTCCAAAAATAACAACGCAAAAGAGTGCACCGGACCAGCTGATTTCAGTTTAGCCCTGCTCATGATGTGGAAGGACTGGAAGCTCTTTTTTGTCCATAATTGCTACATAGCCAGGGTTAAGGAAGAAAAAAAAAGAAATATGTTTTGGTTGCCATAAGTGAAATAGTTTGAAGTGCAGGAGCCTCCTTCCTAACGAGCCCGTACATTAGCCACAAGGACAAGGAGTTAGAGAGCAAGGGAGAGGAAGAGAGAAGGGGATAAGGGGTGCTTGTTAGAGGGAGAAAAAAAATACTTGTTTACCATAAAGGCACATAATATAGTAAACTACTGTTGAAAATCCAAGAAAAATGTACATTTCTTATTTAGAGTTACACATTAAAATTGCAGCCATATTCTTTTAAATTGAGGCAATATTGTCTATTGTGGTGTTGTATTGGATTGCTAATGTGTAGTAAAGCCACATATGATCATATTAATGTGTGTGATTGTATGTATGTGTGCACATGTTTGTGTGTTCATGTGCACACACTGTATCATGCAAGCACACAATCACACACAACACAGACTTTGATGCGGCATATATATACTGTATGTATGGAGTCACCAGGCTGTGACCACTTTAACCGAAGCAGGGCCATGGTGGATGCGGCGTTTCATTCACATGATGTTGATACCAATTACACCAGCACCAACATGTTGGAGATACAAAGAGGAAGCATGCATTTGTAAACAGCCTGTGTGCTGTAATGTGATGCCTCTCTGGAGTGGATGTGCTGTTGGTGACATCAGCCTGTTGTGAGTGTCAGATCAGTTTGAGGCAAAAGGAACATGTGATTTCCAGCTGAAGAACGGCGCAACATGAAAGCACAGCAGTGCATAGTGTTTCATCACCAAACTCCGCAAAGTGTTGCAGGAAAAATAAAACGGTTAAAAGGCCTGCTAATTGAAGCGGTCGCGCTTCCTGCTTTCCACTGTAGGGTAATTGGCATATCTATTTAGGACGTAAATATTACATGGGAACATGTGCAACTGAGCCGTAAATGACGTATGGAAGCAATATTACATACCATAGTCAACGGTTAATAAGCCATTAATTCAAGAAAGCCTTTTTTATTAAACATTTTGCCTAAGTTTTTTTTATTTGAATAACTGCAACCTGATGAGGGCCTCAGCTATCCCTTAAAACATTGAGCTGACCTCTGCAATTGTTGGATCTGAGACAGAAGACTAAGTGAGAGGTGCCCTTGTCTTATTTGTCTTCCCTGCAGGGCTCATCCGCGCTGTCTTAAACTTGACATTAATTCATCAATCATTATCCAATGACTGGATAAAAAACATTAAGTCTGTGTTTCTGTTTTGTCAAACCTATCTGTCATCTCAAGTTTTCTAAACACCTTTGCTGCCAATTCCAGTGAGCTGGCACATTTCACAGTGTCTTCTTGGCTCCTTCCTGCATACATTCCTTGAACTCTTGGTGGAGATTTCCCATCAGCGGTCACCTGATGCTGGTGGTCTAATGGTGGGGTTGACCCTGTGGAAAACGGGCGTGGTGCCACCCTGGATCTTTCCCATCTGCTATCATACAGGGTGTGGAGCATTATCTAGTGATGCCCTTGAAAATAGATGTCATTAAACAAACTCTGTGACCACAGATAGGGATAAGAAGAGCGCTTAAAAAAACATGCCGGCCAAAGATATCATGTTGGATAATGTGAGTACAAGCATTTACATGAACATCATTCCTTAATGCTGTAATACATTGTACTTTACCAATAGGGTTCAGAGAAACTCCAAAACAAACTCACACTCAGAAGCCTTATCTGCCTTTTAAGGATGCCCCGTGGAGTTTTTTTTAGCCCTGTTTTTTACGAATGGATCCATGTTTTTAAGAAGTGTATAAACACATAAGGCTGCACAGGCACGGGAAACCGCGAGCAGCGCATTTCAGATCCTGCTGTCGGTTTCACGCTATTCCGTTCATGAACAGCTGGTGGCATGAACTGTGCCAACAAACACAGCAATGTGCCAACCAAGGCAGTGAAGAAGAAGCAAGCAGAGAAGCATGTTGAAGATGCACATCTTTCAGTATTCAAGAAATTAGCTTTGAAATTGTAGGTTTTTCAGGTAAGGTATGCTTCCAACAGGTTTGTTACCTTTATATTTTCACAAGAAGGGCTATGGAACTGGTGAAAACATGATGAACAAAGTTTTTTTTTTTTTTTTGCATTTTTATGCTTTATTGATAGTTTAGAGACAGAGGTGAAATGGGGCAGAGAGGGGAGTGAGGGGCTGGAATCGAACCGAGGCCCATGGGGGGGACGCCCTACCAACTGAGCTAAGGGCGCCCCCCAGAATGATGAACAAAGTTGAATCAGTGGCCTTGGTTTTAACAGCACTCTGTGTAAACCAGCCACTCTGTACAACACATACACTAACAGAAGCACTGTGAACCTAAGTTGATTTCTTGTATGCCCAGTTATTTTGAAAACGAAACAGTTCAACTAAAAACCCGAGTATAGTCCCTTTGTGCTTTGGTAGAAACCATTTAAATGAAATGTAAGTTAGAGGTGATCTGCATGTAATGACAGCTGGGTATAGGCTTCATAAAGCCTCCATCAATCAAAAACACCCACACACGAAATGTGTCAAAACCAGGTTAGCTTGTGAGCTTTAATTGTTTACATCATTTGGCAGAGTTCAACCTTTTTTCTTTTTTTGCGACTGCACCGACCGCTGAGTAAGTCTCTCATTGTGCTGGTCGGTGGTGTGTACTATTCTTTTCTTCCTTGCTCGCATGTGGTGGGCGCCCTATCTGAAGCGTCCCGCAGGTGGATTATCCCGCTAACCACCGAATCGTTTTTGCTAACAATTGAGAGGATCAGAGAGAGCTCCTGTTGGGTCACCTCCAGGGCCTGATGCTGCCTCTTTTCCTCTACTCCCCTTCCAGAGCAGCTCTAGGCTTGGTATGGGGCCTCAATCCCCCCCATCACATCATCCACTATATGTGCCTTCTCTCAGTCCAGGACCTCCCTCCCCCCACCCCCACCACAGCAGCTACTGGCACAGGCAATGTTCTGAAGCCTTCTGAAGGCTGAAGGGGAACAACTGAAGGCCCAGATGTTTTTCCATTTACATTGGTCTATCCGTCATCTGCCAAGTCTAAGGCTTTTTGCATCTGTGTTGTGCTCTGAACATTGACAGCACAGGTTGGCTCACACCTGGCTTTAAAGGTGCACTATGCAGTCTCAAGAGGTGGGGGATTTGTTTATATTTGCAGAGCCTGCAGTATAGTTTACCAAACACATTTTTTTTCATGTAATTATTGGTATTGAATCATTCTTTCATCATAAATCCAAACTACATTTTTGGAGGCACCCGGAACTAACGACTAAAATATGTTTGCAAAAAAAAAAAGTGGGCCCTCCTGCTGTAAACAACGAATGTGAAACAGTAACTTTTCAGGTAGCGTTCTAACATAAAAAAGTTTTCCAGGGATCCAATTTTCCTTGAGTAAAGTTAGTTTATTCAGTTATGGGAATACCTTAGAAAATTTTCACTTTTCTGCAACATACATATTTACATAGGGCACCTTTAACATAAACAGAAGGGTAGGGGTGGTGGGGGGGGGGCACAAGCATGTAGGCATGCATGCCACACGCATTGTTATAACACAGATGCACAACCACAATAATCACATGTGCATATATGCAAATAATACAAACATATATGAGTGTTTAACCAGACAACAACACCTGCTGCTAAGATATAGAGACATTCTCCCACGCACATCCTGTGGAGACACATTTCACACTGTTACACCCACACAAGCACATCAGAGCTAAGTGAGGTCTGTCTCCATTCACTCCATTAGAAGTGGGCACCGGGAACGTTCCACAAACACACACACACACACACACACACACACGCACACACACACACACACACACACGCACACACACGCACACTTAATATCGAAAGACAACAACACCAATGATGGGGAGATGGCGCTCCCTTGAAGCCAACAGTGCCTGTGCAATCAGCCTGCAGTGCTTTGGTTCAAAGCGTTTGCGTAATCAGACAAAATAACCGAGAATGACACGGCAAAGGGGTGAGAAATGGATGGACTGGTACATGGAGAGTGAAGAGAGTGATTGGACAAATGCTGATTCCACGCTCACTGACAGCCACTCTCAGATGCCCCTTAAGCCCACTTTTCACTGGCTGCCTTAACATAATGAGGTTAATAAGTGGACATGGGAGACATGCTGTATCTGAAAGCGTCCCTGTGCTTAAACTGTGAAAATGTCTTTGTGAGGACAACCACATCTTTACAAAAATTCACTGCTGCGTTTGTTCTTTTAGGAAAAGAAGGATGTTAAATCAATTCTAGGAAATAAGCATGCACACCGAGGGCAAAAACAGGAAGAGAATAAATATCTGAATAGTTTAATAAACCATCATTTCAGGCAAAGCCATAATGCCTGTGTGTATTCAGAAACAAACTCATTTAAAGCTGATTTATATGCATGTTTTTTAGCCGAGACCTTAATGCCTCCTGCAGTCACAGTGGGAATGGACAGATTGGCTTCTAATGGTTATCCGATACTATGCAGCAGTATACCTATGTGTTGTTTAATAAGGTGAACTGACCTTTCATCATGGTTATAAATCAATGACATTCTCCCACATTGAAGCAATGCATGCAGATGCATAATATTATCTTCCCACACTTGTACATGCATGCACACACAAACACACACACACACACACACACACACACACACACACACACACACACACACACACACACACACACACACACACACACACTCACACATACACAAGGCAACATATTCACAAGAAGTCAAATCTAAAGATTAATACACAGGTTTCGAGGCCCTGCATCTAAACATCTGTCCTTAGCCTTTCATACACACACACCCAGATGCACAAACAAAGTGCCTCCAACCCGGTAGACAGTGATGAAATAAAATAGATTCTGGATAAAAAAGGCCCTTGAAATTACCTCGCTAAGTGGACAGGGGCAAAGCCGAAACAGATGAAGTAAGATTGTGTTTGATTGCAGGTAAACGGTAGATGTTTGTGTTCAGCGGTTCGTTTTTTGTTTTTGAAAGGACCTGCTGGCCTTTCATTCTGTGATTACTAGTCTTTTGCCAAGACATAATGGCTGTGGTACAGCTCAGCTGCTGTTGGTAATGAAAGCATTACCGAGAGCAGAATAGAGTAACAACTGTAATGTCCAGATTCCACTCATTTAACTCCCAAATAATACCTCACCTCAGCACCAACAGCGGTGGCACTAACGGCAAAATCCCAGCTAATGCCATCTCGTCTGTCGGAAGTAAACAATACAAAAACAATGTATTTCTTATTACTCTGTCTCGCTGGCTCGCTCTCTCTCTCTCTCTCTCCCTGCTTGATAACTATAAGCACAGCCCCTAAGCAGAACAGAGTGCTTCCACTGCCGACATAAAGTGGCGGGGGTTTCTTCTCCTGCTGCTGTTCATTCTCCAAATCGCAATTTATTTTTGCATCATCAACACAAAAGGAAAAGCGATAAACACTCACTTTGTGTGCCTAGACATACTTTGTCCTCACGGGCCTCACCACCGGCCCAGATAGAAACATAGAGTAGGTCCACACACCGCTGTATGTCTCTTTGTGGGTATGTGTATGTGTGGAGGGGTGGGGTGTGGGGTGTGGGGTATTTGGGAAATGTTCCCTGCCTCTCTAATAAGCCACCGGCTTGATGCCACTGCTCTCCTGCATGGGAGGAGATAAGAACTGGCAGAGCGCTGGTGTGGGCTCCCATTGAAACCCAGTGTGCCGCTATAAGCCCCCTCACAGCCCCCAGCAGAACCTCAAAATGCACACACACACACACACACACACACACACACACACACACACACACACACACACACACACACACACACACACGAGCACCTCAACACACATGCTACAAAGGCAGCCCCCCAATGAGGTAACGCTGTGATTACAGATGCAAGAGCACAGACAGCACATTGGGAATATGAGGTGGAAGGAGAGAGCGAGGGAGAAAGGAGAGGTAGAAAATAACAAGTATTAAGTCCACTGAGACGGCATTAAAAAAGCACAATGCTCGGCTTGTTGTTCAAAAAGAGTGAGACTACTGAACTGAGGAATCTCTGCTTCTTTTTTTTCTCTCCGTGTGCAGCCTTTAAAAAAAATCACCACGGCAGCAAGACTCATTCCACCCTCATTTACAATCTTCCTCTTTTTATATAAATATATTTTTACATGCTTCAGCAACAGTAACAATTGCCTTATTGAAGAAAGGGGGAAACATTTTTGAATATGTGGGGAGCTAAGGGGGATGTCATTTGCATATCAAACCTTGTTTTTCCGGCCACGGGGGAGTTGAGTTCTCTTCTTTAACCGTTTGGAGATTAACCTCATGCAAATGGAGCAGATGCCAAACTCCTATAAATCTGCACTTAAGAGAGCCTACATCTGTAGAAGACATTGTTATAAAAGGACCTAACCAAAGCTCCAACACCCGGATGTCAGTAATTGCGAAACTGTTGCTTATCCATCTGTGGAGATGTTCTGTAAAAAGGAAAGAGAGGAGTCAGCTATTGTATACTGGTGGAAGGCTGAAGTGCCCTTTCGCTTTTGTGGAGAATTCTATCGCCTCGTTAGCACATTTACCAGCGAGTGACCATCAGCTGTCACAGCCATAAAAAAATCAGCTGCCTCGGGGCTCTCTGTCATTCGACTGCCTTGTCTCTATAGTGTCTGTATTCATTTGCAAATATTTGGGTGATAGACTAACAAGCAAGCTTCTTACAGAGCTGACAATGGTGACCATGGATCTCCTTAATAGCCAAAGTCTGTGGATGCCTGTTTTTACAGCGGGTGTTATAAAAAGAAGAGTCAAACAGATCTTAAGCTTTGCACTTTATACACAAGACATAACTGCAATCAGAAAAAAGAATACACCTTTATACCTAGAGTCAGTCGAGGTAAACATTTGCTGAATTCTCCCACAATCCCCTGCGAAAATTCTCTTTTTTATATATATATAAATGCGTGTGCAGGATTGTTGTAAGAGTGGTGGTAAAACAATGAATAATGAAAGTTTTCACAAGGCCGGGTAACAAAGTGAGATGTGATGCAGCAGAATGATAAATCAGTTGTGACTGAGCGTGGGGGGCGGTGTGGATTTTTGATGATGAAGAAAAAATGGTCGGTTTATTTCAGTATTTTGACGGGGAACATGCGTCAAGGACAAGAGCAGCTTTCACTCTTCCTGCTGTTTGATGGAACAGCACAGTAATAACATTGATAGTGAAGAAGTTAGAACTTTTTGTTGCTTTGCCTATATCCCGGTTCTAGTCAAAATGAACCAGATCTGGTAGATTTTCAAGCCACAGTATAGCACAGTATTATGCCATGCAGCTTTGTGTTCTTCCAGGTTTTAAGAAGCTTCCAATACAACACACAATGTATTAATGCTTACAAACGAATTGCTTTCGAATAGAAGCTGAAGCTCAATGTTGTAATTGGCATCATTTTTAATAACCAAAGTAAACGTGATTTGATGTGTAGTGAACTGGAAAGTACACAGTTTTATGTTTGAACTGATCTTATTAATACGTTGGCTTGATTCTCTGCCATGAGGATTTAGTCAATAACTTTAAAAGGTATCATTTGAATCATTTGAGTGTTGTTATTCTGCTGTGACACTGTTTTGAGGTATATAATCAAAAGTAGATTTCACATGAAGTAAACCTATTTCTTTAGTTTCTGTTTTGCCTATTTCTAGATTTATATTAAGCAATTACTAAACCTTTGGTAAAGATTTTATTATAAAATATATTTTTTTTTCCTAAAGATACATTTTGTTCATGTGTGTTTTGAGCGGCCAACGGTTTACAAACTCACATAGTGAATTACCGGCACTGTTGATTTCCCTTGCCTGCTCCTGTATGGTATGTTGCTATCGTCATAAAATCCATCCAGTTTGACTAGTGATTCTTAATGGACTATTGGTCCCCATGCAGCGCAGCCTACCCTGCATACATAGGAACACACTGAAAGAGCAAATCGGTAAAAGCTCTCATGAACGGGGTAAAGATTGAACCGCTATTCTGTGGTGTCAATTGGCCATAGTGGGCAACAAAAACTTACTTACCTGTAATTGTCATAGATTGTTGGTCTGACAGTAACAAATGGGCGATGTAATTTTCATTTTCGAGAGCGTTTTTCAATTGGAAGAGGGAGAGCATCAGGTAAGGTAAAGGCATTGATGAATTTCTCATGCTGAAAAAAAGAAGCCTTAGGAAGTGATGTGGTGGGAAACCTAGTATGACTTAAGGTATACTTGAAGAGTGTAGTCAGATCAATAGAAAACAAGGCTGTTTGAACAGATGTATTTCCTTTAAAGTTCTGCCGCTGTGTAACATGTGTAAGCCTGTGTACCCCGCACTAGTGTCTTTGGCAGTATAGACAGTTTTTAAGGGCCATACTGATAGTCTAAAGCAGGGAAAATCCCCCTCAGGAATTCCCCCTAATACCAGAACCTGAATGATTGTAAAAAAAAAAAAGGCGGCTAAAGAACTGTGGGATCGAAGCAGAAAGAGAATGTACAGGGAAGTGCATATGAAGGAAAAAATATACAAGACAGATTTTGAGGATTTAGTAACTCAGCCCAGCTGTCAATACAAAGTCTCCGAGCCAACATGAGCATGAGTCTGTGGAGGGCTGTCTGTCAAGGTGGAGAGCAAAGGGCTGGAAACAACTTAAGTTTACACTGGAACGAGGAAACTTGGCAGTATAAGATGGGGGGATAGATAGATAGATAGATAGATAGAACCCTATGTGGTAAGAAAGCAGTACATTCCTAAAACACTGTATGTAAACATAAACACCACGAGGTCAGCCTCTGCAATTCATAATGACTCAGGCTCTCCGTCACCCAACTGATTCACTGAGTCAGTAGTGATTGTGGTTAGACTGAAATTAAAAAAATACATCACCGATTAGAGGGGAAGGGAGAAAAAAAAATTGTGCTCAAATGTCAAAAAGCCCTTAATGATTCAGGAATGTCATTGCATATGGCTTTTTAATTGAATGCCGTTACATCCAGACACCATGTCACAAAAAAATTGAACATAATAGCATATGGGGGCCATCAACTAAACCATATGAATTATGACTATGGAATGGTTTGGTTTTATTCTAGCTCTTTAAAGATGCTTTAGCACCGCCACTGTTCACACTGCACATTTGTAATTACACTGCACATTAACTCAACCCATGGGTCAATCATTCTTTTGGAACATGTTATGACAAGGTCAGCGTGTATGTGTTTCAGTGTATGGCACTATACATGCTCTCCTGTCACCAACTGTTCATTTTGATGTGTTTTGGGACTAATGCAAACATGTTTCCTACTCACTCTTTCCTATGTAGGTTCTGCAGTGCATTCACTGCCTAATTCTTTACAGCCTCTCCTCTTGCCTGTACCCCACTTATACATCTGTTGTATTTACATTGTGTGTGTATATGTGTATTTCCCGTTTCCATGCCGATGTTTGTCGGTGTTTATGTGTATGTCGGGGGATATGAGCAGTATGAGTTCTCCCGTTGCTGTTGCCCTCTATGTAGTGTGTGGCAGAGCTCATCCCAGCCAGTCTCAACCCTGGCACAGGCCACTGCCAGGGAGAATAGCACGACTGAGCCAGCTCCCTCCGCAGCTGTCAGTCTCTCTGTAAAGTGCATGGTCCTGCAAACCTTCAAACGGGTCCCAAAACACTTGTAGGGCTGTATGACGGGCAGCCCCCGTGGCAGTGACAACGCAAACACGTGAAAATTAAGCACACATTGTTTACCAAGGTGCTAAGCAGGCAGGATACAATTCATGTGGTCAGATGTGTCCTCCTGAAGAGTGTGCTCATGCCAGACCGATAATGATGTGCTGGAAATACATTGATCCTCCCATTCACTCTAGGTGTATGACTAAAGTTTGCATAACAAAAATTTAAACGCAAGTGTTTTAAAAAAATTTTTTAGTTCTGCGTTAGAGAGTGCATGGGCTCTGTAGCTATACACTGTAGCCACTATGTGCACCTCCTCAAACTTGCATAGCCTATAGCCCTGTTTGGGACTGGGGATGTCCCATAGAAATGCACAGGAAAGCAGCTGTGCACTATGTGGCTGTTATTTAACAGAGGTGCCGTGGATAAGCAGACATGCATTTGCAAAACCAAACCGTTAGTCTCAATCTTTCAGTCCTTTCTCTTGTGGAATTGAAAAATACTTTTTGAAAATACTTCAGTTAAAGCGTTAATCTCATTTCTATCTTTTCTAAAAAATCTCTTCTATGGGAGCTTCTCGGACTATACGTAGCCGCCACGTCTCAAATCATAAATAATGAAAGAATGTTAACTCAGTTACTGTGGGGGATATAACTAAAGCATGAAATGGCCTGATCATTTATACACATTAAAGTTTTACATTGCTGAAATATTTAGTTTGCATTCACTACATATTGAGGTTGACTTATCATTGATAATCATATATGTAAGCTGTCCAGTATGGTTTGATAGACATAAACAGACAAATAAGTACAGTAAAAAGTATTTCTTTAAAAAAATTATAAAATAAAACTCTTTGTAGAACAAGCATACAGACGAGAGCAATTGTCTGGAAAAACAGCCAATACAATTCTTCAGTCCCTTCTACCCTTGCTTGTGATGACACAAACTTCTCTCCCGCTGTCCAGCGAGTAGAGAGCAAGTGTGAAGCCGTTGACTCATCAGTTTTGGCGAGAGGGGGCCAAGGCAGCTCAGAGACACCTCGGGCCCCCGTCTTGTGTCAAGGCAGCTATTTTCTGTTGCAATGTACACACACTGTAATGCCCTAAACTGCTGTCCCTCCACTCCTCCTTCCATCCCTCCTTCATGGGGCCCCCTTTTGCCCGTCATGCATATCAATGCTTTATGAGAGGCGGAGGGGAGGGAAACGAGGGATTGGGGAGAAAGTACAGAGGCGGAGAGGAGGCATGGGAGGGTATTGAGGGAGGATTGGGCAGTGCAGTCAGGCCTGGGCAACAGTCGGAATCAATCAAGTCTGCAGGATTACTGCTCCACTGAGTTGTGATCAATAGAATCCTGAACACTATCCCCTGCTGCTAGGAGGGCTGACAGGGGTAAATGAGGGTCCGAAAAGCTGTGCCCCACCCACCTTTCCTCATCTCATCCCCAATTCTCTCTCTCTCTCTCTCTCTCTCGCTCTCTCTCTCTCCCCATTGCTCTCTGTCTCAACCCTCCACTCAAGTCACCACCCTTTTCCTTTAGTCCGGCCCGAATAAGAAAAGCAAAGAGCAGCAAAGATGCCCTTTTTGTTTGGTTGTGAAGAGGGCAAGGACTCATCCTTGGTCGGGTGGTTTTTAACAATGCCAGAGGAGTGTTGCATATTCAGCTGAGAGGAACTTAGCCCAGCCTCTTACCCCCTGGTGCTTTTTGTACCTCTGGGTGCGCTTGCTTTCTTGTTTTAGAAATGGCAGGGAAACCCTTTTTTTCTGGAGGGTAATGATGAAAGAAGGACACATTAGATTGTTTTGACTGTACTTCACACCGCATAGAGGTGTTTATGAAATTGAACGTGTTACCACTTGAAGACAAGTTTTTAAAAGTGTTGAAAGACAGACAACAAACAGAGAGAGAGAGAGAGAGAGAGAGCGAGCGACATGGATAGAAATGCAGTTGATTTATTTTAGAGTGGGTTCTGTGGAGGAAGGAAAACTTTGTTACTTAAGATTCAGAGGCTTTTCTGGCAAAGGGAGCGGAGGAGCCTTGTGATATTCAAATGATACAGGCATCTGATCTGATGAACAAAGTGTTTGCCTGATTGACAGGAAGGTTTCAGGCCCTGACACTAATCTCCTCGGATGTCAACAGTGATGACTTTAAATTTTGGTGAAACGAGATCACCCCTCCTCCCCACTTCCCTTGCTTGTGTACACATTTCATTCCCCTTTGTGACCAGCAGATGGCAGTCCTGTTATCCAGATCCAGTGTTGTGAGCCTGTTGTGGCTGCAGGCTGAGTTTTGGACTGTTCAGGGTTTAACTATGTGTAAAAGTACCCCAGTTCTCAAATGCCTGGCAGCTACTGGAGAGAGAGAGAGAGAGAGAGAGAGGGAGAGAGAGAGAGGGGGAGAGAAAAAGAGAGGCTGCCTAAATAACAGGTTTCCCTGGCCCTGAGCCAACAAACTCACAAATGCTCACACATGCTGCAACATAACAATAAAGCACACTATTCTTCTGTTAATGGGCAATCTGTGTTGCCATGAACATTTAGTCTAATAACTGTTACTGCCGTGTAAATGATGTCATGGGCCCGTCATTGTCCATAAATTATGTGGCCGTCTTCTTTGACGAGCCTTGTTGTCAATGATCCACCTTTTTAACAATGCGGCCGAGTCATCCGCTTTTCCACAAGTCGTAAAATAAGCAAAATACTCAGCTATATGCCCAAACGGGGGAGTGTAACAAGTGATTTATACAGCACATCAAGTGTACGAAGCGCACAATTGGTTAAGGGCCATTTTTATTGTTTTTATGTCATTTTCTTCTTGAGCAAGGGAGACAAGTTTAATGTCTCTAAAATGTGCATGAGACACTTTACTGCAATGGCTTGAATTGTGTGTGGCAGCAAAAGCTTACACACTAAAAGCCATTAGAAGCTTGAAACATTTCACAGAACTGCACAGCAGTGCAGTGACCCAGCTCCAGACAAGCAGGACATGAGATAGGGAAAAAAAGGAAAGCAGCATAACTTCATTACTGCAGTAATGAGTGGAGAGACAGACTAGTGTGGAGGCAATGACCCTGGCAGCATGGCTTACCTGCAAACCGGTAGCAGTAATACCTCTGGTCAGGTAATTAGTTAGACATTAATACGCAGGGATGATCTGATCTCCCCAATTAGGGAATGGCAGCGCTATGACTCACAGCAGGGACTCAATTGTCAATTTTATATATACATATATATCACTAACTGAAGCAACCAAGTCAACCAGATCTGAACTCAGGCTCAAACATCCTAGTTCACCTTGAGTAGACCTGTTAACAGAATTTAGTTTGCTTTATGATTGTATAATATTTTAATGCACAATACATGCTTTCTGCCTATTGAACTTTGTCCCAGTAGATTAAGAACTCCAAAGTGTTTTGCTTCAAGTTTGTTGTTTAGCCTTGAGAAACTGCCTAATAAGATTTTGGCACATACAGAGGTATGACGCATTCATGTGCACAGTAATTTCACTCCCCATATTCTGTTATCAGACATTATATGAAGGATAACACCAGCTGAGATGAATTTCTGGGAATATCTGCCAATTAAAAACATTTCTGCTTTCGCCAGCAAAATAAGGGCTGGACACACCAAACTTAGTATGTGTTTGCGCACACACCAACTTCTCTTGCATATAATCTCTGTACACTGTTCATTCGAGGTATTCAATCATGTAAGCCCACTTGCGGTACATTGTTGTTTGACCCTTGCATGCTGTTTGCAAGTAAATTCACCTGCTTCCAAGAAGGCCTGACTCAGTTTCAATTATTCAAACACTTGGGTAGTTTGATGAAATAATTCTAGTAACAAATGGTCCTTCGAATGAGCCGGATCCAACATCCTCTTCTCTGGACAAGAAGAGCCTGCACCGTGAACGGGGGAGTCCAAGATCTCTCGACAAAAGACCTCCAGTAAACAGAGCTACAAAAGAGGCTGTCAGCAGACTCTACTTGGACGGAGGAGGGGTGACGGAATCCAGAGCCAAAACTGAGCGAGTCGAGGCTTTCTTGAAATCAGGTGAATATTAACAGCTGATTTTGTTTTATATTTGTTCTTACTTAGAGACGAGTAAGGTAACTACTGGCTTACATAGAGACGAGTAAGGTAACTACTGGCTTACATAGAGACGAGTAAGGTAACTACTGGCTTACATAGAGACGAGTAAGGTAACTACTGGCTTACATAGAGACGAGTAAGGTAACTACTGGCTTACATAGAGTGGTTTGAACAGGGTTCAAGTCCCTGTTCGGGCCCCACGTTGGGGTCTCAACCTGTAGTGTTTGGGAAGATGCACTAGAGACAAACCTATCTCAGCCTGTAGTGTTTGGGGAGATGCACTAGAGACAAACCTATCTCAGCCTTTGGTGTTTGAGAATTTACACTGTCAAAAACAAAAGTCTCACGTACGTAATTAGATGATCATTAGTGTGGGGTCGAGGGTGGTCCCTTTATTCTGACAGATATAGTTTGTTCCATTAAACTGAGAGTTCTTTGTAATTCGGGAAGGTTTTGTGGAAACAAATTGATATCTGGCTGCTTGTTGTTACTTAGCCTGGGGATATAGTACTGCTCCAGGGAGTTAGTCTATGACAGGTTGTTTATTTGTTTTGTTTTGTTATGTTTGTCAATAGTCTACAACTGCAGAGTAGACTTATTTGTTTTGTTTAGAATACATCACATAGGGTGTTCTAGTTTTAAATTGGTGAATTTTGTTAATCAATTGGAGGGAATAGGGGTGTTCATCCTGTTTAAATAGATTACTGGGTAATTTGATATTAGATTTTACATTTTAAAAAAATTTAATTACATAATATGGATAATGATAAGATAGACATTAAAAAAAAAGGAGACTGGTGAAGAAAAGTCTCCTCTACCCCTTCCTGTGTCTCTTTCCATTGAGACCCAAAACCCCGGCTCCTCAGCTGCTCTTCTGCTGGCAGGTCCAGAGAATCAGATAAAGAACAGTAAAGATTAAAGGTGCAGTCAATCATTTAAAGTCCCAGCATAAACTTAAAAAAAGCGTTCTTTTGTGTTCTTTTTATGAAAATGTTCACTGAAAAGACTTGTTCAATGCTTTTGATTTGAATTACAAGTTAAAGGGGATTTTTATGCTGAAAATATGATCATAATGTGTATTGTTGATATAAATTGATTCAAAAACTGGTTAACTGTAAAGACACCTATACTTAACCTACATGTTAACTTTTGTTATTTGAAGAACAAACTATAACACCATGTCAGATTTGGAGAAGTAGAGAGCTTCTCATATCTAGAAGGAATGTGGTGTGTGTGTGATTCAGTCCCATGCAGAAAAGGGAGGGCCTGTCTCACTGACTGCCTGTGTGTGCTTGAATGCTGCCCAAACACAGACAAAAAATGTGAACTGAAGAAATGAAATCAAACCTATCCTAAAATGTTGTTGTGCGTTAATTGTGACATCTAAAGCAAGCAAAATGGATAGGATGATATTTTAGAAACAACCCTGGCAGAATGATGAGCATTTCTTTTGAGAACATGTTACTGCTCAAATTCATTCTGTTTCAGATGCAAGGAGAAGACGAAGCTGACCATTCTTCAATAAGGACAATTGGACACTGAGGAACAATCTGAATCGGTTATGGTAATATCCTACATAACCATTCCCCCAGTGACTGTGATATGAAGGACACTTTGCGTCAAAATGCCACAAAAGGGACTTGTTGACCATCAAGACGACCTAGGTTCCTGTTCCCTGGCTTCTGCAAAAAAACTGTCCTCTCTGAAACTGTACATAGACGATATAGCACCAGTACACAAACTTGCATTTTCACAACTGTGATGTTGATGTACTTGATATTATTCTGCTTGACTGAAATATATTTACTCATATGCTTTGCCCTTTTGCTTTGAAGTGTTACCTGAATGTAGCATTAAATATTATAAAAAGGGTGGAATGTTAACAGAATTTAGTTTGCTTTATGATTGTATAATATTTTAATGCACAATACATGCTTTCTGCCTATTGAACTTTGTCCCAGTAGATTAAGAACTCCAAAGTGTTTTGCTTCAAGTTTGTTGTTTAGCCTTGAGAAACTGCCTAATAAGATTTTGGCACATACAGAGGTATGACGCATTCATGTGCACAGTAATTTCACTCCCCATATTCTGTTATCAGACATTATATGAAGGATAACACCAGCTGAGATGAATTTCTGGGAATATCTGCCAATTAAAAACATTTCTGCTTTCGCCAGCAAAATAAGGGCTGGACACACCAAACTTAGTATGTGTTTGCGCACACACCAACTTCTCTTGCATATAATCTCTGTACACTGTTCATTCGATGTATTCAACCATGTATCAAGCCAGGTACATTGTTGTTTGACCCTTGTATGCTGTTTGCAAGTAAATTCACCTGCTTCCAAGAAGGCCTGACTCAGTTTCAATTATTCAAACACTTGGTGAAATAATTCTAGTAACAAGACCATTCTACAATATGAGTCCATCCAACAGTTAAAGTACAGTGACAAGTAGACGATATGTTGCAGCAAAAAGTCACTTGGACCAGAAAGGAAAAGCTAATGGACTAGCGCAAACAGGAGAGCGAACCAACAGATGAACACACTAATTAATTACAAGTTGGTATTTTTGCTTATTGATCTTTTTTTTGTGTCAGCATTACAGCACAGCTGAGTCAGAACCTTACCCAACCATAGGCTTTACCTGGTCATCCTTTCTCTAGAAATCGTCCTCTCAGTGAAAAGCCATTACTCAACCCGAGCCATGTGCACCACACTCCACACAGGTTAGGTCATACAGCTCTCCCTAGCGTAGTAGACCATGCAATAGAGCTATGTGTGCACCTAATAGGACAATGAGAATCAACGGAAATTACTGCACTGAGTTGAAATAGTTTTTTTTTTCTCCCTCAAACATGCCGGCATTGTTTCTTTACAGGTGTTGTCTTAACACTGCTCCCTTATGCCCAGAACACGTTCTACATAATCAGCGTTTTTCTTTTTACTACAGTGAGTGTAGGCATAGTAGAGCTGATGTTTGGAGAGTTACCTCATTTGTGTGTGAGAAATGCTGGCTTGAAGAGTTGCCAACAATGGCCCACTTTTGAATTCACAGGACTTTGGGTTACACTATGAGACACACGGAAGGAATGAGTGTAGGGGTGACGGTTTATGTGATCACTTCTTTTTCAGAGGGAATCGAACCCGGACGGGGGGGCAGGGGGGGAGGGGGGGACGCCCTACCAACTGAGCTAAGGGCGCCCCTATGTGATCACTTCTTAGTGTACAGTATTTTGTGTGTACCTATGCATCTGAATGGTGTGGGGCTCTTCCAAGCAGTATACTACAGGCTGGATTTTTCTCGTCAATGTACACTTTAGGGCTTAATGGCCACAACCTGAAACTTAGCCAGAAATAGCTAATGAATGCATGTGTGCAATTAGCTCAGCCAAGACTGAAATACATGCATTATTAACTCGCAAAAAACATCACAACTTTGACAGCATTACATTATATCCCAGGCCTATACTTATGGGCCCCAGCACATGACTCATACTGCGCTATAGGTTTATTACGCAGGGCGAAAGTCTCTAAAGAAGGTATGTAATCACGCAGTATGCTACCTGCAATAAAGACAGAGATGTAATAGAAATATGCTAATCAAATTGTTCATATGAGTCTGTTCATTCACTGCATTCCCTCATGTCTGGATGATTTGCAAACATAGTCATGCCATACAGTAGGCAGGAAGGTATGTATGATCTAAGGCGGCTTGATTGGAACATAGTGTACTCTACCCATGGGACGCTGCAGGAAGCATCTATAATGTGCAACAGCCAGGGCAGTGGGTCTGTGTTGCTGGCTCCATATTTACTGCAACAGTATAGAAATGCATGGGCCAGCTTGGCACGATACACATAACACACATTGGCAATCACTTGCCTGTGGATGCACATGCGCCCATTCACAAGCACACAATGGCTCACACATGCACAGGGTCCTGCCTGGGACCACACAGCCTCTGTATCAAGATCCCTTTCATCTCCGGCTATTGACTGCCGTTATATCCTGTGGCTTGATTGGACCACACCAGACAACATCTCACATCGTCTGTATTCCTTCCCCGCTCACTCGAAACCCTCTCTCTCCCTTTGCTCACCCACCCATATTCCCTCTTTCCATACCTCCTCCCCTGAACCACCAACACCCTTCTCGTGTTTGCCTTTCATTAGCTTTCATCTCTCCAGCTTATTGAACTCCACCACTGGCATCAGAGTCTGATGCTTTGATGGTGTGGCCGCTTCTCTCGACATAAATCCATATTTACCCCCTTTACATATCTCCATGCGAACAAATGATTTGTTGTGTTCTTAGGACGTATGGTCTGGTGCCCCACTGTCTCTTAATTGTGCAGGTGACACCTGAGGTGCTCCCACTTAAGTTGTTTTGCTTTATACCTGCCCAAGAAAGAGAGGATAAAATGTTTATGTATCTGAAACTCCCAGACTTTATAGTATACAACAGGCAAAAAAGAGGGAGGGAGAGAGAGATAGGTATAGGCTAGTGGGTTGGTTTGTAAGGAAGGCTGAATGGGGAAACTCCACACATATTGATACACATAAGCATCATTGCTCATTCCATCTGCTTTGAAGTACTGCCTCAACCTCTTCTCCTTCATCAAGGTACACCACCATCCCTGCACCCCTAAAGCGCACACACACACACACACACACACACACACACACACACACACACACACACACACACACACACACACACACGCACACACACATACAAACTTCTCTGGGGTACGTGTGTCATGCTGTAGTTGTGTGGTGCTGTTGGTCTGGTGGATTTAGTTTTCCAATGGGGATGTGTGTTCGCAGGTGCTGCGCTGTCCTTTCATAATGGAAGATAAAGCCCTCAGCAGTGTTTAACTCTGCAATATAAAACCTTCCACGCCAACTGGTTACACTTCAGTGCTGGTATTCATACAATTGAGGGATAGTTTGGATCCACTATGGTATAATACTAAAACTCCACAACGCTGTTAAAACAATAGTGGACTATAAAGTGAATAAACGATTTCAAACACAGGCTATAGGCTTGTTGAGAAGGTGCAGGTAGCAGCGACACTAGGAGTAATTGCAGCGTGTATGCATATTTATCTGCATTGTGTGGACCCTGCGATAGTACAGATTTAGTAAGTTATAAATGTCATGACTTGACATGATATCCATCCTTATCACATCGCGCTTCAAAGCTGCCCAACTACAAGATCCTATTGTGTGTCAGGAAGTGTAATATGTATTAAGGTTACATGTTTAATCTGTGGCCAAACTTGTCTCAACTCCTCATTTCTCTGCTCTGCATACTATTCCATTCAAGTACATTAACAATCTATGGGCAGTACATTCAGCCTGCTCTGCTGTGCTGAATGAATGCTGGCTACAGTGAACTATTATTGAGGAAATATTGGCTCAGGGTTGCATCATGCCATGAAACATGGCGAGGCCTTGCACATTTACTTTGAAACAAGATTTTACCATCAGCGTCTTGTAAAAAACTTGTGGAAAGAGTGAACAAAAATAGACTCTTCTTCTTCTACGCACCCTGTGGTGATAATTGTTTTGCTTTGTGTGTCAAACGAGTCAACAACAGACCCCCAGAAAAATCTGTGCTTTCTAAAACATGATTAAATTAAACATTTTTGCCACAAAGTCAGAACCAAAAGTGTAAAGTTAAAATGAATATCATGCAATGCAAATGAGGCAAAGTGATGGGGGCACTTTAATTGAAGTTGAACCTTTTGTTGTCAGCTCCAACTGTACTCTCTGTTTTTAAACCCAGCGAGGGACCTTTTACACATTTCAATGGGGAATTCGGCTTTGAATAATTCAACAGACTAATCCACCATCGCTGGTGCTTTGGTCTGTGTGGGCCTGCTGTTCCGAGCTACAGCCAGTCTGTGCTCAATATACAGAGATTGAAAGAGTCATACGGTATGAAGAAAGACACAGAGATACAGACACAGATGGACAGAGGCAGGGGTTAAGGAAGAAAGGTGAGACAGGGGCAAAGGGGCAGGGGGGGGGGGCTACTTAATGTTAATTACAGTGGGCTTAATCCTGGAAGCTAACAATGATGTCATGGGGCGCTGTGGCTATTGCTGTAAAACAACACTGTATATCAAAGAGAGAAATACACTTTGTTTGTGAATCGGACAGCTAAACAGCACAATGACAACTTACTGCAAGGATCCAAAATAGAATACAGATTCTCAACAAATACCCAAACTGTTGAAATATGTAGGAAATCTTCCGTACCTTAAAACCATGTATGCACTAACAAAATAACACATTAGATGGTAGCTCTGCAGAAAGAAAGGGGGGTAGGAACGTGGTCGTATGTACAGACGCATGGCAAATAAGAAGATTCATGAAAATAATAATTTTGTGTCTTTAATTGTCACTGTGTACTTAATTTTATGATCCTTTTAAAGTGCTTTGCTTTATTGTTTTTTTCCATCGTTTGATCATCCTATGTGTTTATGTCCTTTGTCGTTTGATCCTTCATTGTGAGGTGTTTTGATATGTGTGTGTGTGCCATAGACCAAATCATTTCTGATTGCCTCTCTGAAGGTTTGATATGACTGCTGCTGATGGTTTACAGGTGCATGTGTGATTGTTTAAAATATCAAAGGTGCTATGACTGATGCCACCGCTACATGCGCAATGTTCATAACCACGGCTGCTCTGACGTCTTTGAAGGACCAAGATATGTCGGTGAAACTGCACTTTGTCTTTGCTGTGTTCTTATACTGACTGCCATGTGTAAAAACTGATGGAGCGGAGTTATTCATATGCAAACACTTAATGCCATGTCAACGTCAATTTACGAATATGTGTAGGAGTGGAAATCAGGTTTGCTTATATGTTCCAATCTGAACCTAGACAGAGTTCTACAGTATGTACATTGGCCCAGATACTTGAGAATGAGCCCCAATGTGAGTGTGTGGCTGTGTTCGGAAAGCCATACTAGCGTCCTACATCCTACATACTCACCATCTATATACTGCATACTGTCTACTCAAAGATCGATTGTGTATGCGAGGTGCGTCGAAACGTTTTCAGTTGAAGTATACTCAAGCAATGAAGAATTTATTCTTCTTCTTATAAGATTCAGGCAGATTAGATGCTGTTAAGCGTATAACCGCCCTCCACAGGTTAGATATTGAACTAGATTTTTACAGTCCTGTGTTCATCATCTGTGTTTTAGACCTCTTGTTTTATGTTTTGAGGCGCAGGATCCCTCCGACGCTCTCTGTCCGGCTCATCAGAGAGCACTCAGCTGTATGTGAGTTGAGCTGGACGAGCTGCGGTGTGTGGAACAGCGATCTGTTCTGATCTCCACTATCAGACTCACATCACTCATTTCACTTAGTAACTCTAATGTTGTTAGGTATTTATCTTCATCTCTTATCTATTGTAAGAGTTTATGAATGACTGCACGTACAGTTGTCAGTCGCGGACCCCAAACAATGCGTTGCCTAGCAACTTGCTCGAAAATATTTAATTTTCCTGGGCGGGTAGAATTGACCCAGTGCATTGTGGGGCGGTTGAGTAGGAAAAGTATACAATCGATTCATACCCAAAATCTTCCCGGAAGTTAGTACTCATCCGGGAATTTCTCACATACCCAAACTCGCATACCCAACCGTCACATACTCAAATTGAAGTCAAAATGAGTATGAGTAGGACGTTAGTATGGCTTTCCGAAACACAGCCCCAGTGTGTGTGGGTGTGGTAGCCAGACTCAATGGTGAAGAGCCTATAGCTTCATGGTGTGGAGAGCTGTGACCCTTGCCTGCAGGGGACTGGGCTTAGGATGATGGAGCACTGCAGGGTCTGAGCTGGAACCCCCAAGAAAACAAATACGCACACACACACACGCACACACACACACACACGCACGCACACACACACACACACACACACACACACACACACACACACACACACACACACACACACACACAGCCACGCTGTCCTAAAGGCACACAAGCCAACAGCAACAACAGGCACATACACTTTACCACTCAAGCCACTCACTTGCGCAAATATGGCCATTTGCGGAGTCATGGTGGTCAGTTCATCATTGTGCATCATGCATGGGGCTCCCTGTTTTTCTAACCTCTGCGACAATTGAACAGCGAAACATTCCAGTATAATCCAGGGGAAAGAGTGGGCGGAAGGAATACGGCAGCTCAACTGTTTCTCGTTATGGTGGAAATTATGCAAAAGCACACTGTGTAGCAAGAAAGATCAAAGATAAAGGCCATAGGGCATGCACATTAAGAGTTATAACGAGAGCCCTTAGCTGTACACTGTTTAATTATTGAAACAAGAAACATCTTAGATATTTTTAAAGAGCCTCTAATAATGTAGTTTGGAAAGAAAGACCCCGGTGAAGACAGAAAACCGGAGAGAAGACGATAAAACACCCTTTTTTAATTTGCAAAGTAGAATTGGAAGTTTGTTCAGAGGATAAAGGTATTGGTATCTGTTGTCATTTTTGCCCCAAAGTAAGCAAGGAACTTCCTACGAATGAGACAACTTTCATGCATGAAAAAAAAAATCAGCTATGGCCTTGATTGCACTTTTCAATTATTTCAAGTACTTGGTCCCATTGTCACCCGGTTAACTGTGATTGTCAGTTTTAAGGATGTATATGCTTATTATTATGAGACCAGTGCATCAAACATTTAATCACACTCACATTCTGGTATGGTCATTGTGGTTGTGTGTGTGTGTGTGTGTGTGTGTGTGTGTGTGTGTGTGTGTGTGTGTGTGTGTGTGTGTGTGTGTGTGTGTGTGTGAGAGAGTGCGTGTGTGTGTGTGCGTGCGTGCGTGTGATATCAGCTCTGGTTGCATGTGCACATTGTGGACATATAATGTGCAATTTGTTTTTGCCTATAAATTGCCGCATACCATAAAATCCTTACAGTTTATGTTCATCACATTAATCTGCATTCCCTTTGTGGGTTTCTAATGGAGAAAGCGTTTTTTTCCTGCTTGTTTATTATTATCATTGTATATATGCTTTTGTTAATTTTTTTCCACTTCCATTGAAAGAAAAAAGCTCTAAACAAAGTCTTCCAAACGTTTCCTAATTGGAGAAGAAAAACATTTCAAAGTGCACACTGGGAGCAACAAAACTCTTGTAAATGCCTATGGGGAACATGTCCAGGGGCGCTCGCTCTAAATATATTGAAAAGCATTCTTAAGTTCCTTGATAGCCTTTTCTGAAACAGCGAAGGGTCACTTACATGGTCCCTGGGCTTTTGAAAGCTGATAAGCATTTCATGCATTTTGGAGCATAAAGGGAGTTAGCCAGTTTTGGTACAGGGGCCAACCAGTGCTGTGACCGAACGCAGAGGGAGGAAAAGGGGGCTAAGGGCCACATTAATCCATGTCGGCTCAGGCCAAATTATTTATCACCTTGCGCAAACAAATGGTGTCCTCCCTCCGACAGGACAGCCTGTCGGAGGGAGGGAGGGGTCCGTGAGGGCTGCCAGCGACGCTGTAGCCTGACCCCCATCACTCTTCCTCTTATCTCTCCTCCTCGGCCCCTCTCCTCATTACTCCTTTAGACGCAGGCCCTGGTGACCATGCAACACAGCTGCACACATGGAGCTGGGAGAGAGAGAGAGGGAGAGAGAGAGGGAGAGAGAGAGAGAGAGAGGGAGAGAGCCGTTAAAGAGGTCCCACATCTTCATTTTCAGTGACATTTTCTTTCTTTTTTTTTAACCGTTACAGTTTCTTATTTCTTTTCAATTTAAAGCTCTCCTCTGTGCTCCACTGAACCAAGCCCGGTGGGGCAGAAGAGAATCTCTTCTGGCGGTATATGTGCAAATTTGGAAAGTGAGTACACACTTGGACCTCTGTGTGTCTATGCTTGGTGTTTGTGTGTTTATAGGCAGCATGTTGTGGAGTGGAGGGGGGGGGGGGGTGTATGTGTGGTTGCATCTGGACTCTGGGAAGCAGACTGATCAGCCTCTCTCACCCAACACACTGCCCAAGCCCAGGCAGCCGAGAGGAGTTTTCAATCAATAACCAGTCCCTCTAGCTGCCCCGAGCAAGCTGTTTGAAAAGTCAGAGTAGCATGAAATGGCCATTATTAAATTACTGGGACGGACACATTTAGAAGGCCATTGCATTAAGAGAGAGCAAGCTCTCCCAATTAGTGGATCAGCACATTAATAGCCCTGGATGAGAACACCATCTGATCAGAGATTAGACGCACACACACAATCTATTGACCTATTTCACTGGTGCACTGATAGCTAACATATAGCATTTGTTAAAGAATAATACAATGGCTCATGTACTTTAACCAGAACAAATGGTTCAAGCGCAGTTTCTGTCTTTTATGCATGATTCATATCTGGACTTACCAAAGCCCCATTACCTTCCTGCCATTGTACTCAGAACATTTTGCTGATTCAAACCTCATCCATTTGCGAGTAGTAAAGCTGTATTATACACAAGGAGGGATTGTTGTGAGATCAACACCACCACCCCCCATGTCTAGTATTACTCTGAGTGTATTCTTCAGAGAGGGGGAAAATCAGAGCTGCTTTATTTTTCTCGGGTGCACTGCAAAGCCTATGGCATCGGTTTGAAAATGAGATTGAAAAGGCATGCTCGGCTGTGAAAAAAGGAGCTAATTTAAGTGTGACTCATTGAGTGATATAGAGTCACTCCAAGCTCACAGTGACCCGATTGAGTTGAACATATATCAAGTGTATCCAATCCCAAACAATGAAAAAAAAAATGCAACAAGGGGAAATTCAAATTATTATTTTTTTCTCAAGGTTTTAACTTCATGATGTACTTATACCAACACACCTCTAAGTGAGAGTATTCAGTGTTCCCTCTTCACAATGTGTGTGCATTTTAAACAAGGCCTTCCCCGTGCTTTGGCACATCAGCGGGTCTTCAGAGCCCTGGGCATATTTTTAGTGCTTTTGTGAGTGATGTTTTTAATATGAATTATTTACCCCAGAGAGACACAGGCTTTGGATGCCAGCCCCTTGTTTTTAAAGAGCACCTTGTTTGCTCCTAATTTTACAGCCGGTCAGGCAGAAGTACAGCGCCTAACCTGCAGGTCAGGCTGACAGCTGGGAATTGCCAAGCCCCCCCCCAACCCCCCACACTTTCAGAGCTGTTGCAGTGCCTGTGAACAACACACACACACACACACACATAGAGAGTGGCTGAGTACATGTAGGCAGAGGTTATGGTGTACCTGAACTGCAGGGATGCCGGGATCATTATTTCATTCTCATTCCAGGGTTGTATCCACCTCCAGCCCTTGTCTTTCTCTAGCACCACCAGCACACACCACAATCACACATCGCTATCGACCAACGCAACCCCTCTTCCACCTTTTACATTGTGTGGTTGTGCTTTCTTACTCAACCCTAAGGCAGCAATGTCTCCAACAGGGCTCATGATAACTGCGTGCACGTGTATTGATTACACACACTCCTATTCACCCACACAGACACTGGCAGCAGCATCTAGTTTCACTTGTTAACCCTTGACCTTTTTTCGAAATGCGCACTACTTACTATATCAGAGTTGTATAGTGTACTGAGATGTAATGTACATTATGTTCTTATGTAGTTGTTGCTGCTAAGTAGAACGTTGATTTTGCTTCATGGCTGTTTCGCATTAGGAGCAATGTTTAGTGCTTTCTCCTGGTGGATGTGAACATAATATGTGTTGACGGTTAATACATCCCACAGAGCTTTTTTTTTTTCATCCTGCATTATTTAGTTGTTATCACGTTTTTTCCAGTGTTTCTCAATCCAGACAGGCTGTATCGTATTTAAAAACATCCCTGTAAAGCATCACAGGCCCCCCCCAGAGGCAACCAGTGTTTTGACTGGAAGAATCTTGCTTCTGAATGTTCCCCCCTCCAAAACTCTTGCTTTGTATTTCAAGTCAGCAAAATTGGCCAAGCCAGGCGAAAAAATGTATCTGCAAAGTGATGAAATATTGAGTCTGCTTTCATTACGAACTCACCCATACCTCTCTTACCTCCTCTGTGACTTGGCTGAGATATTGATGAGGTGGGATTCTTTCATTTTTTTTATTTTTTTTTGCATTTTGTTTGTCTGCCATATTTCTGGTTTCCAGCAAGCAAATTGGATGTTGTTCATGTTTATAAAAAGAAGAAGAAAAAAAAGAAGATTTCCACTCTCCTGCTAGCTGGCCTAAACTCACCCCCAAAATTCGCTATATCCAGGCTTGTTTGAGACTGGCTTGACATGGATAGTTGCAGCACCCCTTCTAACCTGTTAAGCAAACCTAACCGGCTAAAAGAAACCATGTAAAAATAATAATACACTATCCGGGCCCGCCAGAACTGTAAAGCATTCTCTCTCTCACACACACACACACACACACACACACACACACACACACACACACACACACACACACACACACACACACACACACACACACACACACACACACAGCGCTTATAGTGGCCTGTATGTCCTTATCCTACTGATCCCCATTCCTCAGAAATCTGATTGGCAAACATCACCTTTAGGGGCCACAGAGGTCTCTGCTGGTATATCTCTGATACCGACCATGATGTTTTCTTCTTGCCTGTATTTCCTCTTTCTCCCCGACAACATCCTTCTCCGCTCATCGACAGCACACTCGCAAGAACAAACAACAGATTAGATACCAGCAACAAAAAAGAAGAAGAAAAAAAAGCCTGCCTGCCTGCCTGCCTGCTGCTGCTGCTGCTGCTGCTGGCCCACATGGAAGTGGCCCAGATCTGGTGGTGGTGAAGGGAGGGGATGCTGTGGAAGCCTGCTGCTGGGCCGAGGGCCAAGGTTTGATCCCCAGTCGACTGGCGTCCTTCCAGACCAGAGGAACCAGTGTACCCCCCCCACACACACACACACACACACCCACCATCCCCCCAGAGGATGATAGATGCTCTGTCCGCTCCCTACAGCAGGGAGAAAGCATTAGACATCTGTATAATTGACTGAGGATGAGAGAAAAGTGTGGGGGTAAAATAAAAAAAGGGGATGGAAAGAGAGAAAGAGAGAGACAGAAGCAGGGAGACAGATTGTGTGGGTGTGTGTTTGCACTCGAGTGAGACATCGGGCACAGTGTGTCTGTGTGTGTGTTTTAGTTTGCCTCGCCCGTGTGTTAAAAATTCAAATGGGGAGATATCACAGCGACAGAAAGACATGAGGGAAAGTGAGAGAAAGAGGAATAGAGTGGCAGAAACAGAGAGAGAGAGAGAGGGGGGTTGGAAAGGAGAGGTAGGGAGTTGGCACAGATGAGGAGCTGGCTCTCCCACAACAGGACATCCTTTCACACACATTACACATGTCCTCTCCAATCCTCTCACGGAACCAGCGCCGGAGCAATACACTCTGTTGAAAAAAACAGGCCCACACTTCATGACTGACGGAACTATAGTATAGCAGTATTTCATGGTGGGGTGGCGCAACCCCTGGCAAAAGACTGCTAATGTGATCCAAAGTCTCCAAGCAACAGAATTATTCCAAGGGTTTAACATTAGGGCTTTACCCCCTCACAATAAGGCAAAGGGTTGGCATGTGATCCAAGGGGGTAATCTCGTTGGGAAAGAAAAGACCAGAATTTCAGAGCAGAGACAAGAAATAATTTTTCCATCCTTTTGTGTGTGGGTTATAAGCACATCCAAAAAGAGATGCGTGCCACCAGACAAAACAAAAACCAAATCTTTTCAAGCAAAGTGTGTGTGAGTTTGTAACAATCGAGTCTCTAAACGCCAAGCGAGAGCGACTTGACAAATCACCCACGCGTCTGAAAGTTCTAACCAAATGGCCTGCTTTTAAGGAACATGTATCCTGTAAGTGCTGGCCAGTGTCCACATATCAAAGCCGCACACAACAACAAAAGCGAGGCGGAAAAAGCTGCTGGTGCACACAACTTTCCAGGGAAAATAACACAATTATAAGAGTACACAGACTGGTTCATTATTGATGGAAGTTGCTTTTCAACTGCCTCGCTAGAAAAGACCTCTCAATAATTTATCACCATGGAGACGCATGTCAAGTCAGTGTGCTTGGACACGTCATGAATATCAAATAAATATGCAAAAACAAAAGGGGGTATACATCATTAAGCACACTTTAAAAGGGGCTTTACTGAGGCTGGTAACACATCGGGGGATCCTTGATTGTTCCCTGCACCACTGCATCAATCACAATCCTAATATTTTGATCTGGCTTCGGGTGAAAATTCTTAATGAAATATACATCGGAATCCACTGTATATAGCAATGACTGTGGCTCTTGGTTGTATAATGATGGGTTTTGTAAGGGAGCGGGTGTGGAGAGGGAGTGACGTAGCCATTAGATTATGCGTTAATGACGATCCTCCATCAGTTATTAACAAGACAACGGTTCTCATTAGTTAATTGAATAACTTACAAAATGGAGTCGCCCGGCGCTCCTCACGACTTTGGATTTATTCAAAGCATTAAGACGATGATGAACTCCAGATAAAAGGGTGATACAGTGTCTTTATCACTGCCAGCAGCCAGATGAGAAATACAATATAGGAAGCAATGGGAATTAGACTAGGAGGCCTGTAGAGCGACAGTGACAGTCATTAACATGGGAGCAATGTTAATGTGTGAAATACATGGTGCTTTATACGGTTGAGTTATTCATTATTAAATTGGACTACAGTTGAACAAAATGTTTTAAACGTACGCGTTATCATGATGGATCATGTTTGTGGGTGCATGTGCTATGATGTCCTAATAGTTTTTCAAAATAATACTAAAATGGTGACAGGAAACACCTGATACATGTACAACCATTTAATATAGGCTATACCTTTGTATCCTTCAAGCAAGAATGACCACCATTACAGCACGCAGTTTGTGTCGTTTCTGTTTATTGTTCGACTATTGTTGGAATTTATATGTATTTGCAGAAAATAAACACAATGGTTTTTAAAGAAATATTTAAAGCTGCTATAATGTTTGTTTTTTAATATTAACAATGGCTCAAAATAAACCATGTTATATGACAGGACTCACAAGGCAGTAGTGACAAACCTACAGTGAATTGTCACCCTATACTCTCCAGTGTTCAGCTCTAGGAAGTGTTTTTGCATCTTTTAGCTTTCATGTCCCACACACCTTTACTTTACTCTCATATGAAAGCATGCAACTGTTTTCAGAAAATAATCTTTGATGAACAGAATGATCTACCTGACAAAAACAAAAAACAACAAAAAAACAAAGTCTAGCTGGAGAACATAAACCACACCGTTGCCAAAAGGAGAGTGAATATTGGACTCACCGGGTGGGCCAGAAACACGACTCCAAACTAATGCTAATGTTCTCAGTGACTACATGATGTCTAAATACACAACTGTCACTGTTTAGGTCTACAGCGTGTTGTGCTACTACATTACCACCGTTTCAAGCCATTCAATGCCACACTTTATAATGAGTTCAGAGAGGCAACGAAGCACCCTGCACCAGTGTTACAACACTATTGTAAATTCCACAACAACACAAATTTGAGTTCTGTAAATATTATGCAGGTTTTTATCGGGGGTTCGGTAATCTGACAGCATGCTGTGGAGCAGCTAGCTGTCATGTTGCTCTCCCAGCTAAACGCCATGCAAATGACTGGCTCTCCCAAAAGACCGCTAGCACTCATTTGGTTTACTGCTTGATTTGTTTCTAACACACAACTGTCTCATCTTGCCTTCACTCACATTCTCTCTCTCCCTCTCCCTCTCTCTCTGTCTGTCTCTCTCTCTCTATCTCACTCCTTCCTTCCTTCTCGCACACACTTGTGACATCACCCACTGTGTAATGGCAGTCAAATTGTAGAAAGATATGCTGCTCTGAATTTCATTAATACACCACATTTCACCAAAGGAACTCCGTCTCTCCGGTTTCAAAACAAATCTATATTCATTTCCTCTCCATTTGGGTAAAAACACTATATTCGTGGCCAGAATGCTATGATTGAGAGGATAGCATTTTCTACATAACATGCAAAGCTACACCCCGTGTTGTGCATGTATTTCCATGTGTATGTGGTCATTCTCTGTGGATGGAATTCATGTTTATAGATGCGCAACACATCCTGTTAGCTTAGTTGGGTCAGAGTTGAGGGTTACTGTATGTGTGTGTGTGTGTGTGTGTGTTTGTGATTGCCTGTACGAGCGTGTGTGTGCATGATTATCAGGGAATTGGAAATGCGGGCCTATTCAGGGAGCCTCGACACGAGCAGGTGAGAGTCATGCTGGGTGTTCTCTTGGTTCAGTGCTAATGGAGTTCAATCTGGATCCCTCCTCGCCCCGTATAGCTCCTAGTGCCCACTCATTATGGCCCTGCCACATTTGGCTGTGTGTGTGTGTGTGTGTGTGTGTGTGTGTGTGTGTGTGTGTGTGTGTGTGTGTGTGTGTGTGTGTGTGTGTGTGTGTGTGTGTTGTGTGTGTGTGTGTGTTTCCCCAGAGAGAGAGAGATGAGGAGAGGAAGAGAAAATACCAGAAATAAAGTATAAAATTTAGTTTTTTTCCCTACGTGTAGGATACAGAGTGACTTCTAAAACTCTTAACATTCCTTCATCTCTTTCCGACTCAACCAGTGTTCAATTTCTCAACGAAAACTATGACAAATGTATTTGTTGACAACCCTTTTTTCACTATGAAAACAAGAACAAAAGTGAATAAAAAGTGACCACTGAGATTAAGAATGAGACGAAATGCAATACATTTTGCCTCAACAAATCTGAACTAAACAAATATGACGGACCGGGAAGAATTAAGTTATTATTACAAAATCCTATGGAACAACTTTTATGCCTCTGCCAAATCACACAGTACGGCCTAGCCTCGCATTAGTTAAACATTTTCCACCGCAACCCAAAAATACCTCTTGCTCACTAGTAGCTTGTTTTGTTGGAAAACCTTTTGTCAGAAGCATCGTGGATTTGGTAACATTGTGCCAGTAAGGTTCACCATTCTTGGAAGGTTTATTGACTAACTGTATCTGCAATCCACAAAATAAACACTGTAAATCAACACTGCATATGTGTAGTGTATCACCATGCAAACATGCTAAAATATGGGGAATAGGAAAGTTTCATTGGAGGAGGAGATGGTGAGACACAAGGTCTATCCTCTTATCAGTGCATCTTCACCCAAAGTGAGAGTGCTGAGGTAGAAAAACATTTGCCTTCTTTATTATGAATGAGGATGTGAAAAGGACATTGTCAGTGATCCCACATCAGCACTTCCCCTGTGACACTCAACACTGCACTTGATAAATGTCTGTCATTGTCTCTTCTCATGTGTGTTTGCTTCATAAGTTCACCTCTATTGAGGACGGCGGGTCGGCCTGCTCTCTTCACAACATGTGAGATGAAGAATCGGCGCCTGGAGGAAAAGCCTGTTCAGCACAAAACAGCTTGCAACAGAAGGACATTGTCACCACACGAGGTGTCTAAAATAGGATTGTGCAATCGCATGTGGTGTGTGCTATCACATAAGGAAGCTGTAGGTAAAGGGGCTGGAGCATATAGACAGGTCTGTATAAATGCAAGTGTGTGAAAAATGCCCCCACATGAGCTGGTGTGACCACTGTGCGTGTGTGTGTGTGTGTGTGTGTGTGTGTGTGTGTGTGTGTGTGTGTGTGTGTTTGTGTGTGTGTGTGTGTGTATTGGCTGAAAATAAACATTCCACTTTGTTCATGCAGCACCACAGAAGCACTCTTTCAAAGTCTCCTTGGTCCTCTCTCTTTCTGTTGCCATTCACCCATAAACCGAGAAGCCACGCCATACATCATCTGGCCCTGTGTTGGAGCTAGGAGACCCTGCTTCTCCCTTGAATGTGCAGAAATGGATCACTATATTAATGTCCTGTCTTCAGCACTGATTTCCGGGGGGTTGCTTCAACATGCAGAGGAGTACGGCGGACCGTCAGGGGCAGCAAAGAAGAAGAAGAAGAAGAAGAAGAAGAAGAAGAAGAAGAAGAAGAAGAAGAAGAAGAAGAAGAAGAAGAAGAAGAAGAAGAAGAAGAAGAAGAAGAAGAAGAAGAAGAAGAAGAAGAAGAAGAAGTATTTACAGTGCTGTGGTCTTATCATTTCTCACCTTCTTCATCACTTGCTGTCTGTGGTCCTTTGCTGAAGTGGTGTGTATTGATCTATTTACCTACACTTTCCTCTCTTTCTTTCTTTCTTTCTCTCTCGCTCACTCCATCGCATGCTCTCTTTCCTCCACACAACCACACGCAGGCACGCACGCATGCACACACACGCGCGCACACACACACACAGACACACACACAAACACACACGCCACACCGCACACATCCTATTTCCCATAACAGATGAAGCATTTCATCAGATGAAAACCAAGGCCGAGCTTTGAGCTTTCAGTGCTACATGGGATCCATTTAATTTGCAGCGGCAACATGAAGGGAAATGAGGCCAGATCTGCCAGGCGCAACTCACTCCACCATCCAGGTCATAATGAGCAGCCGCTAATCATGCTCATCCATTTACCCAGAGATGAGAAAAGCATCACACATAGTGGCCATCCGCAATCACATAACCACCGGTACATTCACTTGTCTAAGCTCAATTTTTACAAATAGCGTCCTATGGCGAGTATGTAAGTGGCTGCCACGCACATGTTTACCAGTGTGACTAAAGAGTATGTTAAAGCATGGTGGCCCGCTGATTTAATTAACTTTAACGTAGATGGATAATGCAAGGCGACCTCCTTTTTAACACAGAGAGAGAGAGAATCAGCTACATCTTCTTTATCCCGTGTGATAATCTATCACCTCGCAATTACTGCGCGTGTGTCCCGGTTCAAATAATATTTCAGCATGTAAATGCATTTCCAGGAACCGAAGCAGAACAAATGCACGAAAGCGCAAATTGTTTTGTTTTTTTCTTCTCCCTAGTTAATGGGTATATGTTTCCTAATAGACTGACTTTATGCTTTATAATGTGCTGCTGAACAAACGCCATACTATGATTACATTCATCACCAGCTGTGGTAAACAGTATTAAAATGAACCTTGTTAGTACCTAGCTGCAGCCTAGTTTTTTTTTTCAGTGAAGTGAATATCAAACTTTTTTTTTACCATACACAGCCCATTTGCTATTCTTGACATGAAATAGAGTTGGCCTCTCTAAGGGATTGGGGGTCTACTTTTTTTTTGCTGATTCCACTCTGGTGGTGGAGGGAGTGCAAGGTGGGCAGGAGGGGGTGTGCTGCTGTAGAGAGAGAGAGCCAGAGGTCCAAGGCGTGTCGGGCCGCCAGTCGTTGTGTTGGATGTTAATGTACTGAATAACAATCTAAACCGATCCACCATTAACATCTGTAACCAGCAGCACGCCGCGCTGAATGACTAACGACTCGAGCATAATGCATTTGGATGAGAAAAAGGCAAAAAACAACTGCATGGAAAACTTACAGTGATCATGAATAACAAAAGCGCGTGCTTTTTAAAGTTCCCGAGGAATTCAGATGGCAGGGGCGTAGATATGTGGTATATGCACGCCGTGGCAAGTTACAGTCTCTTGGTTTTTTTCTCCAAAGAAATCAAAGACTTTGGAATAAAAAAATAAATAAAAAATGCTTCTCATTTGCTGGAAATACTCTATTAAAGGTTTATGAGATACAATTCCTGAAGGGCCTTAAACAATGACAAACTCCTCCTAACTGTACGGCATATTCTTTAGTTTGCTGTTGGGAGGGGGGTGAGGGGGGTAACAGCACCACAGACAACCAACAACAGAGCAATTTTTCTCTTTATTCTCCTTATCTCTTCTATTTTTCTCTGCCCCCACTACATAACAAGAAAAGCAGCCATTATTCGCATCCAAACCAACTGAACAGAGATTACACATACGGCAGCTTGGAGTGACTGATGAAAAAAGTGATAAATTGATTCACAGACATGGCTGAATGAGTGAAGTGACACCACATTCCTCTGGAGCTTTGGGTGTCAGTACGTGTGTATGTCTGTGTGTGTGTGTGTGTGTGTGTGTGTGTGTGTGTGTGTGTGTGTGTGTGTGTGTGTGTGTGTGTGTGTGTGTGTGTGTGTGTGTGTGTGTGTGTGCGTGCTTGTGTTTAATTCCATCTCCAGTTTTTTTGTTTGGTCGTGCATTGGGTAGCAACCGTACCCCCTGAGACACTGTCCCTGTGGAGGTCTGTGAACACAACATGGTCAGCAAAGTAGAATGTCGTGTGTGTATGTGTGTGTGTGTGTGTGTGTGCGTGCACACACGAGAGAGAGAGAGAGAGCGAGAGAGAGAGAGAGTGCGGTGTGCATACGTGTGCTGAACAAGCACACTCACAGGCTCTACACCTCTCCGTTGGCTCTTGCACTGCAGTTTCATCAGCCGTGGTGCAGGTTTTGATAGGCAGTTCCTCTTATTAGAAAACCTGGAGGGGGACCATGCCACTGTTCAAATAAAACCCTCTTTATCAAATTCTGATGAAGGGCCTGAAGTGAACACAAGGTTAACTAAATTGCATATCCCCTCAGCCGAACTCTTTACACTGCCACCACCGTCTCCTCCTCGGCACACACACACACAACTCTAAGACATAAGGGTTTTGTAAGAACAAACGAGATGAGAGAGGTGTTTCTCTACCTTTAAATCACTGTGAAATGTATCTCACTTGTTAGAATTGCAGCTTGGGTTTCTATAGCTGGGGGGCTGAGATGAGGGTGTCTGGGTCTCCGGCATCACACCCCATATCTGCTGCTGTATATGCTCTCTCTCTCTCTCTCTCTCTCTCTCTCTCTCTCTCTCTCTCTCTCTCTCTCTCTCTGTCTCTCTCTCCGCCACACCTTGACAGTGACTTTGTGTGACAGCAGATATAATGTGATTTCTCCTGTCCCCAGGGTCTGAGGGCTGATGATGGAGACTTCTGGGCTCTGCTTTGCTCGGCGGCGACAGCCATGACAGAAAGAAGGAAAAAAAAATGCTTGAGCGTGATGATCAGTGGCATTTTTCACACGGCTTGGAGATCCCTCAGTCTGTGCCCTGCTGCTGCCCATGCTTCACTGACAGAGAAATTAGGTCCCCCACGTTCAAGCCTGAGATTTTTTTTTTTTTACTGCTCTGGGTTTTCTCCTCAGTTTGATGGGCACAATCACATCAGCTCACTTTGAAGGAGTGTCAAGTGATTTCAGTATCTTCTTCTTTTTCATTCCAAAACCAACACTGCATATAGCATTCAGTGCATTTGTGGCTTGTTTTACAATATTGTCAGTGGTTTACGTAGACTGAATGACATGCAGGACGTCACTTTTACTGTGAGTGTGTCACATCAGGTGAGGAAGTAGTGTGTCATACCTGCAGGCTGTACAGGCCTCTTCTGTCGCCAAAGCTTTTGGGCAAAATTAAAGCTAACCACTTATGGCGTGTGTGTGTTGTCTGGGTGTTCAAAAAATAAAGCGTTTCTGTCTGAGGTTTAGCTATAGAGCCAAGCTAGTGCAGCTGAAAAGAAGGGTTAATGAATTGTTAAATCAATTGTAGGCTTTTTTTTGTTTTACAATTGGAGGATGTATGCGTTTACAAAGCAAACATTGTCAAACTTTTGTCTGCTTCTTGTTTTTCAAATATGAGGATATTGTCTCAAATTCATATAATGATGAATTGAATAACATTGAATCGTGTATACGTAGTTTGTAAGAGAAATCAATAAATGTGAAATTACCAGGTAATCCGAGGAACTTTCAGTTTGTGTTAATTCTTGCACCCCCTTTGGACAAAAGCGGTAGTGTTTTTACTACACTAGCTGTTGTTTGTGCGTGAGCGTACCCATGAAAAAGGCATTAAGAAAAACGACATAAATATAGCATTCTATGTACTGACGGTCTCGCTTGCTGTTACATGTGATGTATAATCATCACCGGAAAAAACCAGACTGTTTCAGAAATATTTAAAAGTTCCTCATAGGACCTTTAATAAATGACATGACAAAATAAATTGTTCGGGTTTGGGCCTCCCTTCTTTTCTACAACCTGAACCAGCAGGTGCAACTTTTTGCTCTCTCACCACTTTCACTCTTTCACAATCACACAACACACACTAACAGTAAAAAAGAATACATAACCTGGATGTCTCTCTCCTTAATAACCCCCTTGGCAGTGTACAAATGCAGAGCCACAGTTATTGTTACAGGCTCCAGTCAACATTTAGACGATCACACGCCTCCGGTTTTATGAAACACTGAATCCCGGCTTCCTATCCTCCCTTCCGGGCATTTTATTCCATCTAAATAATGCAGCCACAAGGAGCCATTGGGGGGATCCATTATAGAGGGACTGATATAGAACGCTGGGATGCATGATCAGACACTCTTATCACTTTCACAGAGCATGTTATATGGTGCAGCGGGGAGAACTTTGTATTGTCATGTCTCTCTTAAGTGCTTAACCCTTGGTTGATGTGTTGGCAATATGCAATCGGAAGAGTTTAGGATATATATTAGAATCCCTCCCCCCCCACCCCCCATGCACCTTTACATCCAGATGATGTATGACGAGGCTTGTATATGGGCTCACAGAGTATTAAAGGACATTTCAAGGTCTCACAGGGTAAAATGAACTTGGTGCCGCAACAGCGAGTGTTAAGTGAGTTGACTACAGCCGGCCCGTCAGGGTTAGAGAAAGAGGATGAGAAAAAAATCTATCCATCCACTTAGACCAAACAAATAACATAAAAACACATCAAGAGTAGCTTCTGAAGGGGTGGAGGCGCTGCTGTAAAATGTCATAGAAACACGGGAAGCTATGCAGAAGACAACCTTGCCATAGTTAATGTATTTGATGTCTATTCATTTGATTCTCAGCAGCTTCTCTGAGAGGATACTGTTAATTACATATAGTCTACTGAAGAGCAAATGAGCCTGACAGTGTTCCATCATGTCGTCGCAAGAGGGGAAGAGAGAGAGAGAGAGAGAGTGTGTGTGTGTGTGTGTGTGTGTGTGTGTGTGTGTGTGTGTGTGTGTGTGTTTTACAGGTGGAGTCTGTTCTCCATTTTCCACTAATCTGCCTGTCAGTAATGAAGTCGAAAGGATTAAGTCTAGGAGAGAGCAGGCGTCATCCATTAGTCTCATCCATTTCCATTTATGTTCACGGATTACTTATTATTCCCTGATTAATAAACACTCGGCAAGCGTGTCCTCATAGCAGCCTCAATAAGGACAGCTTCATTAATGATTAGCATTAAGGCTATTAATATCCCAGTTACTGGCAGAGTCGGCAGTTAGCTCGACCTATAGTATTATTATTGAGAGTGTTTTGTGAAAGCATCTTAGGGTTTTTGCGAGAGACGATTGCATTAGTCACTGACAGTAGCCTCTACTTTCAAGGTAATGATTTCATAAACAATTCACATTACCTTGGTATTTGGACATCCTTGAGCAAAAACAAGTAATCCAATTAGTAAACTGAGTGAGGTGCTATTGATTTCAGAAAAACATTACCCAATCAATTTTGGAGGGGGTAATGAAATTCCTTTACTTTGTGTTCCAAAACAGTATGAGATTGTGTGTGTGGGAGTGCACACACATGCATTTGTGTGTGTGTGTTAGTGCTCAAGAGCTGAGAACATAATTTCATGTTAGGCATGCCTCTCAGACCACACCCTAGATTGATATAACAGGCCTCCCACCGCACAACACACACATACACAAAAAGCCAATAATCTAGTTTATTTAGCCCGTTTTTTTTGTAAACAACATATTTCTTCTCTCTATTGCAAAAACACGAATGAGCTCACCATACAAGGCTGCATCAACTGTTTCTCTAATGCAACGTGGTCATCGTGAAACTGTGGCACACACAAATTGTCACACTTGTCCTCAACACCACACATCTAAAATATTCATGTTCATCAGGACTTGAACCCCTGCCACTGAAACTCTTAGTTGGATTATATATTGGACACAATTAGATTCTAGTGGAGTGGTATAAATAGCCTAGGGATGTTTGCATGAATTACACCATGCCGGAAACTATTGTAATGCATTGTGTTGCGTTTTGCCATGTGCAAATCTGCTCTCATGACACTAATCCCTGGCATAGTACATTCTATGTTGTCTCATTTTACACCATGCCCGAGGTTGTTTTCTTTTCAATAATCTCCTAGGCAATGTATAACTTGATTAGGCTCTTGAAAAAAACATTCAAGGGTGAAGCTATTGATTGTATGCAAATGGAATAAGACACCATTGTGTTGGCCATATTTCTTGGTATTTATTTCTCTTGGTCCTTTTAAATCAGCAGCTTTTACACACACACATGCGCTCCAATCCAATTATATAGATAAATAGGCTAATCATGCCACAAAATTTCAATATGGGGTCTACCAACAGACGATAAGCATAATCATTCACAGTGCCAAATTTACAGCACAATTTTAGATAAGAGAGATGGGGGAGAGAGAGAGAGTGGAGGCAAATTGAACAGATAAATAGTTCCATATGAGACATTAACATATGGATCATAAGGGAGCCAGATAATGGGGGGGGGAGACATTTCATTAATGGAAATAAACATTCGATTAAAAACCTTTTCTATTTACGTCACTTCCCATAGTGTGGAATGTGATGAGCGTTGCTGACCAAACATTTTAGCGGCCCTTTGTGGACGGTGATGACTTTATTGTTGAAAAGTCTCCTTCCTGGATAATGCAATGTGGAGGAAGACAACTGTTCATAATTTTGTGTTAAACAAATTAACAAGAGATGCTGAACATTGTAAACTTAGGACGAAAGTGATGTTAATTTATCCGATCCTCAGACAGAGTGATGTTTATGTACTATGTTTAAGCAGCTTAATTTTTTTTTAAACTGGGGAATAATTGTATTTGATTTGTACCACAGCCTCCACTGTACTGTTGCAGATTTGGAGCACATTTGAAGTCATTGTTGACCATTCATTTCTTTTATTAAGGATAAGAAAAGCATGTTATTTATCTTACGTGCGGATGGGAAGCATCTTTTTTATGTTTCCATATAGCTTTCAGCTTACAGATATACCATCACAACAAACTATGGCATCCAGGTAACTCAAACATCCTGCATGACTAAAACAAGAACAAAAAAGATTCTCACAAACACTCAATTTGGCTTATTTCCTCCCTACCAGGATGTGTTCATTTATTTGAATTTTATTGTTGTTTTCCTGTGTGAGTGCTAACTGTGAAATCTTGTGACCGAGCACATCTGTTTAGCTGATGGCAAGACAGACAGCATACAGTATGTGAAGTGTGTATGTGTGTGAGCATGTTTGTGTTTGTGTGGGCCTGCATTGAGGTTTGGAGGAGTGAATGTTGTTCCATGGAAATGCTGTTCTGTTAAATCTCTACAGAGCACAGAGGCAGGGTCTGACATTGCGGACTTCACTTTATTCAGCAAGAGGGTCCAGTTATTTGCATTAAACAGCTCTTACTCAACACACACACACACACACACACACACACACACACACACACAAACACACACACCCACACACAGACACACGGTAATGTAAAGTGTACTCACTGTTCCCTGCCTGAATAGGGAAATCCTCCCCAACTCCACATGAATGTCTGCTTAGACTAAACACAGCACAGCATGAGTGTATTCACAGACATTGCCCAGCAAGAAACAAATGCTTGCACAGTGAAGCCTCAACTAACCTTCATGCATATACAGTATTCCCCTCTGTGTCCTCTCCAACTTAGAAGAAACCGCCGTGGGTAAAAACAGTAAAACCATCTGAAAAGAAACTTGAACTCATTGCACCCGTGTACAATAGCTCAGGTTTTTATGTGCAACATTACAGCAACGGATTTTTTAATCACACAATAATGATGATTATTATTATGGGCAGTGGAAAAAAAGTCCACTTTATGGTCACTGTATAATGGCTTGCATTAGAATGGAATGAAAGGTGTCATTTTGAAATATGCCTACTCCTCAACAGGCTGTATATATCTTATGCAACCGAGTGCACACAACCTCAGTTATGGTCTCCAACCATTAAAGAGCTTATTTCATTATACTTCCCCAATGACAGTTTAAGTGCCAAAGTCACCTCTATTGACGGCCGCCTTCACTCGTGAAACCGACTAATGATCAATAACAAAACGCCGTCCACTGAATAGCAAAATACTGTAATAAAAACCCGGGTTGCACCACAAACTATATCTTCAATGTGAAACAACCTCAAAAGTTAACAATCAACAATCGACCGACACAACCGTCAAAGGGGTGCAATCAAATATCTCCAAGAGCACTTAGACGGCGATTTAATCTGTGTGCGTAATGATGCGGATCGATTAAGGGATGTGTGTATTTTGAAGGACAAACATGTGTTTTTACCCTGCTTTACTTAATGAGTGTTTTTGGCCCAATCACACGCTGTGATTAAGGGTGACAGATGCGCCGCCAGAAGCATCCCGAACCATAGGACCTGTCAGTCAGTACGTCTGAGGGAAAGTGCTGTCTTTCTATAAAGGCATTAAACACTTCAGCCAGACTATATGTCTGATAATGGAAAACCTCAACCTCTGATAGTCATAGCTCTCACTGCAGGAGTTACTGGAAATTATGCATTTTTTTTTACTCATTCTGATAATGCATATGACTTCCTCTCATGTACTATTTAATTTAGTGAATGAGTTGAGGCGTGTTAGTTCATTATACAATGTCTACTCGCTGTAGCACCTCTTGCACTGATGGTCAGCTAATCACTGGTAAAGATCTGATTGCTGCCAAGTGTCTCTCCCCCCACTTGATGTGATGGCAGTGTCTCACTCATGATTACTGAAGAGCATTGTGAGTTCCTTTGCATAAAAGTCACTGCCAAATGCCATTATTGTAAAAGTGACAGCATAAAATAGAGCTGATCTTTTCTATTAAGCTACTCTTAACTGTGCACGTGTCAACACGATTGTTGTGTCAAAGACACTCACATATAATCACAGATATCATACCAGATATTTTTTGTTTGCTGTTTAAAGGTGCACTATGCAGTTTCAGGAGAGGGAGATGTATTTACACTTGCCTGGAGCCAGGAGTTAGTTTACAATTCTATCTGGCTTCATAAATCAAAACTAAATTACAACTGTATGTTGGGGCCCCTGAAACCAAACGTAAAACTAAAATATATTTGAAAACAAAACAGTGGGCCCTGCTGCTGTAAACGACAAAGGTGAAACAGTGACTTTTTAAGAATCTCACAGTGTCCAAGGGATCCAATTTTCCTGTGAGGAAAGTTTATTTAGTTATGAGAACACACCTTAGAAAATTTTCACTTCTCTGACGCAACCAACGTTATAAAGTTATGTAGTGCATCTTTAAGGGAGGATTTGTACCTAAAAAATACACAATAGAATTAAATGTGCAACTTAGTAACACCAACTATGAATCCAACATGGGCTTCTAAGAAACATAATCAATACCAGTAGTGTTGGGGTGTGGGGGCAATGAGAGAGTCGAATCTGTGCAGATTTGCGGAACATTTCCACTGCTTGTGGGGCTGAATACAGTACATGACCCGGAATGAATGTGCTCTCAATCAGCCAATCAATTGATAATGCTGGGGGGTGATAGTGAGCAAACTAATCCCTTGGGTGGCTCGAGGGAAATCTGGATTATATTGCATTCCCACTCAGCAATGACTGTTTCTGCTGGAAGCCCAGACTAATCAAACAACATTATAGTGGCGGATCGATAGACAGACAAATGGATGTATTGTTCCACATCTCTGCCTATTTGATTCAACGTTTTGATTGAAATCGTATTCATATACCGTCACATGCAATTTAATCAACGTTCAAATGTTTGTTTGTACCAAAACAATTATATTAAGTTGTCATTTATAGAAGATTGTTTTGCATGTTTACTCTGATGTCCATGTGACTGCGCACGTCTGGTACTTTCCTTACTTTGCACAAAATATGTGAATACAATCTGGAAGAATATGCTCTATGTGGTACATAAACACTACAGCCCTCCTGAACAGGCATATCAAAGCACCTTGCTGTCTCTTATCAGAGCAAAGCAAGAGACATTCTACAATACTATACTGATATGGAATCAGTCTCACAAAGGTACAAATTTACGCGTCTTCAGTGCCGATTCTTGTAGCTGACTATCTTCTTTCATACAGATGGTACTTTTCCATAACCGTGGTGGATTTCTGAAAAAAAAAATGAAAACATGAGTGGGATATTTCTTCCAAAACAGAGAGTTTGTTGAAGATATTGTACATTGATATAGTATCTGGCTTGAAATGAAGTTGACATCTGCACACTGTGGGTTAAAACCGTGTGCGTGTGTGTGTGTGTGTGTGTGTGTGAAGGGGGGGGGGGTATAATGCATATAACCTGGCTATGTAGTCTAGTGCCCACTATCAGTTGAAAGAGAAGCTGCATACATTTCTTTCACAAATAATCTAATCTTTTTAATTTGAGAGATAAGGCAGAATTGACTGTAATTATGTGCAGCTGGGTCTGTGAGGAATTCATAAAAAAAATGAGGCTAAGCCCATCTGCTGACTGGGAAACTGGGGGAGGCAGCGACATTGGAGAGAGAGAGTTAGAGAGAGAGAGAGAGAGAGAGAGAGAGAGTGAGAGTGAGAGTAAAAGTGAAGGAGAGAGAGAATGAAAGGAAGAGACTCTAAAATCATTAAATCAGCCACTATCTCCTCTCTTCTGTCACTCAGAGAGAAAAAAAGAGGCACTAATGAAATATTAATGCCTTCCTTATTTTGAGATTTACATTAATCTTTCCTCTCTTTCTCTCTCTCTCTCTCTCTCTTTCTCTCTCTACACCACATCTGTGTGTGTGTGAAATTTGAAAGCTGCGCTCGGGAACGACTTGAATATATATTTCTAATGAGACGCTCCGTGCTACAGAATGTCTCATTTTTCTACCTGTTTTGCAATCCAAAGTTGCATATATTGCACCACGAATACGGCGGTGTGCTTATACGAGAGGAGGGAAAATGAGACAAGGGGGGGAAGGAGAAGTGAGTGGGACTGGGAGTGTGTGTATGTGTGTGTGTGTGTGTGTGTGTGTGTGTGTGTGTGTGTGTGTGTGTGTGTGTGTGTGTGTGTGTGTGTGTGTGTGTGTGTGTGGGTGATCTGGAAGTGAAAAGACGGAGAGCATGAGAATGAAAGCGAGAACAAGAGAGTGAACGAGAGAGCGAGAGGTAGTGACTCGGGCTGTAGTAGCAGTAGCAGGCGTTGGGGGCAAGAATGTGGCAATTTCCCGGGGCCTGGTCCCATTTGGCAGAGGTTCAAATGAGAAGGCAAAACAAAACACAAAAAAGCCAGGGTGTGGATGCTCCCGGGAGGTGGGGAGGAATTAAGGGGTATGTTGGGTAAACTGGCCGCAGTTTTACTTGACGTCCGCCCCCGCTAAGACCTGAAGCAAAAGCAAACCTGACACCACTGACGACACCAGCTCCCTCTCCCTCTCTTACCCCTCCACCCCCCCCCTCACACACACACACGCAGGGATTTGTGCATGAGAGTGTTAGAATTACCTCACTTGTTCTTACACACACACACACACACCTAGGCAGGTATACACACATGGCTAAATATGAAACCTGATGTCAGCCCCCTGCAAAACTGCTATGCATGCTTTTGGACTTTGGAACGGCTTCAGAAATTGGAAAGTGTGAGCCCCCTTGACACCGCTCTAAACTGTTTTACCTTGACGACTTGGGTATGAACCTTCCACTTACATGCATAGCACGGTGGGAACACTGAAACAGCTGCAATCTTATACCACTGCACTGTGAAACAACCCAAGTGCAGATAAGTATGGTCGGGTATGGAACATTGATTCTGGAAGTGAGGCATTTCTCTGCAGCATGCTGCCTACTGCCATCCCATCAGTGCTTCATCATTTCCCAGAGAGAGAATTTTCCCTGGCAGAACTGAGCATTCCCAATGCCGTCCCTACACACAATGCAGTCATTTCCCCGCAGTGCTCCCCATTGCGGCTACATACATTTACCACAGAGACGTGTGACTTTCCGCCCTCAGGCACCCTTTGGAGCAGCAGCATGGCACAATCCCGGTGTACTGGTGTGGCACACACACACACACACATATACACACACACACACACACACACACACACACACACACACACACACACACACACACACACACACACACAACCACAAAACAACACAGCAAATGGCTGTTGCTGCTACACTACAGTGTCTGATGCTGTCTGCCTCCGGGGTGTACTGTTTGAGCGGATGAGTGTGGCTGAGTGTGTGTGTGTGTGTGTGTGTGTGTGTGTGTGTGTGTGTGTGTGTGTGTGTGTGTGTGTGTGTGTGAGATATGTCTGGAGTAGTGGAATGGAGGTGATGGTTGGAAGAGTAGGGTTGGTGGGTGTCTAGAGTGTGTGTATGTGTTAAGAGAAAAAAAAGGTGATACTATGCAGTGCCAATCACCGTGATAGACACTCTTCATCTTCCATAGAGACCGAGGACAACAAAGAGCCGAGTTAATAGGCAGATATGGCTCAGAGGACACTGAAGACCGCCTTCTAACCCTGACACCCAGAAGCACACACACATTCACACACACACACACACACACACACACACACACACACACACACACACACACACACACACACACACACACACACACATACACATTATTAGGAGAAAATAATAGGTTAATTGGACTCAATTTACTCCTCACCAACAAAGGAGCTTATGTGGACAATACATTCTAAAATTACAGCATGCAAAAGGTTAAGTACAAAAATATATGCGGAAATCACAGTGGGTTCTCCAAATGAAACAACCATATGCACTGTTTGTCATTGCCCTCCAGAATGACTTTAAAGTCAACGACAAATGATGTCATCTTGCCATTAGGGGTGTCACCAGTGCCTTCCAAAACTTTATGATTCCCCCTGTTACAAAAATAACAGCATGCTCTCATCCAACACCGTCATATGTTTAGGTTCAGTTCAGGCACAAAAGCTATTTGGTTAGGGACCCAGTGTACTTTGTGTTTAAATAACTTCTTCCATTATGGTCAGGAACCTTATTGGTGAAATGAAGCCAACATCCACTGTTGGTAGGCAAACTCAGTCACACCATTTATTCCCCGATGTTGTAGAGTCATAATTCAATCGGCCGCTAGACGTCTTTGTGCCTTATACATAAACATATGTCGTTACAGGCATTTGCTGAAATCACTCACGCTGTTGTTTCTCTTGTGAGGACTCTCTGGGAAATCAGCCGTGACAGCTAATAGCACACACACACACACACACACACACACACACACACACACACACACACACACACACACACACACACACACACACACACACACAATTAATTCAGAACATGCACACTAACTATAAAGAAAAACACTATAGCGAACAAACAATAATGAAGAAACTTGAGTGAGTTTAGAGTACATATCATGTGTACGGTGATGATAATGGTGAGGATGTGTCATTTGAAAAGCCTTTCTCCCATAGAGTAGCTGTATTCTGAAAGGACTTCTGATGTTCCTTTTTTTTTGTACTTGTTCCAAATGGGATTTTTTTTCGTAATCAACAAATAAACAAGACAATGAGGCCACACATATGACATAATCTAACTGGTAAAATAAAAGTACTGAACTAGCAACAAGTTACAAAATGATAGAATGAAAGACAAACAAAAACAAAAAAAACATGCAGCATAAATGAATCCAAAACCTCAACAGCGAGACTCAAATGCCCTGACCAACTGGTAATGGTTTCACAGTTGTGGATGGATGAATCTTGCTCAAACATGCCCAAAGAGATACAATGCATAATCTTTCTGAAAGGTAGGCACTGTAATCACTCTTTATCTGCACACAATTATTTCATCCATCTCTCATGTCTCAAGTCTAGAAGGCACCTTGACAGTGCGTATTTTTATTTCAGAAATAAGGTGGAACAGGGGAAAACATTGATCCAGAGGTTATTCTTGAAAATATGTACGAGCGATGCTGCTATAGTCTCTCCCAGTTTCTCTCTCACTCTCTCATTACCCAGTCTGAGCTACAGACTTCCATAATCCTGGAAGGTTTAGCATTGCTGTGTTGTGATTGGTTAGACATTACATCAGGGTGATGTAATACTCCTAGGACTGGCTAGTGTGTCGGGCATGGGGAGGGAGTAAGGGAGGAGGGGTGGGTGGGCTGAGTACCGAGCGAGGAGAGAGGTAGGGAGAGAGGGGTGGGCGGTTTATTGAGCAGAAGAACTCTCTCTCTCTCTATGTCTCGCTCTCTCTCTCTCTCTCTCTCTATGTCTCGCTCTCTCTCTCTCTCTCTCTCTCTCTCTCTCTCTCTCTCTCTCTCTCTCTCTCTCTCTCTCTCTCTCTCTTGCCTGCAGCCAGTGAGTGTACATGTGCAGCCGCCACAGAAAGCCTCTAATCCCAAAGCACACAGCGGTGCTTTGGAGAAGGAGGGAAATAATCAAGACTGTTTCCATAGGCCCCCATCTAAAGGATGGAGATAAGCTTTGCTGTGCATGCTGCCGTGTGTACTGGTAGCAGCTGTGTGTATTGGGGATACATACACAAAGCAGAAATGGGATTTTTGGGGGGGACTGAAATTCAATCATTAATTGCAAATAGACAGAGGAGAGGAAGATGATTGTTTGGCGGGGACAGAAAATGCCAAGGCATTTGGTGTTTGTGCATAATGACTCATAGCCAATTTCTCACTTCAGTGCAAGGTGCTTTTTCATGGATCCAAAAGGTGTTATACACCATATCTCTGACTGGAGATGAGCTCTGTGAACAGCAATGCCCCGGGCACAAGCAATGTGTTTTCACCTGATTGCTTTCATGCCATGGCAGACAATGCTTTGAAATGCTGAAACAAAGTGAATTTGGTAAATGAATGATGAGTTCAAAATTGAGATTTCCAAAAATTATAATAAAACCACTTCATAGGTACAGGATGGCATTTCAAGACAAAATGCACATGCCATGACAAAAACAACTCCTATATTAGAAATGCCTACATTTAAACCACGTAAGATTATTTTACAAAGAATGGGTATGTTCTTTTAAATACAGGTTAACATGGCACAAAATACGACCACAAATCTATCCATCTTGACATGCAGCTTACATGAAGCAAAACAATGCTACAGTACACAAAGGTTCAAGGGCAAATGAAGTGCAACGTTTGACACAGCCATGATCTGTATAACCAAACATTACAACAGCCAAACATTAAAATGGCCTTCCAAACTGGAGGTCAACTCTTTCAGCTTCCAAACAAATGTCCCACACTGAGCCTGTCACTTGGCCCTAAAGCTCTATGGATGCCTTCCATCCGTGAGTTTATTTGGAGCAGAAAATGCTCTCTGTTGCCCAAATTTTCAGATCATTAATTCAGAGTGCTGAGGCAACCGCAGGTAAACATGGCGGAATACATTCTCCATTTGGGATAGTGTAAATAAAAAAAGAGGGGTGTTCACCAGCCAGTTCACTTGCATTTTGAATACGGTGTCACTGTGAAACAGGATTGGAGTGAAAAATATAAGCCTGAGGAGACCTGCTGAATTTTTGAGCCTGCGATGGAATGAGACATTGAATAATGGAATGAGACACTGAATAAAAATGCGCAAAGCTAAAATTATGAAATGTTAAAAGCAGAGGGCTCGAAAAGCCTGACAGAACTTATTTGCTGGAAATGGTGTCAAAAAACCTCTTCAAAAACCAGTTTAAGGTCACCCCCGGCCCTATATGTTTAAAATCACTTCCTCATCTCATGTCAAATTATAATGCCGCGGGGGAAATATGAGCAGGGTCCTTTTTTTTTAAAGAGCCAACACATTTACTGCTGTGTTGTGTTTGAGAGCCTTTTAGAGGTATGTAATGTTTATTCATTAACACACATCTAACAAACCAACTTCCTGTTGACACGCAAACTCCCAACCACTGGCAGGCACATAAATCTGACAGAAAGCTCTGAGGTATTATGAAAGCAAAGTCGGACAGGCTTTGAAGGAGACTGAGGAGGGGGAAAAAAAAGAAAAAAGATACCTGAATGACAACTTGTCAGAATGAAAGACTGCCACTTCCTACTTTGCTGCAGGCAAGAAATGGAAACTACTGTAGGTAATGACTACAATGATCGCACACCGGCACACATACTGACACCGGCGCACTGTTACAATGGCTGTGGCTGGTTTGTTCAGAGGCTGTCACAGGAGGTTGCTGGTCTAATTGTAACAATTGTGCCTTCTTGGGCTACAGTCACCGAAGCAACCCAGTTAAAAAAAAACCCTGCTTTCTGTAGCTTTATTAAAGGTGGAGTCAGCGATTCCTGGAGGAAGCTTGCAGTCAAAATCACTTTTTTGTCAAACTCAGTGAATATATCCTCAAGATCCACTACCTGTACGTACTGTGTGTGCCCTGAAAAAAAAACTGGTGTTAATACACAGCCTAGGCTCTGTAAAGTGGTATGAAAACAAAGCGTATATAAACATAGGGGGCCCACCGTAGCTTGTAACATGCCCTAGGCTGTATTATCAATAGATTTAGTTTTTCAGCACGCACACAGAACAGGCAGGTAGCATAATGTGAGAAGATATTCACTGATTTTGACACAAACATATTTTGACAACAAGCAATCTACAGAATTGCTGACTCCACCTTTAAATGTCCTGTCCTTACCTCCTATTGGAAGACTGTATTTAGTTGTTGTGTCCCTGTTGTGACAATGTCAGTGTATTAAACAGACAATCCCAAAGCTCAATTCCCTCTCCGAGTATTGTTCCTGAGTATTCTTACTGATTTCTAAATTGTTCTATAACCAGTCAGCATAGATCTTTGAGAAACCCTGCTCTCTCCTAGCCAGCTTGTCTGCCCTTCTCTTTGATAGTCCAATCCCTAGCTGTATACTGCAACATGTTGTAACGCATCTCCCTTCTGCACTCAGAACCCTGTGTTTATGTACTGCCTGCATCGTCTGCAGCACTGTTAAATGGCTGTCTGGAGCACACAGCACAGCAACACTCTCTGCGGTGACAAGGGGTCAGCGAGTGCTCCCGGCTCCGCTGACGTCATGCTGCTGCAACCCCGCAGACACCACCAGCAGGCAGGCGGACGGGCAGATAAACATACGAGCACACTGCCAGTATTTATAGCCTCTCCGCCTATGCAACCTCACAGCATGCCGCAAACTCATCCTGGACATGTTGTGGTTATTATGTAGCATCCACAAGTTTACATCCTACAAGTATGGAGAGCATTTGTTCAGTGGCTATCTTCACAACACATACATACAGCATCTGGCATTGTAGTTCTGTGTTCACTTTAGGTAAATCATTTTCTTTCTTTTTTTTTACTGAAAAAGGTGTGTGCATGTTGGAATGTGCATCCCCCCACTGTTAATGAACACGTTGTGCTACACATCGGCTAATAACACAGTGAGGATGTGCGCTTAGCACAATGCTTTACACCATTACTTATCTAATAAACTGTAGGAGGCAACTGCCATTAGCACTGGTGCTGATGCTGATATTCACCTCCCACTGGCAGGCTCCTGCAAGCTAATCTGCCGTACACTGTATGCAAATATGAAACTGTTACTGTCAGGATGCAGTCTAATTCCACATTATTTTGCGGCTAGTGGGCCAATCAGGTTGACTTTGAAATGGATGGTGGGTGATTAGCCGGGAATGCTGGGAGAATGCCGAGGTCTCTCTGGTGAACCCCGCAGCTGGTGCCGGAGTCAGCGGAGCAACGATCCAGGTAATTAATTCTTTGACAAGCATCAGTGATTTGGAAAATCAGTAAGAATGGCAGACGCTGATCAAAAGGGAAACACGTGGAGAGATGTTTAAACAGTGGGCGTTTGAGGCGTCAGTCTCGCAGGGGCCCAGACACAGGGCCCAAAGCCCAAACACCACTATGCACTGAGCTGACTATCAAACAACAGCAGGCTGAAGATACCCATTGTGTTTTGGATTGGCACTCGCAGAAAATGCGGGGAAGTTATACACAGAGTAACCCACACACATACACACGCACAAACACAAACAGACACACACACATTCAATTAATAGTAAAGTAAATTATTTCAGCAAGATCTGATAGACACAGTAAACACACACAGTTAACACACACACACACACACACACTGTAAACATACACACACACACACACACACACACATACACACAGAGGAAAATGTATTCATATATACACCAGCATGCATTCAGGCTCCTCTGCATGTTATAAACATACTATTACAGTGCACTCAACATATACAGTAAACAATTCATGTGTATGGACTCAATATAAAAACACAGATAAACCACCCATGTATATTCCAGTCACAAATCCATGCATGCCGTACAAACACCATGAATGTGCACCGCAGGAGCATAACTCAATATACACACGGACATGTGGTAAAGATCAATTCATTTTCAGTATTTATTATACATATTGCGCTAAGCCCATATCTGTTGAATGAAATGCAAACAATGGCATGATATTCATGGGCATGAGATCACATAGATGCGAGTGCACACACACACACAAGGCACTCTTCATAAATACACAAGAGGTTGGGTTGACGTTACTGCCATATCCTTGATTAAATCATGCGTATATCCTTTATTTGATTGTATGGCTGGAGAGAAAGAACACACACGGCGAAAAAGCGTAATGAAACATCATCGTCACGGCTACTGCAGACACACTGTCCAGAATACAAATTCCTCATACAGGTATTTGTTTTCATCCATCAGTATTCATTATGTGAGTGAATGTATCATTGGAGTGCGGCTATTGATCCGGTATTAAATCTCATTGTTATATTCCTATTCAGCAGCGAGCCAGGTGAGGGGAGAAAAGAAGGGTGACCAAATGTCATGGTGACAACATGCGGCATTGTCAAAAGGTAGCTTTATCGATTAAGATAGACAGAGAGAGAGGTGGTGTGGGGGGGATTTCAGCAGGACCCCAACTGTCTGACATTTTAGAAAAGCAGTCCAAGTCCTTTCTATTTTGTCACCCCAACCCCCTATTGTTGCACACAAAGAGCACAGATGCCTTTTCTTGTGACAATTTGAGCTGTGGCCTTCGCAAGCCAGCATAGACAGTGTGCAGCTTTCAGAAGGGTAGCTCTGCAAAGTATATAAAGCCTTGTTCATTATATCTTGTTCAGTGGTCATTTTACAATTCACGCGCACTGTGTTTTCTGAGAAAAGGTGGGCTAAGCATTGTGCCGGGCATTTTCCCTTTGACATTTTAACGGTCCTTGCTGTCATACCTTATCAGCGGCTAATCTGAAACACACTGTAGATGTAGGGTTCTGGTTTGATGTAAGTGTCCAATTAGTTTTCCCAGCCATGTACAGCAATTCTTCAGACAACTTAGATGACTCTTAAACATGCCCAGTGGGACCCTTATTTCTTTTTCCCACATAGGATCCATATGAAAACTAGTTATCTGACCCGATAGAAGCTCACAGGAAAGAGGAACGTGGAAGACTAAATGAGTGTTGCCATACCAAAGCTTAACTGCCACCAAAACATGTCAGATTGGAGCATCAACACAACGAGGAGGAGGGCGGGTGCTACACCGTCGGATACAAGTTTGGAATTTTGCTGGCCAGGCTTAACATTTTCTCTCTCTCTCTCTCTCTCTCTCTCTCTCTCTCTCTCTCTCTCTCTCTCTCTCTCTCTCTCTCTCTCTCTCTCTCTCTCTCTCTCTCTCCTCTCCTCTCCTCTCCTGTCTGACACACTCAGGTAATTAGCACAGGCTTGCATTTTCCCTGTGTATGCCTTAAAGGGTCTTGTCTTAAAGCAGTCCAGATCAAAAACGGCATGTCATACCACATTATCCTCAACACCGCTCCACGGCAACAGCTCCCCTAGTCAGCTCTGCTCTTCCTCTTGCTTGCACCGGGATGTTTATCTGCTGCCAGGACTGCAGAAATCCCCACACTCATTGTTTTGCACCAGAGGGAACCGGAGAGCGGATTAAGTAGATCTCCTGATCTATGGAGTGACCTTACATTGTAAGAGAATTGTAAGACTCCAACAAGGCACAGCCCTAGCTCTAATTCTCCCCACTAGGTCCCCTTCTCGATTAAAAACAGCAAACCACCCATATTAATCAGGACTCATGTAGAACAACTGGTCGGTCTTAACTGGTGGGTCACCAACCAGAAGTTGACTGTGGTTCTATTATGTGTGTAGATTGGATTAATGTGGGTCAAATGATTACACCTATCACCTTTTATTATGCTTAATGCACTTTGGTCATGGTTTTTCAACCAAATCACGGGTCCTTCCGTGTGTAGAGAATGCCAACGTATGAGAATAAACAACCCTCTCTCTTTTAATCCACCTTCACCTTTCTGAAAACATGTATTCAAAAATCCTAGTCAGATGTTACCTCATATTTTTATGTCATAAGGGGAGAAGCCATGACCCCCATTACCAACCTAATTTAGCACTACCTTCCTGCGATAAGCACATGCCAAGATACTGTATCCCTGAATATAATTGGCAGTTAGATTCAAACCGACAGTTGGATTTAGGGCCAATCCAAGCAGACTTGGGTTTTTGGGAAGGCATGAGAGACAGGCTCTTGACGGAGCGGTCAAATACCTCCCTTGCAAAGTCAAATTGGTCCTTAAGGGTCACCTTCCTAGTAACAAAGAGACGAAGAAACTAGCTTGCTCCTCAACATTGCAAATCTAACAGACTATATTTAAATGGTTTAACTTCATTTTAGCAAGCAAGGAAAATCAATCTCTCTCTGTATCTCAACTGGAATGTAAAAGGATCTCAAACATCCCATGTCGGATATAAACAGATAATGTACTTCCAGTTTCTAATACAAACCTCTATGTCCCCTCAGTCGCCTAAATGAACCAAAAGCTCGTAAAATCTAAATTTAGCTTTAGCTTAGCTAGCAACACTCCCTCAATACATAACATAAGCTGATATCCCAGCGAGAGCTAGAGTCACTAATGCGCCTATATCAATAGGAGCATCAAAACGTTTTACAATTTAGTACAGTATTAAAAAATGCACACACATGAATTTACCTTCTGCAGAAGTCCTCAACCAGGTAGAATAACATATACAGGAATACACTATTCCTGTATATATTGACTCTCTGCTAAATATACACAATAAGAGATTATCAATGAGGTACACAAGGTACAAAAAACGAAAAAGGCACAAAGGTTACCTGTAAGGTATGATACCATTTTATTTCACAACAAAATAGATGACAATACGTCTTCTAGTTAAGGACTTAAATAAATAAAATATAATTTCGATATGGCTGTATATGAAGAAGTGTTGACCCTGAGGGAACCACTCCTTCAGACAAGATCTTGTAGTCATCATGAAAGAAGGGATGAGTCGGTAGAAAAGGCAGAGCAAGACAATGAGAGAGAAAGGGATATCGGGGAAAAGTTTGTCAGTTAACGCCTAGGGGGTAGGTACAGTAAATGGTGCAGCAGAAACTTTGAGTGAAAACCTTGCACAGCAATAAAGTGATATACACATGAATAATGCAGGAGCATTTAGTTCAGTGCTTAGGCAGTGGGGGAATCAGATGTCCCTGGTGCCCTGAAGGATTCCAGTCTACTGAGCCAGCGTCTCTGGTCGAGAATAGACCAACACAGACCCAAAGGACAATCCCAATGCTCCACACTGTCCTGCCAAGACACACACACACACACATACACACACACACACACACACACACACACACACACACACACACACACACACACACACACACAAGAAAACACACGTGTGCACACACACACACACACACACACACACACACACACACATTTCCCATACAGTGCACACACACAAACATGCATAAGCGATTGTGAACGCACATATATTCAGTCACCATGCCTGCCATAAGAGAACATGCACTCAAGTACACAACCCCCAACACCACACACACACACACACACACACACACACACACACACACACACACACACACACACACACACACACACACAAAGACACACAAACTAGAACAACTCACTATGTTTTATGTGCATCTGTGTGACCCTTAGAAAACAACTGATGGTGTCCTGTTCAAAATGTTTGCCAGTGATGACATCACACTCAAAGGAAGGACTTTGTGTGTAGAAAGAGGCTCTTAATGATTACAAAAACACCTGCTCAGTGTTGGCTTTACTTTAAGGTAATACTTGTGGGATTTGGACTATTTTTAGAAATAGTGTACTGAGGGACTGGGGAGGCGAGCGGGCAGGAGTTTGAGTGTTAATTTCACAGAACTGCTGAGGAGATTTCATTTTGTCGTCTCAGCTGCCCAAAGAATCAACTAATGACTAATTAATTACTACACATATCCAAATCGAATCATCTGCTTCTCCCTGCATATTCTCTTTGGCCTTCGTTCAACTTTTACCCGTTGTAGATCTCAAAGAGATTCTCAGGCATAAAATGATGTAATCATTTTGGGCTTTTAAAGGAGCAACAGGCAACAAATCCCAGAGCATAGCTTTAATTCTTATATACTGTATAAGGTTGCAAATATTGTATTTTCTTACTCAAGCCTTTGGGCGCATGGCATTTAGAAGTGGAAGTGCATGTGTGTTTAATGTGTGGACACCGCCACTATTTACTAGCTTTTGCCTCGACATTAAACCGCTTGATTTCTATTCAGCCAATGCAAATGAGGCCAGGGGAGCGTGGCCCCGTGTAACATATGCAGCTCCTTATTCGCTACCGGGGGCCAGTGAGCATGGGGACAGGGGCGGGGCCGCTCTTCACATGGGCATGGTAATTCACCAATCAGTGAGGTGACATGCTTGGCAAAAAGAAAAGGGAGAGCCGCACAGCGTTGACAGGGACATCAGTTTCACGAAACATTTCCTCCTCCTCTGCACCTGAAAGCGGCGGCATAATCACGCGCGCGGGCGATGCACCATGAAATGGAATGGGGCGCCCAGATCCGGGGGAGCGGACACAGTGCCGTGTCCACAGAAATGAGGGTCATTCTTTACCTGGAGAGATGCCAGTGTCAGTAGGAAAAAAAAAGGCCCCGTAGGTCCAGGTCAGACAGTTTTCATATAGTTCATGATACCACTCAATGTCAAACTTTCCTTTTCTTGGCTTGAATGATACAGATAATATGTAGGTGATGTATGGTGTCAACATCTGCTAAAGAAGTGTCACTTCACGTCCGCATCCGTTTACAAGATTTACTCTGAGAAATGCCAAGTGATGGGAAGATTTTTGACAGCTGGTGTACAATTCATCTACCATCCACGGATATGCTTATAATAAGACACATTAAACATATAAAGCATTGCTAGATGAGATGGCATACCAGTCCTGCTTTTTTATTTTATTTTTTTTTATTATGTAAGGAGCACATACTGTAAGGACTCGAGTGGTTACTGCGTGCCAGGTTACTGCGTGCCATGTTACTGCAGCGTCACCGGTTTCGACTCCAGCTTTCTGTAATGTCGCACCAACCTCTCTTTCCCTATCTTTTGTATCTGCCTCTAATCTGTCTCTATCTAATAAAGGTAAAACAATCATTTGTCCAACCTCATGGAATGTCCACATCACCATGAACTGCTACGATGTGTATGCTTTTGTGGGGCATTAGCTTAAATATTTCTAAAATAAATCCCCCAGAGGTCATACTTATTGTAAGACACATTTGAGCTTGTAAGAGGAACAAATGTGTGCCAAGTGAGATAAGAAACGGCTGCTGCTAATAGACTTTGCTCCCAGTGAAAGTTCAGCCCAGGCAAGAAAAAATAAATAAAACACATGATCTGAATGCTCAAACTAGTGCCTTTCTATATCTGCCAGATGTATCAATGTTCCCTCCGAGCAATCACCAAAAGTAATTCCCTTTATCGGCCCACATGAATATTAAAGTTTTGTGCTAGAGGGAACAAGGGGGTATAAACACCAACATCACCAGAGCACCTGTCTGGGACTGCGTTTGGATGGTTGATGAGCCGGATGAGTGGCTCACAATGCAATAGCAGGGCTGTAAAGATACCGAGCGGTGAAGTCGGCCACAGCTGAAGAGAGCAAGAATGCTGATTAGTGGGAGCGATTAGCATCTTTGTCTTGGGGTAGTTGTCACCCGACACATGTAAATTTCCAACCGGCGCGATAGCAACAGACCATCACATTAATGTTGTTTACACCCGAATGAAAATGAAGAGTAAACAAACAAATATCTGAATAGAGAGGGAGAGGAGGAGGGGGAGTGGCTCCCCAGACTTAAGACCTTTTTTTTTACGCGTATGCAAATGGGTATAGATCTCGTGGCATTGCATCTAGCAGGAAATTAAGACGGGAAAAGGGCAGAATTACAGAGCAGTATGGAAATGTGCAGATGTGTGGATATGCAACGCTGCTGCTTCATTACGAGCGGAAAAATGGCCCACGCTAATATTCAAACATCTTGATAAACAAAGGACACAAATGAAGACAGTCCCCTGAGGACTCTAGGACAGAACACTGATGATCTGAAGACACGCCAAACAACATTCAACGCTGGGACAAGATTTGTCTCGGGGCATGACAAGTGTTACGCTTTGCACACGCACGCAAGCGCGCACACACACGCACAAACACACACACACACTCTCTCTATATTAAATAAACAAAGAGTGGAGCATGCTGGAACATTTAGTTCTCATCTAGGGTCACGTCTGGCAATGCACTTTGAAACAAGAAGACTGGTGGTGGTCATGAAGGCTATCGACACCTGCAGATCATTTATCAAATTGCCGTTCAGTTGTCGGAGTTGTCAGATGACTCTGGATTGAAGTTCCTTCCAAAGTTGATCTTCAGCACTCTCTCTCTAACACATGTGCCGAACAAGCAAATGTACAGAACACAGTTCTCTTTATGTTTTGCTCCATATTTGCTGTATCTGGTTGTGTGCTTTCGACGTGTCATTATCTTTGTTTACGGTGGCATTAGGGTCCTCAGTGCGCCCACAGTTTAATGGACAGAGTGGAAAGAAAGAGAGGGGAGTGAGAGTCGATCATGCCGATTGTCCTTGCGTGTAGCACGCTATACTGTTGACTTTGTCATGGTGCCATGTTGGATGGCGTCCACTCCATCATATCCATGCCCAGATGCTACAAGAGAGATAAGTGGATTGTACAGAACAGGCTTGTCAGGGATCCCATATATTCACCCTGAATCTGTGGATAGTAGAACACAAATAGGCTTTTAAAGTGAAGTGATTTAGATTGGGTTTTGGGTCTCTTTTTTTGTCTCTTTTATTATGGATTGTTTTACACTGACATCAACTTGGCTCAGCCTGCAGGCATGTTTTCTTGGAAACAAAGCAAAACTGCTGGCAGTATCGAATGTTTTCAATGGCTTTTAGAGGCCAAGAGAATGTAACATTATCTACCTATTTGAATGCTTAGCTCATGAAGACTGTAGTAAATGGGAGCTGGAATGATTCCTGAGACATCATTAGAAGGCATGTATAATGCCCCCTCGCCTAGAAGTTGTGCTTTATATAATCAGAAACCAATACGTTTGATAAAAAAAAACTTAAAATTACCATCAGGTTTTTGCATATTGATTTTTGTGTGCCCTCGCTTTTATTCTAGTAATGATGCACTTGACTTTATAATGAGTATTTTGAAATGAAAGAAAATTGTTAATTTACACCTTTTTTTTTCGATTGGAAGGTCTAGTCCCTGTTTGCTGTGCCTTATCAGGGTTTATTGCCAACTGATTATTTTGCGGAATGACTCCCTCACAATAACACCACTGATGCATTAAGTCAAGATAAAAGCAATCTAAATATGAACATGCTTGATGGCTACGCTAAATGCACCCAACTAATGGTTTCATTATTTCATAATAAAGGGTTAATGTATATCCAAAATGCCTATTTACTTCAATTGTTCTTGCATATATATGGCTCTTAACACAAGTGCTCTTCGGCTCTTCCTCTGAGCTTTGTTTTTTTTTCACTTGCACTATCAACACGGTGTAAGATAAGGCATACGTTTTCAAACACCGCAATAATTCTGGTGATCACAACTTGAGCTCGCCATTCGACAGAGGGGTTAAAAAAGAGATTAGTCAGCTTCCCCTCTGCTGCCCCCAAAGCACACAATCACACACACACACACACACACTCTCACACACCCCCTCCTCTACACCGCATGACCCTGTGTGGTTTTTGAACCTCGGCCAGCTCTCTTCCTTAAGAGTCCGAAATCCTGGTGGCTGCCAGTCAACTTCAAAGCAGGGGTTGGGTCTGTGGCTGTTTCTCTTAACCCCCCCCCCAAACAAATCTGTCTGGTCTTGTTACAGCTGCACTGTGGTGGGGACAGAGTGGGCAGTGTTTGGTGTTCGTATGTGTGCGCGCCTGTGTGGACAGACTGGGCAGTGTTGCTGGGGGTCTGCTGATTAACCCCTGGGCCAAGGAGCGTTCTTCCTCAGCCAGACAGATCGGCTTTCTCCCAGTCCCCCGGCCCCTGTAACGGGAGCCCGCTCCAACAAGCCACTTCAAAGACACAGGGCCAGCAGGAATGTCAGGTTCAGAACCAGCAGGGAGTGGGGAGGCAAAAGAGCAAGAGTAAAAAAGACGGTGAAGCAGAAGGAGGAAGAGGCTTGTGTACATAATCTGTGTGTGTGTGTGTGTGTGTGTGTGTGTGTGTGTGTGTGTGTGTGTGTGAGTGTGTGCGTGTGCATGCGTTAGTGCGTGCACATGTGCGGGGGAAGGGCTGTCTCACTTTGCGGGCAGCAGCAACAGGACATCGGCCCTATCAGGACCTTACTCACCCGAGCGCTTCATTTTTTCCATTTGCCAGCAGAGTGAGGTTGTTTTAATTTAATTTGGCGGAAAAGCAAAAAGGCCTCTGGGATTGTTTGGCCTGTGTCTGGATCAGCCGCGCCTCTTTAGAGATGGGCAGTATGTGTGTGTGAAGCATTTTTTTCTTCTTTTTTCCTCTGTTGCTACAAGGCGATGTCTCATCCTCTCTCTCTCTCTCTCTCTCTCTCTCTCTCTCTCTATTTCTGACCTCTCTGAGCCAAATAAAATCTATCACGGTCGGCACATATTTTTTTGGTCGGCGCTGCTCAAGAAAATCGAACTACACTGCAGCCCTGAAAAAAGAAATTATGTCATTTGTTTCATTATGTCATAACTTCTGTGGAAGTAGAACACTGACATTTTGGGGAATTTTAAGATGTCATTGGATGTGATTCAAGGAGAGATGATGATGTTGCCTTACTGACAGTGCCCACACACACACACACACACACACACACACACACACACACACACACACACACACACACACACACACACACACACACACACACACACACACACACACACACACACACACACACACACACACACACACACACACACACACACACACACAAAAAAACTTGATGAATCTTGTCCCCAATTATGCTATATAGTGTTACTGGTGTACTGTATGTGTGTGCATCCGTATATGTGCATGTGTATGCATAGTGCATACACTATGTTTACTGTAAGTATTCTTTAATTGTTCCATCACTTGTGTAGTTGGCCACAATCAGAAGTGAAATACAATAAAATAAATTGATTACATATTTATCAATCCAAATATTCCACTACTACAAGCATACAAAACTAACAGACCGGACTCTGGCGGAGTATGAGTTCCCATAACCCACAGAAAAAAACTCCATGTGCCCTGACAAAAAAAACATAAACTATCAGTGACGTGTGGTCAGGGTAAAAGTAAAAAATAAAATTAATAATTAAAATTAAATAAAATATTGTTTCTATTTAATAAACTTCTATTTGTATTATTACTGTTAATTATTTCGATCTTTACATGTACTCCGCGATTACTTTAAAAAAGTGTAGACGTTTTGATGAGAAAGGTGGCAGTTAGTAAGTTACGCCAAAATAAGCAGTGCCTTTGCCTCCTATTCATTGTGGACGGCAAGCAAAAAGATTTTTTCGCGCATGCGCACTTCGATCTGTATTCTTTAACATATATGCAAATAAGCATAATAATTTGTGCCTATTTTGACGTAAATGTGGTATGCTAGAAGCCTTTACGTTACATATCATTCATGGACCAATTAAAATCGAGATATTACTGGACATTTACGCAGCTTAGGCCAACGTCATTACGCCGGCTACGCTCATTCACGTCGTTACCCCCGCGGATTTTAAAGTCAACATTGCAGCTGCCGTCCGTGTCCGCAGATATTTCAGACTGGAGGAATTTTAACAAATTGGATTATAATTTAAAAAGGAACAGAATGAATAGCAAGAGAAAGGCCTGCGCCAGCCTTGGACGGTGTACAGCAGCAACAGGGACAAACAATGTTCGAGCATTTCAAACGGACAGGTAGCCTACATGAACGGAAGGATGCTAGCTAGCAGTGCTGTCAGTCAGTCAGACTGGATGATTACTATCGTCTTGCTTCTTTCTACAGCCAGGGAGTCAGATTGGTGAGTCAGAAACTTTTTTGGGGTTTATTTAATAATAAGGTTGGATGAATTGATACAGAGTGCAATCCATTCTGTTGCTGTATCAGTTATGCTGTAGTCCTACAGAATAGTGAGTGTTGTCTTTTATTTTGAAGCTGAATAGAAGTAGTAGTTTGAATCGGCGAAGGTTTGACTCGTTCCCCTACGTTTTTTCGGCCCTTTGGTGTGAGGGACGGGTCCGTTAAGTCGATGGATGCGATGTTTAATCATTTAGACCAAACTACAGTCGGCTACGGGCAAACCTGCAGTCACCGTCATGACATTTCATATACGTCCCGTCTGTGTGTGTGTGTGTGTGTCGGGGTGTGTGTGTGTGTGTGTGTGAGAGAGAGAGAGAAAGAGGGAGGAACTTATTTGAAATCGGCCGTGCGTGCCTGTTTGTTGTTTATTGTTTTTGATTTAACAATATATAGGTTTAGAGAAATCTGGCTTTCAGAACTCAGTGCCTACCCACTCACTGACCTCACCACACGTCACTGTAAACTATACACTTAAAAGTTGCTCCAAGAAACTTTCAGATTGTGTTATGTCTTGCACCCCCTTTGGACAAAATTAGTATTGGACTACGTCAGCTTTTGTTGGGTGAGCATACTCATGACAAAAGCATTAAGAAAAATCATATAACTATTTTTTTGCGCTAAAGATCTAATTTTCTGTTACATGTCATTTATGATCACTAGAGGAAAAATTTGACTGTTTTCAGAAATACTTAAAAATTCCTTGTAGGACCTTTAAAGAGAAGCAACAAATCTTTCCTTGCAGATTTACTCTTGAGTGCATGAGTGTTTGCCTGTGTGATGGCCATTCATTTTATTGCAACGGGACACACCCACGCAAATGTCCTGTCATGAGATTCCTTTAAGTCACACAGAAAGAATCCCCCTGTGCGAGGTTAGGTTCGCTGTATGGCAGTAGGAGACGGGCCGAGCCGCTCTGTCGATCACCCAACCCTGTTGCTGCTGCTCTTTTGTGGCCGGGAGACAATGGGCCGCTGCTGGAGAGAGAGAGAGAGAGAGAGAGAGAGAGAGAGAGAGAGAGAGAGAGAGAGAGAGAGAGAGAGAGAGGCAATTTGAACCTGACACAGGAAGCTCTTAAAGCTACACAAAACAAACTGCTGAGCTCTGGCATTCCCCCCCCACCCCTTCCCCCCTGCTGAAAGACTATCTCCACCGTCATTAAAGGTGAACTCAATCGTCTAATCTCCTCCAAAGTCACTGGGCAACCGCCGCTATCACCCCCCCTTTCCCTTCCTCTTTTTTTCTCATCCCTTCCGCTTTCCTCATTCTCACGCGCTTGGAGAGGTGGAGGCCGTCAATGAAATGCCATCAGATCTCTCGGGAGGTTAGAGGTCACAGGACAAAACTGTTCTGTTGTGCTCTGTGGCAGTCTGAAAGGAAAGGCTGTGTGTGTGTGTGTGTGTGTGTGTGTTTTGTTTTTGCCCTGATCGATTGGAAGATATAGTTCACAGGAAGCGTTTAGGTGACATGCTTGTGCTCAAAGAAAATCACTTTGTTAAAGGTTCATCCATATTCCCTCCACAGACGCCGGCTGCGAGGGCCTTGTTGGAATACTTTTTCTTTGTGTGTGAAGCTGTGACTGCTTACATAGATTTCAAGCATGTATATTGCTTAACCTTGCAGAAGATTGGCATGCCACTCAACATTTGTGAAATAACAGTTGTCAAATGTGTGTTTTCATGTTTGAAAATCCTCCAGCAGGTAATCAATAGCGTGCCCGAGACGAGAGCCGTAAATAGCATGTCTTGTGCGATGTGAATTGAAAAAAAGCAAACAAACGCAAGAGACCAACAACAGCAAACAAACGGAAAAGGCATCCAACCATCACCACCACTGAGAGTATAATGAAAACCGCAGAGAACGGACATGCACATTTGCACATACAAACACATTACATTCTGTGTGCTAGCACAATACATATCATTTTGATGTCATCCACATTTGGCTCAGGCCATTTGCACCTCACGCATAATGTGCTGCCAGCTATACAAATAGCACTGTTTGGAATTCAATTATCTGTTGCCTCTTTAGATTTCTCTTTCTTTATTTATTCAGGCGCTATGAAAAGGCCCCTCTCTTCTCTCAGCCAGCGCTGTCATTGAGCAAAGGTGGGGAAAAAATGGTTTTCACCCCCCCACCCCCACCCCCCTTATTATCGCATCAAAATCTGCCCGGCCACTGTGCATACCGGCTCATTACCTTGGTGAAAAAAGCCACCTTAACCTACATTACAAGCTGGCCCTGTAATTAATGACTTTTTAAGCTATTGAACCAAAAGCAATTAGGTTAGAAAAGGAGGGCTTGTTCGGAAACATGAATACCTTTCCTTTTATTAGTCACATCCTTGAAGAGGAGATGCTAACCAAACGAGACGGTCCCTTGAATTAAGATGCTAATGTTTCCAGTTATTCGAACTTGTCAATCAAGCTTTTTCCCATTGTTGTGGAGGTGGGGAGGGGAGATACAAAAACAAATCTAAAGTTCAATGGTATTTGAAGGTTGAAGCATTTCTGTACAGTTCAGCTGCTGCTTGTGGGTTCACATGTGTACGTGTGTGTGTGTGTGTGTGTGTGTGGGTGTGTGTGTGTGTGTGTGTGTGTGCGCGTGCATCCCTGCCTGTGCACGTGAAGCAGGGAAAGAGAGCAAACCAGATACAGCCCATTCCATCAGCGCGGTATATGCAGAGAACAGATAAGACTTCATACAACACATTTACTCTGTATTTGTTTTTAGACTTTATCGCGTGTGTTCCAGTGGTGGTAGACACAGTTTCGAGACATGTGGTCTACATTCTAATGCCTGGAAGGGTCAGCTCAGCGGTCAACCAGAACATTACTCTATGTCCACACAGGACAGGTTCCAACGCACAAGACTAATGCAGCAGCTCATCCCAAAGGTCATCTGTGGATATTAATGTGTAACTTTAACTGAACCTGCGTGAGGGAAACAGCCAGCAGCCTCTTTCTCTCTTATAAACAGAAGGACATCATGTATATATATATATAACACAGAAAGGGATACATTCTATGCCCGCAGGTTGCAATTCAAAGTTGATGTGGGTCATTTTGTGCTTACCCTGACTTTTTTAGTAAACTAAAGGTAAAACAGTTCATTGATGTTCTTTTTTGTATTTCTGCACCCAGACAGTAATCAAAGGCCTGAGTAGAATTAGTCAGGCTTTTGGAAACCGTCTTTTTCTTCAGATTGATCCAGTCATTATTCACCCAACATGGAGCTTATAGAAACGGTTGCCTGACAATTAATAGTGCAACTGGGCTAAAGTTCCCCAAATTGATTTTAACCTGTTGGAAGCCATTGGAACAAAGATGTCAAGGATATATAATTGGAATAACTATAGATGAGAAAATTATATATATATATATATATATATATATATATATATATATTTGAGGCCACTTGAGAGGTCCCTATTTTAATTTAAAAATTAAAAGTTACATGCCTGGAGCTATTCTGTCTGCTAGACCCGACAATCTTATACAGAGACAAACAAACCATTTATAGACGAATACATGGCATGGTTTACTACTGTATGGTGAATCTAACGCGCTGTGACAATGCCGCACTGAAATTGTTATTTGCTTATAATAAAAATCATAATTAACTGTAATAAAAACAAAGATGATGATGCTTACGCTAACGTAATACACAACAGGTTTTTTTCCCCCCACCAAACAAATCAGTTCACTCAGAGCAGACCTGAGGCATTCTTTCAGTCGCTCAAGTAGGTAATGTATTCCATGATGATTGCAGGAGCTATCAAATCTCAGTGAATTTGGAGGTTGTTTGTGTGCATGTCTGCTCGTGTTTGTGCAAAAGAGTGAGAGAGAATGAGAAGGAGTGCGTGTGTGTGTGTGTGTGTGTGTGTATGTGTGTGTGTGCCCACGTATAGCACCCTTCAGCACCTAATCACCACACAGCAGCAGGAAGGCAATTGATCAGCGTGGTCATTAAAAGGATCCTTCAGCAGTCGTTTGGCCTTGCTCTTTGAAGTTCCCTAAGCACGGGATTCATACATCCATAATTATCAGGATATATGCCAGAGCCAAAAAAGAATGTATTCATTTTCTATAAACCATATTGATCGACATGATCAATCAACAATTTCCCATGCTAACTGTGGTCGCATGAACGTGTCATGTGTTTTACATACGAAAACACCTAATCCTCTGAACTAGCAGAACCTTTTTTGCCTTTATAAAAATTGAAATTCCTCCCCGGCAGCCTTATGCGCTTAAAATGCATTCCACAACTCTGACAAAGCTCATTTCTTTTCCCCGGCAAATTTGTTTTAGAGTTCATTATTTGCCATGAAATGTGAAATGTCTTCTTCATTAGACAGTGTGAAATCCCCCTCTCCTGTCTGCCTGTGCCTCTCTCTGAGGTCCAGCTATAACCATGTTAATCCTGTGGCTGCTAACTCCACAGCGAGTGGAGTCCCCCCCCCCCCCCCCCCAATAGACGTGCAGGTCTGCTTTCTAAATAATTGCCTCATTAGTGTGTGGTGCACAGGTATGGCGTAAATGCAAACTTTAGTCAAGTGTGTATGTAAATCAAATCCTTGTCCGACACTCTTTATTCATGTGATCAAAAAATCTGTTGAATTATACTGGGGACCTCAGCCCCTGAAATGGAAATTGAGGGATAACTAATGCATTTTCAACAAGGTTGAACAGTGTGCAGGTTGCAGGCTCAGAACAGATGATCTGCAAATGGTTGTCAGCTTTCAACATTGGTGACAGTATACTTCTGGTTTTGGAAATTAATGAAAAAAAAACCACAACATTAAAATAAAGCATTCAGTCAAAGCACCTTGCTGTAGCTTGTTCTTAAATTGGCCTTCCAAAAATCTTCCACCACAAGAAAATGTTTTAAATAAACTGCCTTTTTAGAGCTAATGCATGCAGAATTATTCATGATCGGCTAAATGATACCAGTTTTAACAGGCTACATTATTGCAGCCAGCAGCAAAAACAACTCTTCATGAGGGCGTGCAGTCATTGGTTTGATCAAATGCCAATTCAACTGATTGATATGACACATTTCATATGCATATTTAATCGGATGAATCTGCAATCTGAGCCTATTTATTAATTGCTGTAATATTACAGCATGACACCAACATTTGTTTTTTTAAATGCGAAACTTTAATGTTAATCCAGTTATACTTTAATCTTAGACGAGGTGTAATGCATGCAATCACATAATCTTCAAATAACTATAATCAAAGGTATACTGCAGTACATTTTTATATGAATTTCATAAAAAATGTTACAGAGCTTGAGAGCTTAAAGAAAACATTCCATTTAACAAGGAGGACTGGTGAATATTACATTTGAATCATTAGACTTATGAGAATTTCAATATCAGACTGAATGATTAAACAGCTGAATGGCTAAAGTGTTTTGCAGTGTATAATCGCGATACAGCTTGGCAAGAATGTGAGAGAGATGGAGCGAGTGATGAGAAATGCCCGAGCAAGAAAGTGTTGCAGCCGGATTTTTACCCAAAACCTCTCCAGCATCCAGCTGAATAGGTACTCACAGTTAGCTTCATTTTTCTCCCTGGGATGATGCACACACAGTTACACCTTTGGCCTGGATGCAATGGAGCAGAGTGACACACCGCTGCCTGAATTGAACGTCTGACAGACTTTTGAGGTTACCTTGAAACGGCAAAAAAAAAACTGATGGACGAGATGACTTTTCCATGTACCGTCATAATAGGGAAAAGCGAGTACACAGGGCCAAAAAACAAATCACACACCGGATTGGTGTAATTAATCTATGTTGAGCATTATGCAAACACAAAGGGCATCTGTTTATCCTAAAACCAGTTTATTAATGACAGCGAAGGGAAGCAGGAGCACCACGATGTGTCTCAAATGGCAAGACGGCCTGTAAAGTTAGCTGCTTCGCATACCGTTCATCAACTTCAACATCAAGGGTATTGGTCTACCTCATGCCTATACCTTCAGTTGTTAGTATTCACACTGTCTTCCTTGGGCCAAGTACACGTGAGCATGTTGAGCAGTTCAAAATAGTCATTATGTAGATTTAGAGTGAATCAAGAGAAGCCTTGTGGAACCTTGAATTATGAAAAAAAATTGAAAGCACATGTCCGTGGATACAACAACCCTGACTCTTACAAAACGTTCTGAACTAATAAAATGTTTTGGAAGGAACTTAGAGCTACACTGATACACATTTCCGTATTAGCAATGGGTCAAAAGACCTTGTGTAATGTGAAAGTTGCCATTTGTAGTGACTGATCCACAGAGAATTATCGCTTCCTTAACAGTACACAGCTTTTCCTGTTAAGTCTCACTTTCCTCATCAAGACAGGTGAAGAAATGGGGAAAAAGACAACTTTCTAAAACAACACCATTAACACTGCTTTAATAATGACCTTTTTTACCTTTATTTCAGGCAAATCATATTATCTATTGCAATGTAATTATGGACATATTTTTGGACACACACATGTATGCATGCATTAACATATGCAGGGGGATATGAATGCATTGCTAAAGTTAGATAATTAATTAACAAATTAAAAAAGTCTTAAGTGCCTTTACAAACCCTGTCATGAGAAAACAAAACTGGTTGGCAACTGCTCTCTATCCTCTTGACTTTACTGCAGACCCCTGCACATTGTAATCACATTAGGCTATGTTTGATGCATTATGTCAAGTTTAGTGGCGACCTCCCAGGAGAGGGTTCACGGGAGAAATTTACCATAGCTGGGGTCCATATGTAATTAAAAACTATGTTATCTCTGACCAGAATGTTATGGCTAAGCATTGGCCTGGGTCCAGCTAACGTTGATATAATCCCACCCAGCTCTGTTTCTCTATTGGTTGGGGTCACTGGGTCACTAACTGCCTCCTTGTGTGCTATTCAGCAACCCGAGTGAGTCAGGGGAAGACTCGTCGGAGCATTTTAGTCACACAGGGTTTAAATACAGCTGGATATCTCCCAGCCTGGTTTCTGCATTAAAAGTACAGCGGGGAATTCATCACCTCTTACATAGGTTTGGCGTTCAAGACTACAAAGTGAAAAAAAAAGAAGAAGAAGAATTTGGGAGCAAAATCAGAATCCTCCCACTCGGCTAATGTAATGCATGGCTCTGCTCAAAGAAAAACACAAATCTAATATTGTGAATGGCTTTATACGTCAATCATGAACCTGTGTTTGTTTGCTCTGAGGAGTGATTTTCACCAGTGCCAGAGGATTAACCAAATAGAAAATGTTCTCTAAATGACGGGCTAAAGAGTGATACATTATTTAATATGACCTCAGTCCACCTCCCCAATGTTGAAATATTTCAACAGATAAAATCAACGTATGCTGATCGATCTGAAGTTCGTCGATGGAGTAACGTACAAAACTGGCCTATTTTCTGCTGTAAGATAAGAGGAAGTTCACAGTTCGATCGGCCAAGTCAAATTGCAGATTTAGGAATGCTCTGAAACTCAGCGTATCAGCCTGTACAAAACCTATTATGATTGCTAGAAAAACATGAAGGTAACGGGTAGGTCCTAAGTCCTTGGCACGATTTCCTATCACATAACAAATGACTGCTGCATATGAAAAAGTGACACGGAAACTCACACGTCTAACATAAGGTCCTGTTTAGAAGACTTTTTATTCTAATTAGCATATATTCCAATATCATCTGTGACGTCATTAATTGTAGGTTTGGACAATTAAAGCTATAGTGTGTAACTTTTTCATATAGTTGAATGACGGTTACACGTACAACAAAATGAATACAATCCAGTGCGCAATCACAAATGATTTACCTCAGGCAGATGTGCTGACAGTGTTGTTGTAATAACTCATTATCCCTAGTGGGGGTGACACAATTTACGCACTTTAGCTTTAAGCAAAACTGTAAGGACCAGTAGTTCAGTAGTCCACAGTAAAGTGCTGTTGAATCTCCAGCTGCTATAGTTAAACTATGAAGCCAAACTACTACTTTTTTTTACTTTGTCTGATGGCTTGAAGGCCCTTGCTGTGCGATTGCAGTGGGTGGTAGATGCCCAACATGCCTGAGAGTTTTGGAATAGGAGAAGGAGGAGAGTGGTTTGAGGCGTAATTGCAAGCCACAGGCCTGCCAATGGCTCTCCAACTGTGAGAGCGTGGAAGCGGTCTTGTTCTGGACAGAAAGGTCAGGGTAAAAACAACAACTCTAGCAACAAGGAAGTTGTAGTTTTAGAAGTTACAAATCTTGCATCTGTTCTGAAATCCACCAGGCATCTGTATGAGTATTATGCACATATATTAATATTTCTTTAAGAAAAAGAGAACACTTTCATCAGACATACTTTCGCTCATTTAAATCCCCTTTGAAGAGGGCTCACAGTGCTTACAGTCATGAGAATCTTCAGTTGTTAAATGATATCCGCTCTCATAGTTTCGGCGTGGAAAAGCAGATGCTGTAATTGAGCCGAGGCTTGATTTTTCTCGCACAGTCAAATTAGTTGAGGATGACCGCGTAGTGAACTGCAGGAGGTTTAATTCCCTGTGTTTACATCACTGGGAGAGCCTTTGTTTTGTTTGATTCACTATGCTAATATGGACTCCTCTCAGATTACACACTGAGCGCCCAAACACCGCACACCAACTGATGCATGGTATCTGCCTCTCCCGATAAACTTGCAGTAGGTGTCAAAATAAAAGCAAGAATAAAGGGATTTTGAGTGTGCATACTGCAGGGAGGCTCTCAGCAATAATTTCCCTGACAGCACAAAAAATTGCTTTTAATGATGTTTTTAATTCAATATTAAATAATAAATAGCACTCCATCCAATGTTTATTAGAAATTTTTTGCACACATTTTATTCTACAGATGTCATAAAAGTATGAGAAAAACACTGGCAGCATGTTTGTTTTACATATGGCAATCTCTTTACAACGTCCAACACATAGTGTGTGCCTCGATTAATGATATCTTTAAAGTTTAAAGTCTCAGTCAGCCAACTACAAAAGGCATCGGTAAAGACTTCTGAGAGGTCATACGGGGATTGCAGAAAAATTATTCATCACTGTAAATGAGTAGCACAACCGTGTATTGTTGTCGCGCCACATGAATAGAACATCACCAAGGTAAAGCGATGCACAGATGGCACGATAAATATTCTCATAAAAGAAAGGGGGACTGCGAGGAAGGAACAAAACCATTCGTTCGTGCTTGAACTGCCCTCCGAGTTGCAACTTCAAAAGCAAAGACTGTCAAGCTGGTATTCCACCATCACTTTTCCTGTCAGATCAGGAAGTTGTTTGAGCAAATCTGCATCTGCATTGGTATGTTTTATTCAATGCAACAAACAAAAAAAATCAAATCAAACGCATTTCCCAGTGAATGTGACTCACTTGCTCAGATGTGGTGTTTACACTAGAACTTTTTTTTGTCCTGGCTATCTGATCTGTGCTTCCACAGCGAGCCCGCACAATCACATCCTCTGATTTGCTCATGTTTGCAGATGGAACCATTTTCTAAATTTTTTTAACATGTTGCGTGACCTTTTCATCCAAAAATGAACATGAACTTTTGCTCTCTCTGCAGACAAATGGACCAGAAACGTGTAATGAAGTGATCAGTATCGTGGCGCAGGGCGATTTTGGACCAAACTCAAGGTTGTCTGTCTCGTGGATCTGTTGGTTTCCATTTGTGTTCGCGAGCTGCTGCTATACAACCTCCCCATATGTCTCTCTCTAGTGATCCATGCAAAAGGTTCATCCTGTTGTTACTGGCAAGATTACCGAGGGAAAGAGAATATGGAACACTGCTGGAAAATAGATTTATGTGCTATGCTCCTTGATACGGTTATCTAAAAGGCCACGTCTGACATCAGATGTTACACGATGGAACATGCACACACTTAGTTGGAAATCATATAAGATAAAACTTTACAGTAATGATGTTAAATCTGCACATAAAGAAAGTAAGTCTTAGCTTATGTCAGGTTGTCAACAAAGACACCGACAACTTATTTTGTCTCAGTTTACGTCAGGTTGTCATAACAAAGATATCTCAGACAATGTCAATGTTGCATTAAACATGACATAATTGACCGAATGACACTTTATGACAACAGTCATAACCATTCATAATGTTCATGACAGGTGTTGTGACAGTGTAATGACAGTCTTATGAATACACCTTCAAATAAAGTGTTACCAAACTTTCTTAAAGCGGACCTATGATGCTTTTTGACTTTTATGACCTATAAACGTTGTTATGATGATTCATAGTCATGCTTAACCATACTAAATTATCAAATAATGACTTACATGCATTTCGACGTATTCCCTGCTGACCGTCTGGGGTGTCTGTGCAGAGCACTAAACACTATTCTAGCCAGTCGAGAAGTCACGTGTTCAAAGCGGTCTACCCTTCCGTAACTTTGTGACGTCGCATGTAACTTTGTGAAGTCACCACGCGGATGTTTCCATGTATGGTAATGCTGTCACTTCCCTGTTCGCGTCTGCCTCGCGCCCTTATAGGTCCATGCTCGCGCTTCCCGCCACTGAAAGTGTTCCGGAAGGAAGGTAACCAATCACAACGGAGTGGGGTTTGCAGGAGGGGGGGGGGGGGAAGGGAGCGGAGATGGCCGATCACAGGCGGAGGGAGTGGAGATTGCCGAAGCACACACACTCAAGTGTTGACAGGACGTGCTGGATCGCCAAAATAAGAGAAAGAGCTTCCCGAAAATCTACATAGTTTTTTGTGATGTGATTCGTGTCAGGTTGCTCTATAGCAGTGTAAAACAAGAAATTAAGACCAGAAAAGTAGTATAATAGGTCCTCTTTAACATTAACAAAAAAAAACGTATTTTTCCCGCTACGATGATGCATCTGACGTCAAGGCACCAAAATCTTTTTTCGATTTTCCGAGTTGTTATAAAGACTTGAGCAGGCATTCAATTGCACTTTCCTCCTTGTAAACCAGTTTTTTTTACGCTGTGTCCAAAAACACATGAATGCAGCATTTGTCTTTTTACGCGCATTATTCCTGCCTTCTTATTTATGCCCGCCTCGAGCTGTAGCTGACAGTTAGCACGAATCATTGGAAATCTACCTGCTGCCTTGAGTGTCTGTGTTTGGGCTAATCCTCACACCTGCCTGATCGTAATTCAACTATAGCTAAAAGGGCATTAAACTCTGTAAGACTTAATCATTAAGTACAACCTGCATAACAAGTGAATTAATACATTGGGTCATAATTGTCAGGGCTTTTCAAAGGGCAGAAAATAAAATATGGACCAACAACTGAGGGAAGGAGAGAAGTGTGACTGGAGCCTGAGACTGGTATCTGTGTTATACGCTTGATGGCTTAAATGTAATAGCAGATGAGGTCATACGCTAACTATCACTAATGTGCCTCAATGGTGCCTTTTGTTCAGTGGCCCCTCCATTTTAAGTTTTAAGCGCACTTGCTTTCGCGGGGTGTTAAGATCGTGAGATGGGACGTTTTTCAACATTTCTTAAAACCCTAATGGGTTCGACGCTGGAGGGGGAAAGAGGGTGGAACTTAATTGGAATAGACTTTTCCACCTCTAAATTTTAATGAACTGCCGGGCTGAATGTCTCTTATTAGGTGAAATTGACCATTAGCATTTTAAATGACCGGCTATCTTCATTATAATCAGGGCGAGATGCATTCCTGTGCTGGGGGATCTATTGATTTGCCTGGCAATGTCAAAGTCTTGCATGAAGACATAGAGGCTAGACTGCGTGTGACAGGCTATACGGCCGCAGCTGCCTGCAAGAGGATCAGTGTGCAGCAGTCAGAGCAGCTAGGCGAATGGGGGAAAAGGGAATAATCCGTTTTGCACACTTTCAAATAATTACAGTAATATGAAGATAATTACGGTGGAGGCAATGCAGCTTTATCATGAGACAAACATGTCCTATACAGTAATTCAATTGTATGCTTCCTGTGAAAATAATCACTCATTGCGATTACACCAAGTGGAGATGACACAGTCGCAAATGTGTTTTGTTCTTTTCTCTGCGCCATGCTTGGATTTTTAAAATCTTTTGCCTTCCAATGTCTTACTGCACCAAACCAATGCTGCTATTCATGGCATTCGAACAGTTTGGAGTGCTATGCTTAGGCACGTTCACTTAAGAGGAGCTGTGGAGACTGTGGAATACAAGCACCAAAAGCTTTTTACTAATTACTTTAATTTATGATGATACATTGCGGTTTCTGTGTCACCCTCTATACATTTAAGCACAGTTAATATTTGACAGGGGGCCCTTTTTTAATTGCTTGCCTTTTGAAAGGAAAGACACATTGAAAATACATCACCACACAGACATCTGCTGTTTGATTTCTATTGCCACTCTCGTATATAGCTATAATTACAAAATAGTGCTTCTTATTTCAGATTTTTCAAAGCACGGATGATAAGAGGATGATTATAATGTTATTGAATAAATATTAAATACTAATTTCATGAACGCCTTTGTCTTATGATCACTGACTGACATTTCTTTTTATTAGGGTTAGTTTCAGTTTTTCCTCTTCTGAAAATTACCCAGAGTTTCTCTGATAGCTTTGACAGTTTTATTTTTTCAATGTTTGACTCAACGCACCCCAAGCAAATATTTGAAAACCTTTTTCAGACTAAAGCAAACTCGAGACCAAAGTTGGCAAACATTTGCAGTGTATTTCACAAAGACCTCATATACAGCCACACTTGTGCACCCCAACTCATTATCAACCTCTAAACCCAAAGTATGATCACAATAATCTCATTTTAATTTGAGTTATATTGCAAAGAGAGGGGAGGGGTGAATGAATGATCAGATTGTCCTAGTTGCAGTACAGGGGGAGTTGGCCAGTGTTCGAGAATAATTCCAGATGGTGTTGAGCCGACAGACTGGCACTGAGGAAAAGCAGGGGACCCCCCTCCCCTCCCTCAGACACCATTGCCTTGCCCTTGCTCGTCCACCCTTTTGCTCACTCTTCTTCTCCGTACATTTTCCTTTTGCCTTTCCGCCAATCCCGCTGTTCCTGCCCCTCAATGCCTTTCTTCATTTCCTTCTCCTATCCCTAACTCCCCCTCTCATTTTCACATCTCACCCTAGCTCCCTGACTATTCTCTCTCTCCCTCTAGCTCTCTCTATCTCTCTCTGCCTGTCTCTCTCCCCACATCTTTACGCTTATCCAAACAGGTCCTGCTCTGTGTTGCCCCAGCATAAGGCCAGTACCAAAGCAGCACTGCCCCCCCTCCCTCCCTTCACCCCTATAGCTCACTCTCTCAGAGTCCTGCCCTGCGATTACACTGGGGGCTCGGGGTTAGAATACAGCCCTGAGGGCCGGCAGCTGTCAATTAGTGATAACTGCCGAGACACACACACACACACACACACACCCCTCCCCACCCTCCTTGCTCCTTCGTTAATCAGGGGGCCATCACCTAGCAACGATCCTGAGGAAGTCCTCAATGGGGAAGCCTGGAGAGAGGCACACACAGAAATGAGGATGAGGTGGAGTGAGGGATAGGGAGATCAGGAGGAGGGAAAGAAATTGGTGATGGAAGGGGGATAATAAAACCTCTCCAGAGGACATTTTGAACAGCCACATTGTCCATGTGAAGATCCAATGTTATTTATACACTGTCTTACACATCCACAGGTGTTTGTGTAACCTCCTTTTGTGAGAGTTTAGCATTTCAAGAAACTTTTCAATGTGTTTTACCCCGTTATTATCGCACACAATGAGTAGTAATTTGCATGTGAAACTGAATGCGTTTCTCAATCAGGAAGGGCTTTTGGAGAACGTGCTACACAAAAGTAAAGCTTAATTGAACGAAAGTGAAGTGGCCTGCTCCTTTATACATTCACTTCATCAGCCTACCTCGTTGCCATGCTCCTCCAGGCTAGTTCAGTTCTCTTGCAAAACACATTAGTATGAGGTGAATATGACTGCAGCATGCCAGAGCCAACCCCCAACCAGCACCACCACCAGCACCATCAGCACACCTCTCTCTGACAGAGTGGCAGCACATAGAGCCATGAACAGGTGATAAATCCTTGTCAGGTTTTATTAAAACCCAGCCAGGCCAAGCAGAATACCTCATATTGAGCTGTAATACCCAAGGAGACACTGTACGAGAGAGAGGGAGAGAGAGGGAGGGAGGGAGAGAGAGAGAGAGATCCTGCTTTGTATGCTCACCCAACACAGTCTCACTCATAGAACGTCAAAGTGCGACTGTGTGCCACGCACTTTACCGTCCGTCACTGACGTGAAATCAGACTTTGCCGCCGTTTGAAGCCGGATTGGGGGTTCAATTCACTACAATGTAATGCCACCCCGGGCGCTATTCATTTCTATTGGACAGCGTACATGTCACGTGACTTTCAAGTTTCTCCCGGCGAAAATAAAATCCAAGCTGTGGCCGCCATTGTGACATAACATTTGTGATAAATATTCGTGATAACCATCAAACTAAATCGTACACATTCACTGAGTGAAGATTGTGAAAGTATGACACACATTTCTCACCAACAATGTTATCAAAAACCCATTTAATAACTTATAAATCTTTTAAAAATCTGAATAAAAACTGTAGCCTGTCCAATAGAAATGAATAGCGCCCGGGGTGGCATTACATTGTAGTGAATTGAACCCCCAATCCGTCTTCAAACGGAGGCAAAGTCTGATTTCACGTCAGTGACGGACCGTAAGAGGCCCTGGCCCACAGTCGCACTTTGACGTTCTAGGAGTGAGACTGTGTTGGCTCACCAGCAGTGAACTGTCTCTTTTCTGATGTCGTTAAAGTGGAGGTGGAGGAGGAATAAATGCTCCCAGAAGGAACACGCACACACACACACACACACACACACACACACACACACACACACACACACACACACACACACACACACACACACACACACACACACACACACACACACACACACACACACACACACACACACACACACACACACACACCTCTGCCCCCTGCTGGTCTGCCACCAGACCAGGGGGCAGGTTGTCATTACCTCCTCTTAAGTCCTCACTGCGAGAGATGATAGGTCACTGAACTGAAAGCTTTGACGAGGAATAGAAAAACGGCAAGGTGAATCTTTAAGTCCCAATTAAATCGAAAGTCATGCTTTTAACACTGACATATGCCTGTGGATCCGACCCAAGTGTACGCAAATTCGTATTTTCGTATTGAAAGAAGAAAGAGATTCATTCAGATGCTCACATGCAGACATTAACATATGGATACATTCAGTCTTTTTCTACACACACAAACAAACACACTGTAAAATAAATAAAAACACCTCTGGAGGCCAATTTATGTGTTTGGTTAAATATTCTATTTTCTCTTCCCCTCCACGAGAAGTGATTTTCACAGTCGACCTCTCGGCAGGTCAACCTGCTCACTGGACAACAATAGAAATCATCACTTTGCTCATTATTTATTAACCTGGCAGAGAGGGGCACTTTTGAGACAATTAATCAAGTCGGTGAAAGATTTATAAGCAGCTTGACCGGAGAGCTCAGACAGTAAATGGGGCGGGTTGTCAAATACGGGGAGTGATCTGTGCTAACCAATTACTCTGTCATGTCATGACGACCCAAATAACCCAGGCCGATGAGCTGTTGAAAAATATGAAGCCAAAAGTATGCCTGTGATGCCTGTGGTGTGTTAGCTCGTTGTTGGAGCAGCAGAATGGACAGTGTCATCACTCTGCAGGGAGATCGGCTCGCTTGAAGAATGCTTTTCTCCTCATGTGCACTCACGCACAAGAACACACACACACACACACACACTCGTATCTATGCATCATAGACTCGGACGCATGAAGTCACACACTCACGTACGCAACAATGAACAATACCTTTTAACAGTGCTGACTGTACATGTGGCTTCACGAGTGAGTGCACACACCGTATGTAAAAGGCTTGTGTCATCTCAGCACATTTCAACGGGACCGTCTGAAAGGAGATAGCCACGCTCCTTTCCTCCCTCCCTGTTATTTTTCTTCTTTTCTTAGTCCCTCTCTTTTCTCTCTGCTTCTCCCTCCTCTGTGTCTTTTGTCCTTGATGACCAAGCTGTTGGGTGGTCCGTCTGACCGCTCTGACCCCTTGCGCTTGGGCAGACGTAAATTTGCTAATGGTTAGCGTCTTGCTCCTCCTGTGACAGGCCTCTTTTCTGCGCACAGCTGATGTGAGCCGGTGCTCAGATAGAGTGGAGTGAGGGGAGCTGGTATGTGTGTGTCAGTAGAGGGGGGTGGGGGGGGATATTTGGCATATTTGGGAATATCTCTGTACTTCCAGTGCTGCCCGAAGACAAGTAAGCACAAGTCTATAAACACATGGATCAACAGCAAGCGCAGCTCCCATGCATACAGATGCTGCACACAGCCACTGACACACAAGTGTATGCCCTAAGCTTTATTACTGTTTGTGTGTTTGTGAGTAGGAACACCCTATAACATTTAGTTTTTTTCCTGGCAAGGTCCAAGAGCAAAGGCTGGCTTCGTGCCAGACTGCTGATGCGCTAAACCTCAGTATGATCAAACCAGCAACTTTCACCTTGTTTTTTTTCCGCTCACACAAAATGTTCAGCAAAATGACCCTACAGCTTTCATGTTCAACTGGCTGAAACACTAGTTCATCAGGTCCTGTATTTCTCTATGTGGATCAGATAGAAACACGCTCCATCCGTTGTGACATTTCTTCTAGAAACTGCAATACTGTATATGGTAAAAGAAAATAGCAACACATTGAGATATTTTGTGCTGAGGAACTAGAACCATAAGCTCTGGGTTAGTGGAAAGCATAACCTGGCACTCATTGCATCTGTGGTAAATCAGCCATTACTGTGATTCACTATAGATTCTGAGACAGCTCTTCTAGACTCTCTGTCGATGAATGGTTTATTCTTTGTTGTGGCATCTTACATGTCTACATGGTGAACCACAAGATAGGGTGATAAGGTTTGAAACCAGTATATGGTGTCTGTATAACTACACACATTCTTTGTATTATACTTAACAATGTGCAATTCTCAAATGATTACCATTTTATCTTGTGCTCCCATGATAAACACATGTAAATCCAAGGCTATAAAGAGATTGTTACCCCATCTCATTATTGTTACACTGTAGCTCTCACAGCTGGAAGGTCTTAGGAAATATTGGCATAACTATGTTGGATGGTGTTCACATTGCGCTTGTGAAAACTGTTTGCTGTCCACCTAAAAATAACAGAGACAAAGAGAGAAGGAGGGAGAGAGAGAGAGAACAGGAATTGATTCTCTGTTCCTCGCTGTAACTCAGTCACCCATTTAGTGTAAATACACAGCTGGAAAAAGGCAAAGGACTGGGCAAACGATGATGTTTGGACTGCCAAATAAAAGAAAAAAATATTTAAAACATGGTGCCTATGACACACAACAGAGAATATCCTCCACATGGTCCCTCTCTCAATCTCCTCTTGTACTTCCCCCTCCTCCCTTTATAAACATAGCAATCAGCGCATCTATCTTGCTTGCCATGTCTAACCCCACAAACCAAAAACAGATCACGTAAAAACTATGTTCTACAGCCATGGGTTCAAGGAGCACAGTATGGGGATGCATGGGGAGCCTGCTGCTTATTTTATGACAGCAGACAGAGAAAGTGTGCTGAGAGGAGAGAGAGTACTATCAGAGAGACCCTGAGCCGGGTCAGGGTTGAAGTGTGCCGTGCTAACAGCGGCTGCCTGTAAACAGAGGCACACCTGCCACTCAGCAAGTGTGTGTGCGCGCTGAGGAGAGGTTAGTGCTCTGGCGTCATCCATGCCCTGTTTATACAGTAACCAAACAGAGAGAGAGAGAGAGAGAGAGAGAGAGAGAGAGAGAGAGAGAGAGAGAGAGAGAGAGAGAGAGAGAGAGAGAGAGAGAGATAGGAACCGAAAGAGTGTCTTCAAAGACAACCTGGCTTCTCTGTAATCACTCCTGTTTGGGCTTTGATCTCAGGGAGGGGAGAGAGGAAAAATAATTACATGTTTCTGGGTGCCCTTTTACAATGAATGAAAGGCGAAGTTAGATTTGAATCGTATGGTAATGGGAGGTTGTCTGTGCAAATGTGATGGGGAGGTGTTGAATGCTACTTGAGGGAAATAAAACAAGACCCGCCGAGACACTTTTTTTTTACTCTACCAGCCTGAAAGCTTCTGGCAACCTGCCTCTCTCTGCCTCCACAGAACACAGCAGAGGAGGAGGGGGTCAGGAAAAAAAGACGCAGGGGCTGACATTATATAGCCCCCGGTGCACTTTGTGAGAAGGGGAGGACACACTGACTGACTGACTGCCCACTCTGCATTTCAAAGTGCCTCCACTTATTTGGGCCTTGGTCCGTTTGAAAAAAAAAATGCTTTTATTTTGTGTCTCCCTGTGATCTATGTGATAACCGAGCATACTGAGAACGGTATTAAAATTCTATTTTGCCGACATTTTATTTGCCTTTCATCTTCTAACAGTATGAAAGCCACAGACATCAAGTAGTCTGCGGCACTGAAAGAGATGTCCTTATTTTGACATAATGAGCACATGAGGCCATCTATCGAGAGTTCTCCGTCGGAGAAATGTAGAAAAAAGGCAAAGCGTCTGTACAGCAAGCATTGGACTTGTATTAAGCTGGAGATGAACAAAAACAAAGTGAAGGAGTACGTTATTAATGTGCTCAATTTTTCATCGTGGTCGTCCATGATGATACCTCAGACTTGACAAAGCGCCCTCTTTCCATATTGAGTTTGGAGTGTATGCTTCATAATGGATGGAAAGTGATTGAACGTTCTGGTCAGGGAAAACCTGCATGCCTTGACTCTTATGCAATTACGAGCTGGATGTGAGGACGTGTAATCAATTGAGAAATCTATGACAGTTCCTCCATTCGGGAACACATGGGAAGGCAGTCAGTCATCCTTCACATGCCCTTTGTGACTGATGCGTATACTTCCCGTCTACAACATGTGTGACAAAATGCTACGCACACACTCAACATTGGATTGCGCATAATGTATTGAGCTTGTCTAAACATGATGATGGTGAAACCAGCAATAAGAATCAGTCATCCTGCCGAGGCTACGGGCTTCCATTTTGAGTGATTGGGCTTTGAGAGGGCTCAGTCTGAGTGCTAAAGAGTCTGGACTGTGACTGCATCTGCAGGCTTTTGACCCTGCAAATAGAAGTGACTTCACTCGGTTATTCTCTGTCCTGTTTGACTGATAAAAGCATTTGAGCAAAAGTTTGAGTTTCTGACTTTGACAGTAAAGTCTGATGTTTGCCCAAACCTAACTTAATTGAGTATTCTACTGAAATAGCAATGAAACATTTTGCTTTCTAATGCTGCTTGGCTTACATACTGTACAGAAGATGTGACATGTGGAGACTTTGGAGTTGTATAAAGGCTCCCTTGAAGGGCTAATTGCTTAAAGTAAAGTAAACAGTAACACATTACTTTTTCAGTTTCGCAATTGGTTAACCGATTCATTACTTTTTTATTTGATTTGAGTATCGGATTGTATTGTTAAAGTACTTTGCCCAACAATGTTAATTATTGAGCATTAGAGTTGCAAGTAGTTGATTAGCCTAACAAGCTACTGGCTGGCGATGCATGACCAATTTTAGACTTGCTCTGACAATAAAATATAGCAGTATTGGAGCTTCATATTTATCGTACAAAGGTATCAATCTTTTTATCTTGTCAGACAATTTTCCCTAGGATTGTACTTCTACGACTATGAAGAAACAAAAGGATCTAAACTTATACCACAGTACTACAAGTCTTAATCCTACAGATGGCTGATGAACATTTTTCATTTGCATAATAATCACATTATCACATGGGCCGGTTTGGAAGGCAATGACAAACGACTTGCAATATTTTAGTGTTAGGACTTCACACACTTAGGATTTCACACACGGTGGAAGTGTCTATTTTCTAGTTTAAACAAAGAGTGTAAACGTACAGTAATGTCTTCTGGGCGATATATATGCCAGCGCAGCAGTGCCACTCTTACCACATCCTGTGTCATACAGAGACGACACATTACTGTATGTAAGGTAGACCGACACCTGAGGGAGTGTTTGCTGAGCTCCGCTGCTGTCACATCTGTGATTGGGCCAGAGCATTGGGTGGTGCAAGGAATCCATGATGAAGCGATGGAGGAGCCAATGCCAAACGGAGGAGAAGAAGAGGGGGATGGAGGGAGAGAGAGAGAGGGAGGGAGGGAGGGAGGAGAAAATAGATGCAGATGAAAGCAAAGGCAGTGACAGATTCAGGAAAGAGGTGGCAGGGAGGGGTGGAGAGATGGAAGCAAGGAGAGAAACAGAGGCAGGGAACCCAGCGGGCGATCGCAGCACGTCTGCCTCCTCCGCTGCAGGGCCATACGACTGAAAGCAACCAATCTGTTACTGCAGGCCAGGACAGGACTAGCCTGAGCCACATCCAACATTGCCTCCTCATCATCTTATGAAATTAACTCAATAAGAGAGAGAGAGAGAGAAGTCAAATAGCTAATGTGAATGTGAAATCCGGTAATAGGAAACAGTCTAGTCTACAGTGTATCCATGAATGTATTCAGACATAATAAAAATCTGCTACAAACCCATTTATCTATTTATAATAAATATAATAATGATAATAACTTTAATTTATGAAGTGCCTTTCAAAGGACCCGAGGGGCCGCTTTACAGTCGGCTTTAAAATCAGGACATTTTATATAATTTGATGAAGAGTATCAAGGTTTACTGACTGATAGCAGTCCTCCCTGCTGTTCCCCCCACTGTAAACCTTATCCTGTTTCTGTGTCAGTTGGTGTGTTTTTATTGTGTCTGACACCAGGTTGGATTATGTTGGTTAATTCAACAATGTATCAAACAAAAGCTGATGCTAATCCAGCGCGAGGCTTCGGTGTGATGTCTGACGCTCTGGATTAATTCCCCAACATTCCCCAACCAGCCTAATCCGTAACGAACCAGACGGGGATGGCTTTTCTAACTGACAGTTTCTGCCTCGTTATGGCAGGTTGATATGCTTCACCTACCCCCTTTCCTGTGGAAAAAGAAAATCCATTCTGATGAGTTAGACAAAGGGGAAGCCATTACAGAAAAAAAGAAAGAAATGGCTAAAAAACTTCCCAACAGCTTTTCCTCGGCAGCCATTAAAGCCGTCTGGAAGCCTTTTGGACTGTGTTCTGCTCCTCTTAAGGTTTAGGGTTTTGACATTTTGAAATCAATAGAAGGCAGAGAGATTTTTTTTTCTTCTTCTTCTTCTTCTTTTTTTTGCTACAGTTTCATGAAGCCTGGGTGAAAACACTTCAATCAGGCCTGCAGAGAACCTGACACAGGAGATAGGGGGATCGATCCATAATGAGTGGAGCCCTACCTGAGGTTCCACTCAAGGCTCGTCTCTTCTCAGCTGCCTCAAATTCAGCAGATCTGCCATCCCCACCACGTTTACTGATTACATATACTTGTTAAAGTATCTTGTTTTCAATTACAAAAAGGAGAAACTGTAAAAAATATAAAAACAATTTCTCATTTCATTTATTTGCAATTTATTTAAAGTTGTAATCCATCGTATTTGAGTTACGTTGATTCTAGTGGCAGCTTTGGTGGTGAGATGTAGGCAGGCCTCTTGGACCTCATTTCCCAGAATTCCTTTTGAAACTGAACAGTGTTGACTATATGATGTCATCGCTTGTGGACAATTTGTTTTTAGCCTATTTTTCCTATTTTTCTTATTCTCTGGACCGTGTGTTGATCCGCCATTGTGATTCAGAAGAAAGTAAATGTACCTGCACCACTCAGATGGAGGGAGTCTGTGGCATTATGGCAGTTACAAGCTCTGCCTGGGCATGCCCAAAGCTGTATTCCATTGTACATGGAAATTGGTAACTTCCGACATGGCAGCGCACACAGTGATCGGTAAGAAGAAATACTGTTTCAAACATTTTGAGAATGTGGAACATAGTCTTAAATAAAAACGTCCAGATGCACTGGAACACATACAGGTAGGAATTCTATATTACCGAGTTGGAAGGTCCCGTGTCCTGAGTACAATGGAGCACACCACTGCTGACGGATGTAAAAGGCCTCACTAACTGTGCATTGCATTTGATTTTAGCGCGGGAATGTCGCCACATACACCCAGATTGTGTTACTCAGCAAAGCTGCATGGACAATAGTTTCATCAGTGGATATGCTCAATCACCATTGTTTTAACTCACTGATAGTTACTAAACAGAACATTAACTAGAGTGCAACTTTGAAGTGCAGCTACAGACTGCACAAGACTGATTTGTAACTAAATAATCAAAAAAGGGCTATGGTCATTCACTAGATGCAGATAACAAGGAAAGGCACGTTTACCGTATTTTCCGCACTATAAGCCGCACTGGACTATAAGCCGCAGGTGTTATAATGTTTAATTACCATATGTAAGAATTTGTGTACAGAGGGGATTGTCGGGAAAGAGATGGCTGCTTGAGGAATCTCCCATTTATTAACATTTCAACAAAAAGTTGCATATTTGCATAACGTATTCAAGTGTTACCATTTAGAGCAATAGCTACTAGGGATGGGCACGAGTGTTTTCACTACTCGCGTGATCGCTTGCATTCCTCGAGGATCAATCGATTCCTCATTAAACTTTTTTCTATTTTTAGAACGCAACGCATCTGTCTGCAGAACAACGGTTCACCGCAATAAAGCGCTCAATGCTTATTGTCAAACAGTCACAGTTGCCATATGATATTAAGGATTTATTCCCACAAGTTTAAAACACATTTTCCACACTGAAAGTAATTAAATAAACGGGCCACAATTTAATCCGATCGAGTAGGTCTGTGTTGGGGAGAAAAAAAAGAGAAAAAAAGCATGGGCTGTAGTTGTAACAAAAAAATTGCCTAAGTCACCATTTAAAATAAGAAGGGCAGCAAAACTATTAAATGATTGTCCTACAATTTAAATACATATAAATAACTCACCAAAGCAGATAGTTGTATATCCAACCGCGTAATGCTCACTCCGTGTCCGTGAATAATTACCGCGACTAATTCCTCATTAACGGAACGTTACACCGGTCGGTTTTTGAATCTTATCCCCATATTCCCTATTGAAGGCTTCTTAACTGTTGTTGGCTCGGAGCGAATGTGCCTGAAGTAAGCCTTGCTTCTTCTTTACTTTTATTTCCAAGCGGAGAGCACCTTGCATGCTCACCTGGAGTCTAGACTACTCATTAGGCTACTATCTGAGAGTAACAGGTGTCATCTCCCCTTTTTATAAACGTAATTTTATCATCTGCTTTGAAATAATTGGACAGTTATATTCCTGACAATGTTCTGGAGAAAGGAGAGACCGTGTTCAGCTCCGCGGTGCTGTGGAGAACACAGGCTGCGCTGCGGTGGCACAGAGGTGGCAGTTATTTGCAGTTGCTTTTTGACACAACGCTCAGTTTATTGCACTTGCATCAAAATATTTAATTTTGTTAAACTTTATTTTATTTTTTAGTCCGAAAAGTACGGTACTGCAATTATTGTGAAAGTGGAAAGAGCTTTTAAATTGCCAAATGCTGAAATGCTTTGTAATAATTGACAAGCAATAAAAACTGATTTAGCCCAGCCACAGTGATATCCAAAGTACTTTTGTTCAAATTACTCGGGTTTGTCTTCTTCCAACCACAAAAAAATTATGTGTGTGTACGTGCTGGAGCTGACCCCATATCCTCAACACTGCAGCCTCAGCCACTGTTCCAGAAATGTATTGGCCATTTGAAAAGATGTTATTGTATCATCAAGCCAGCCTAGTTAATTAGGCATCCAGCCGGCCTTCCTCTTGTTGAATACAGAGTCCCTCTGGGCCCCACAGCTGCTCCTACTATGGAGGTTAAGTGCTAAAACGTGTTCCCCCCTGCTACATTACTCACGGTGGGTATAGATAGAGCCATTGGATTTTAAGTTACCTTACAGTGCTGTGTGTTTGACAGAGTGCAACTTTAAAAAATCGAAAGCTGGAAGAGGTGAGAATCTGATAACATTTTTCACAAATTATTTTTTCAAATGAGGGCGCTGCCACAGAGAGGAAGAGAACATCCACAGCTGGTAGATTTAAACCGATTTTATTTGCATCAGAAATGTGTTTCAGAGAAACTCATTGCTGGATTGAAGTATCCCTCCTGCTGACTTCAAACAGCATGACCTGATAACAACCCGCTCACCTCAAACTCCCTCTATCTCTGGGAATTTGTGTGATGTCATCAAGGCCAGCTGACTCATTCTCATTAAAAATATGATTTACCAATGCACCAAGCACGCAGTCATGTGTCAGCAGTTTGGAATGGCTTAGCCTTCATCACATTGAAATAATCACTGACCTAGCAGTAAAAGTCATCGAGATACTTCCAAATCCAGAATGAATTTTTAAGGAAATGCGTGAGGCTATATTTTCATAAATAAGTATCTGGGAAAGCTGTCAAAGTATTCCACTCTGAAGAATTAAAATTATACGTAGCATTTTAGCAGGTGGCACATTTGCAGTGTGAAACAGTGATGGGAGGCTTCCTTCCTGACTGTGTCACTTTGTGTGCGTGAGCATGCATGTGTTTGTGCGAGCTTCTTGGGACGGATTTGTTATACTGCGAGTCTGTAAAGCGCTTCCAATGTGAAAACCATCTTCCCAAAGTCAGAGAAATGTGATGTGGACTGACGTTGATAATAAATAGCCGCGATAACTGGGTGGAGGAACCCATCATCCGTTGGTGAGATGGGCCTTTCGCGAGGACGAAGCAGCCATAAAAGCCTGAATGAAGAGATGTAAAACAATAAGGCCAGAGAGGATGGGAGGAATGGAGGGGTGGATGATAGGAGGGAGGGGTGACGACCCCGCCAAGTGAGCAGGGAATGGAGAGACAGAGAGATGGACGGAGAGAGGGATAAGATGAGAGGAGAGCAGGAGGAGGAGGAGGAACGAGAGAGAGAGGGTGAGTCAGCCATGTCTGCACTCCATCAAACACTGTGTCAGTCATTCACTACCGCCGACCAACCCCACCACACCACACCACACCTACCCTATGCCCCCCCCCCCCCTCCTTCTGTGCCCTCCCCTCTCTCTTCAACTCGCACATTAATTCCACTTCTTTTAACCGCCAGCCAGGGGTGTCCTCGACTGAATGTCAATCCTCTGTTCAGGGTGACAGGAGAGTGAACGAGGGAGGAGAGCTGAGCCAGGGCGGGCAAGGAAGGAGGGAGGGGTCTGAAAACCGCTCGGCTTGATCCGAGGCCCTATTTTATCTGAAGGTCTTACCCAACATGACCTGCTCCTTTCCATTTTAATTATCCTCTTTTGAATATTGTTCCTGTGTCTTCGACTGGCATTTTCCTTGATAAGATATTACACTGTGTCATGGTGTCTGACAGGCGCTGGAGACAATAGACATCTGCAACACTGACAGACAGACAGACAGACAGAGAAGGGTGACAACTAAAGACCGACAGTGCCAGCCAAACTAGCTAGCCCAATGAAGGAGGGGGGAATGGAGATGCAAGAGATGATCAAGTTGGCACACAGCAAAACCAACCGCTGATGTGAATTATGGGAGTTATTCCCTGTGCTGCAAAATTCCAATTAATCATTGCCAACCTCTTTTCAAACCCAAATCAGATCTGGACTGAAATGTATGTCCCAGCAGGATCTCACTGAGGGGCGAATGATTTCCTTTATTTATCTACTATACCCCGCACCAACCCCAGATGAATCAGTGTATCACTGGTGATACATGTAAGTAAGTGTGCGAGTGTGTCTGTGTGAATGTACGTGCACATCCCGCCTTTCACCCTCACACAGGAGGCCTGATAAATAGAACACAAGCGGCGTATATCTGGTCAACATGGCATGCGTGAAAAATAATTACACTTAGGCTGACACCCAAGGTCGACAGGCTCCAACAGCTGCCCGATCATTGCTGGCTATTTTTCCTTCTCCTGTCTGGACTTGGCGTGAGTATAAAAAAACACATCACTCGGAGTGTTTTTCATGTTGTCATATGATAGCACATGAGGGCCTCATTCAGTATCAAGCAATTGCACTGCTTCTTGGGAACTCATTGGTTGATAGAGATAGGGATAGGGATAGGATGAGACTGTAATGAGAGCAGGGAATTCATTCCACCCATATGTTTTAAACACATTCTATATGAGCTCTTAGAAAGTGTAAAATCAACATACAAAAATATTGCAAAAAGGTTGAAGTTTGCATATTGAACAAGTTATAGGCCGATGAGAGCACACTTATAAACATATGTGCCTTTCCTTCACTAGCAAGCCGATAAAGAATAGACTTTCCCATGTAAAGTACAAGTGGGGACCATGTTGTCTGCAACCTCCTATTTAAAAAAAATCATAATGTACTTGTTGATCAGAAGAAACAACTTCCTTCAATAGAAAAACACAAATGCTAAATTGGTGATATGCTGCTCAAGTAATGACGTGGTCTTATCAGATACTGCTTGTGCTTTTATTTTGAAATGTTCAGATATGTTCTTTAAACTCACAATCTTGGATATTCGTCACAAGGTGGGAGAGTATTTTTGTTCTGGTGAAACACGGTGGTCCCTAAACACTCAAATCACTGTGCCACGGCCCCACACCTTCCAGCAGCAGCCCACCACAGTGGACTCTCCCCCTAAGAGTGAAAAATGGGCATGGGGAGATAGGGAGGCAGTGCTGGGTGAAATTCAAGGCCAAAGCACTCACGTCTCTCTCCTCCATCTACCACCTCCCACCTCAGGCGCAACACATTACCTCTCTTCCTGGATATAATCTCGCCCGGTGAGGAGCTAGTTCTTCTGGCTGTGCTTGTGTATGAGCATGCAAGGTTGTGTTTATATTTAAGTGTGTGACTACGTGTGTGTGTTAGCATATCTACGTACATACATACTGTGAGTGTGGGCTGCTAGAAATCTGTGTGTTTGGGTTTGTTTTTTTCTGTGTGGACTGTTTGTGTTTGCCAAAGGGGAAAGGCAGTGGGAATTCAACCCGGGGGCCAAACATTTCCCCTCATAAGAATCCCTCCCCAGCTTACTCTCTTTTATTAGCACATTCTTTTTTTCATTAACTGAAAAGGTTACGTGTGCATGTGTAATACTCCTTACATGAATCTCCTGATGTAGGCTATAGCCATGGCTGATGGTGACGTAATGCCCAAAAACCTTTCCTCTGTCCTATACCCCCCTGCATGTCTCCTTTAGCTGCTAAGAGGGCATTTCAATGGCATTGTCCTCTCCTCTCTGCCTTCCATATACAAGGTATAGGGAAATATCACCCAGGGAATAAATAACTCGGGCCAGGTTAATTATTTGGCAGACGCATCCTGCAGATTAATAACAGAATAAAAATGCATGCGGTGGAATGGAGGTGCTCCTAAAGGTGTGTGTGTGGGGGGTGGGGGGAGAGGAGGAGGAATGATGGGCAATTGAGCGGAGTTATTGGAGAGCAACAGTGCATGTGCTAGCCTCAGATAGATGTAGGCGCCGGGGTCTAGCCCCCAAGGCTGTGAATATGCTGTCTGGGAGGAAAGAGATTAACTAAGGCAGCGCGGTGACATCATGCCTGCCGAGACAGTTATGAGAAGTATCCATCAAAAGGCATCGTCTGCGAAGAAATGGAAGGAGAGAGAGAGAAAGAGAGAGAGAGAGAGAGAGAGAATCTGAATTATATCTTGAAATGATGAATACAAAAAAAACAAAGATTTTAAAGGAAAAAGCAGGGAGTGCACATATGAATGGGAGGTGCTCAATGTTATACTTATGGAGCGCACACTTCCTGTCACAATGTTTTGTTCAGCAAATGTATCCAGTGGCAGAAACACGCAAATCTGATTTCCAGCTGAGTGTGTGATTGGGATTTTACTTTTCTACCGCAGAAGCTACATTCACACACTGTTTTCAACCTTTCCTGGAACTCGTTAAAACAAGAAAAGTCAAATCAATACAGAGATAAAAACCGAGCAAATCTAGCAGGGGGGGTGTGTGTTGATCAGTTCAATAAAATGAGAAGCAACCAACCCCATGTGGAGTTATTATCATCACAAATGCACAAACAACCCAAATACCCTTAATCTAGTCAAGGGGTAAAGCCTGTATTGACCTACTGGTGTTATGTGTGTGTGTCTGTCTGACCTAGTCTGCTTGGTGCATTTGCAGAGTCCCTGAGCCCTGTTCACCTGAGGAGGGCAGACTGGGGTAATTTTCCTCTCTTTGAAGCAGAGAGAGAGAGAGAGAGAGAGAGAGAGAGAGAGAGAGAGAGAGAGAGAGAGAGAGAGAGAGAGAGAGAGAGAGAGAGAGAGAGAGAGGGGGGGGGGCTGGATTTCCTATGGATCCCTGTTTCTTCTTCCCAATGAGCAAATCTCCATTTATATTACACAGCAAGCCCATTTATGTTCATGTGACAAGTGAGATTTCTTATTTAGATATAGCAAAGACTAACACTCTTTGTTAATGCTTCCCTTACCATTAACAACAATGCAAGCACACCAGGAAATTACACAGTGTTAAGAGTAAAGCGGTATACTTTTATTCATTTATTAATGTATTTATTTATTTGACGTTTTCATGTTTTATTTATTGACATGTGTTTGCAAGCATATAATCAATGTGTTTGCCAAACAGGGTAGGCTAACAGGGAGAGCTTCTTTAACTTAACTGACTGTGTTGATAGTAGTGCTATTGATTAGTTGCTAGATATCAGGTCTTACATTTTAAAAACCAAACTTTGTTTTCTAAGAGGCAAAGGATAAGCAGGAGAAGCAGCATGAATAGAAAGACAGATTGAGAGAGAGAAAAAGAGAGGTAGAGAGAGAAATCTAGACTCCACAGAGGCCACAGACCCTGGTCATTTTCATGCAGCAGGGCCTTTTTTCCTCTCCCTTCCCCCATCCATCCATCTATCTGCCTTCCACCCACCCATCTCCCCTCTCACCCCTCTCACCCTGCAGGGCAGGCCCTGCCTTCCATCTGTTGTCTGTCCCAGCTAGGAGGAGCCCCAGTTCCCCCTCCACATGCATTTACAATTCAATTAAAAGCAACAAGCCCCACTCTTCCTCCTCCTCCTCCCCTTCCTCATCTCTTTTTTTAGCTGTGCCTGGATGAGCACAGCAGAAAGACCCATACCCCATGTTGGGATTCAGTCATGACGCAAACTTACCAAGCCCACAGATGATGCAAACACACACTGACACATAAATACACAGTGTGTGCAAAGGAGGAACACACTCATGCACACAATGATTTTTTTTCTCTCCTGATTTTGACACAGTGAATAGAGAGCAGGGTTGGTGGGACTAAGCCCAGGAACAATACAACTAAAGAAAGTGGGTCAGACTTTGCATTAGAATAACGTATGTAACGATGATGTAACTACCCAACAACTGAAAAAAATCGCTTTACGTAATACATTTGTCAGATTAAAATACTTTTAAAAGTTGCTTAAGTAAACCATGTTTTAGAAGAGAAATAGTACATACTAAGTATGGCATGTGTCACCACTCACTTTCTCATAAACTGTGAGTTGTGGAGTTAATGATTTAGCTCCAGAAAGTTTTTACAGAGGAATAATGATGCTCCTGCTGTCAACACAGTTTTTAACTATTTAACAATTGCCACAGCTTGGCCTGTGAACTGTTTTTTTCCCCCTTTTCTTGATAATTTTCAATGATATAATAAAAAATTAAAAAAGACATTCCGAAAGCTTGGGTGTCTAAATCAAGCCCCTCATAAATGTACATCTCTTTCTCTCTCTCTTGCTGCTGTAATGTGAAAGCAATATCCACAGGCATTCCTTCTCTTGGAAAGAAAGAGGGGGAAAAAAATTAGTCTTTAATATTTAATTATGGTGGTGCCAACATGCAACTTTTATCACTTTCTTGTGTCATTTGCATCTTGGGCGAGCCCAGAAAGATAGAGAGAGAGAGAGAGAGAGAGAGAGAGAGAGAGAGAGAGAGAGAGATAGAGAGAGAGAGAGAGAGAGAGAGAGAGAGAGAGAGAGACACACACAAAAAAGCGGGGGGGAGAGACTATGGAGTTCCAGGTAGAGAGACACACAAACACACACACACACACACACACACACAAACACACACAGAAGGCTGAGGAATAGAAGAGGAGAGGGAGGCAAAGGGGGAGGAAAAACACTGTCATAGGGGAACCCAAATGAGGGAGAATGATCTCAGGAGAGATAAAGGTGCGAGCTATGGAAGGAACAACAAAAAAAGATAAGGCAAAATAAGATTAAAAACAAGCAAAAAAAGAATACAAAAAAAGAGAAAGAAGAAGAAGAAGGAGAATTGGAAAACAATATAAAAACAGACCTCCTACTGAATGGGGCCGGTGATTTTGTATAAATATGCTGTGTGTTGCAAGATGCACGAGTGTCTGGCTGTCTGCGACATTATCGTTTGTGTACAACCAGGACTGCAGTCTGTCTATAAGTCCCCATGTCCCTGTACCCTCCAATGCACACACACCCTGCTACCCCCTAGTCAGCCGTCTCCCCCTTGCACACATAGGGCCTCCCTTGCCTTTCTCTCTGTCTGCTGCTGTGGCAGACTGCGGTAATGACTGATAATGTGTGTAATTACCAGGCCAACAGCCACGCGGAGCTGATAAAGAATCAGACCGGTGCTGCACTCCTCATCTAGGGCCCCTTGTTCCCCCTCATTCACTCTGAATGGCGGCGGGGCTCTAAATGAAGCCTTATTGGATGCCGCTGCCGCACTTACAGGGGATGACAGTCATTAAGGCGGCCATCTAAATGAAAAGAAGGGTGGGGGGGGGGGGGTGGAACTGTCATTACCATAAGAATGCATGTCAAAGCAATTTTGATGTGGCTTTAATTTCAATGCATGAAGGATACTTGGGCTACTCAGTTCTATACGCTATATGGTATACAGATAGAGATAGACATTCAGCATTCTCCACTCATTTAACAGATCATATACCTACATATAGGCCGGGGTTTTTAATTCAACTCATCGCCTCCGAACTGGAAGCACATAAGTGTCTGATGACGGTTATTACTATCTTCCTCCTCTTTTTCTCTAAATGCCTTTTTTTCTGAACTATATTTTCCAAAGGCAGGGCATCTAAACTGCTGTAAATATTTAATACCCTGTGCACACACACACGCACACACAAACGAGTCTAGAGTCCAGGACCTCCACCTGTGTAAACTCGTAAAAAGCTTGCACTAGAAACCTTGGGGCTGTGGAATGATGTTTCTGCTGTTTTTCCGGTTTGCGGGGAAGTCACGAGAGAGTCTCGGGCCATGTGGGGACGTCGGCTGACATCCAGGGCCTTTTAAACTGGTGGGCGAGAGCAGATGTGAGATTTACAGCGTGCAAATCGTCCACGTTTCCCCCCGCCATGCCATTGATAGGCCGGCCTCGAGGCCCGGCCCCATTTGAAGCTGAATGAAATACGTTACAGTAAACTGAGGTAAAAGGGAAGCGGTGCAGCTGTATAGACAGGGAAGGGCAACTCTCATTGACTTTGCAAAACCACATTGCACTGCCCAATGTTCCGTGTACTCCCCTCCACACACACTCTTCGCTGGCTGCTCACAAGAATATACTTTACTGTCTGTTCCTACAGCTCCTAATCTTTTTGGATGTTCTGTCATTTGAAAAAGATTACATGAGACTCTTAAGGGGATACATTTTAAGCTATCTAATACAAGGTGGATGTAATTTTACAGTCCAGATGAAAGCCCTGACTCACTACTTTCAATGACCAGCTACAGCTAGCTGGTCAGTAAAGTGTGGGACAGAACAAAAAAAAAACATTGACTATTAGGTGACTCCCGCTCATAAAAGACTATAGTGCTCTGTGTGTGGATCAGCGGACTATATACCTCGGACTATACGCTTCGGCACGCTCTGAATTGTAAGACTCAAGAAGCAGAGTGCTGAGATGGTGGTTGTTGATCCTAAATCAGGACTCCATGCTGTGTGAACCATGATTAGGGGGCCTTGACTCTTTTCTTACCCCTATAAATTATTCGACCCCCGCTTTCTCCTAAGATCACTTCAAGCCCCACAATGCCTCAGACATTCAGAGGAGAGCGAGCATGGCTTTTTTTTTCTCTCTCAGAGATTTTGTAGTGTGATGGAAAGGCTAGTCTATCTATGCTGGCACGACATGGTACTGTGCAGAGCGGAAGTGTGAAAGGGCCTTATGTTGAGACTTCATCAGTGATGAATGTGAGCGCAAAGTAACCCACTGAGGGGCTGTTAGTCTGGAGGGAGGCCGTCCATCACGGCACCCTGACCTCCCATCCAGTGTCGGCAATCGGCCCGCATGTAGCGAGGAGCAGCGGGCAGGGCCAAAGTGCTTTCAGAGTCAGACCATCAAAATGTTGCAGATGCGCTCAGGCAGGAAAAAAAGGGAACACACTCAGAAACACGTCGGTATTTTTTTTTTTTTACATTTTAACACCACTTTAAGCTTTTTAAAAACCTTCGGTGCTTTGACGTCTGCTTGACTGCTTTTATATTGCTGAGAGGTAGAGAGAGAAATCTAGACCCCACAGAGGCCAAAGACCCCGGTCATTTGCAGCTAAATACACTCTTAGGAAACAGGGTCTAAATGGGGTTTGGACCAAATGGTTAAGATTATATTAAGAACCTTTTGCATTTGAAAAAAGTGAACTATGCTCTTTGTATTGGAGAAGTGAAGTATCTGTACAAATAATACTTTTTGCCTAAAGGATAGTTTTGGTAATCAAATTAAACTGTATTCTTAAAGATATACTGTAGTGTGTAAAATCAAATATTTAGCGTCATAGTGGGGAGAGTCTGGATTGCTAAACTCCTTCCCTTTCGGAGAATTTACAGAAGCTTTTGTGTTGAAAAAGGTCCATTTCTATATGGACCTATGTATGGACACCCACTATAAATAAAAATGTGTAAGTCTGTTACATTTGTCCGTTCTGTGCTACTGTTGAATGGCAGTGCTTTTAGTTTCGATTCAAATGTGTCTGGTTGTGATCATTGATGGATATTTCCCTCAGTTGGAGAAACATACGACTAAAGCTTTATGGGCAGGACTAAGAATGAAATGTCATCTTCCTTGACAACATGACAAGATAAAAAATGTCTTGTGTCCAGTGACTGCACAGCGCACCAGGTATCCCCACAGAAACTTCTCCTGAACATTCCTGGATGTAGGCTTAGCCATGTAATGTATTACTCCCCAAATCTGGTGCAGAATCCCCTGGATCGTTTCGAGGCAAAACCTTTCCGAGAACCATTTTAATACTATTACAAACTTGAGAGTTATTTTTTCTGAACCCTTTTTATTGAGTTCCACATGCTGTGCCCTCTGAATAGAGCCAATTATTGTAGTAATGGCACTTGATAAATCCGTCATGGGCAAATCAGAGTTCCACTTTGAACACAATCTAGTTTTAAGTTTTTCTTGGGTCAAATAAAAACACATTATATGCCCTCGAAATACTGTATGTGCTGAAGCTATTTTCAAACTTACAGTACTCAGGAATGTGCATATTGGACTTGAAACATTCAGTTCAATGTAAACAGCACTTTACCATCAGAGGGAGGAAGCATATTTCCCTCCATCCTGCATGTCAGTGGTTGTTTAGAAAAAGGAAACAGGCATGGCTGGCAAATCCAAAGCTTGCGGCAATGTCTGAAACGGTGTCTGTTTTCCACTCTCCCTCTACTGAGCCTTAATGCATCTGGCACTCTGAACAGCATGTTGCTGCAGCCTTTTACACAGCATATACCGGCTCTCTACAAAGGAATGGACTCCTGGAGTTAGGAGAGGTGCACACACACAGAGGGGGCTATGGAGGCAAGAGCACTATCACTCAAACTATTGGCCCTTTAATACCCACCTCAACATATTGTATATATGCCGGTTGGAGAAAACAGAGTTTCCGCTCCCTACAAATCATTTGTACACAGTGAATAGTTTCCAGACCTAACCAGAATCTTTGATTTCCAGTTCCACTTAGGTTACAGTGCACTATTGTCTATATTCCCATCTCCAGCTAGCAAAATAAACTACCTAAGAAAGGGAAAAAGTCAAACCTCGTTAATTCCTGTCGCTCTCCTTGACTTTCATTCTCTACTTCTCAATGTGTTTTGTTATCATATGTATACCATCCAATCGATGGCTCAATAGATCAATACATAACAAATGACACTGTGGGTGTTAATGACAACCCGGGATTAGGACGGATAAGGCTGCCTTTTTCCAGAAGATCAATCGATTTGAGCAGCGGTCTCTCTCCATCTCAGCAGCAGCAGCACACTGCAGAGAGGCGCACGCATGCACTCGAATGCACCGGGATCAGCCAACATACAGCGGTCGGATGGGAACACTCTCAGTGGGTAGTGCACCATTCTAGGCCCCCGCACATCATCCAACCAGATCTATCTCCCTTCCCTATAACATCTGTACTATAACACACCCCCCCCCCCCCTTTCATCCCCCCAAACACAAGCTCTCAGGAGCCTGGAAAAAAGATTTGCCCGAGTGCCAAGATGAGAGACCGGGGCTAATGCTGAAATGTCAAAGCACCTTAATTAACACAGGAGGCTATACCGTGATCAAGGCTCCCTGGAGGAGCAGGGGAGCCGGTGTACGAACCCAATCTCTCTGCCTGCAGCCTCGCTCTCTTCCCGATCGATTGGCATAGATTTTCTGCTTTTGCACACACCTGAATGCTGTCAACAGTGCAATGTAAATTTGGTTCTCCCGGTATCTCCCCCTTTTTATTCTGACCCTCGTACCGTATATGCCTATCAAATCCATATTTCCCTTCTCACTTTGGGGAGCATTGAAACCTCGCAAACTGTTTTTGGCAGGCCTGGCTTGTTATAAAACAGTTGAGTCTGTTTATGGTGGTCTTGGTTTTTAAGACTCCTCTTCCTGCCCTCTCGGATTGAAAGAGCTCCTTTGAAAACCAGGCCTTGGATGGCTTTGGTATAAGGATTCTGTCCTGCTGCACACACACACACACACAAGTTCACATGGGTCCTCTCTCTCATTACTCAGCATAAGGCTCTCACGCTTGACCTGCTTTTTAACTTCTGATCTGGATTAGCGGGCAGATAATTTAGGGAGGGGAGGAGCGCGGGGGGGGGGGGGGGGAATGTGCATCTGCCCGGGCTGAAGAGCTTATACAGGTAGTGCACTGTCTGTTATCGTTTACAGCCGGGACTGCAGACGGAGTTGACACAGCTGCCTTCTGAGAATTTACCCACTGACGTTTTCCTCTGTGGCAAAGAGACCGGGGGTGATGGAGAGTAACCGAGAAGAGAGGGAGAGAGAGAGAGAGGCAGGAGAGAGTGAACGGAAAAGTATATTTAAAAGAAAAAATCCCCACTTCACCAATTTCAGAGCTCTCTCCGAAGGCACCTGCGTTTCCAGAGGTCTGCAATTGACTCGTTAAAGAGACTGCCAAGCTAGCGAGAGTGCCACCTCGCTCAGGGAGAAAACAAGGGCGGGTGGAGGATGTGTGTGTGTTGGGGTGGGTGGGGGGGAGGGGGGGGTTCAGTGATAAATCCATTTACATCCTCCCCTGTTTTATTTGCTCCCATGGACTCTTGCTCGCGTCTCCCCATTCGGGCTTGTTTACCTGGGAAGCCGAGTGTGACTAAAGAAAATTCCCACAGCCTGAGGTGGGATTGGATAGGAGCTGAGGTACAGGAGTGGGGGAGTGGGGCAGGATGGCAGGGTTTAAGGTAGGCTGTTAGGAGACAGAGGAAGGTTTTTTTTGGGGTGTTTCTGTGTGTGTGGGGGGCGGGGGGGGGCGGGGCATCGGGGCACAGAATGACTCAAAGCTGTAAGCTGTAACCCACCTTCCCTCTCCCAGCCCCCCATTGCTTAATTATCATGTGCAGCCTAGTGGAGATGAAATGACGGAGACTCTCACACGAACACCCACACTGGGAGGATTGGAGGACTCCTTATACACAAACACACACGTGCACACACACACACACACACACACACACACACACACACACACACACACACACGCACACACGCAGGCACACGCACATGCACACACAAATGCCCAAATAGGAGGAGGAGGGAGACAACATGGTCTGCTTTTAATCGAAGCTAATCGGCAAGGAAAATAAACATGCTGGCATGGCAGACATCTATCTTTGGCTGAGGCTGAAACTGCTAGATAAGGAGAAACAGGCCTCGCAGACATGTGTTCTTCTCTTTAAAACACCGCCTGCTCCTCGTTGGCACAATTAAGCTTTAATATGGGTCTTAGGAGGAAGCGTCTCAGAGGTGAAAAGGTGAAATTATGGGATGGATTTTCCCTGAGAAGACATCAATCATCTTAAACTCTGTAATATTTGTTGGGGTCGGAGTTGCACTGCTTTACAGGCCTTGCTTGCTAGCAAAAAAAAATAAATTAAATCCACATAACAGCAGGAGGAGCTTGAAAAGGCATTACGGCATTACTCAGACCCGTCTTCAACTGAACTGTCAAAGTTGCCACATTGCTTTGCATGAATCTTTAATTAGCCAAGGAAAATCCCTGTGAGGAGGGGAATAGTTCAGATCTTTTTTCAGAGCACTTGGGTTTTCCACGTCATCTCAACACAGGCGTTGATCAACTAAATAAAAAAAAGAAATGTTCTCCCCCGCTTTGAATATATCATCAAGTCTGCTGTGCGAGAATAACTGTTGAAGTCAGTAAAAGGCATTTAGAGTGGGGATCCGTGAAAGCAAACATTACTTTCCCTTAAATCCATATGTTTATCACTTGGCGGTTTTTTTGGGAGGAAATGGCATGAAGGAGGTGGAGGAAATAGGAAGTAGCAGAAAGAACAAAGAGAAATGTTGAGCATCAAAGAGAAAAGTGAATCAAGGAGTAGTGGGGACGAGTATCAGTCACGGGGTAATCGTTCTATCGGTGGCTGGAGTAATGAATCCAATTTCCCAAGCGGCAGCGGGTGTCATTTAGAAGCTGTGGAATGCAGATTCATGGGCCCCGCACTCAGAAGCTTGTTGAACCTTTAGAGAACCTTAAACATTACATTATGGGACATTCATGCTTTAGGTCGGACACTGTGCAAAAATAAAATACATTTTTGAACCAACTTTCAGCCACTGAATCAAGTCTGGAGATGGAGTTTTTACTTACTGTAAATGTTGCAAAAGTGACAAATGATGCAATCCTGCAAAGCGTCAGACATTAAACCATTTCCTCATGAACAGTGGTAAAAGGAAAAGGACGATTTGAAATCACGCAAGTCCACTGATTCCTTGAGTTCATGAACTGTTATGGTTTACTGCATTCTTTGCTCCAAACATTTTAATTGTCTGGGCCAATTGCAAGCATATGCTGCGGAGAGAGAGAGAGAGAGAGAGAGAGAGAGAGAGAGAGAGAGAGAGAGAGAGAGAGAGAGAGAGAGAGGGAAAAACAACATCTTCATTCTTCATCTGATGACTTTGATGTTTTGACCACAAAAAATCCTGACCATTTTGTCAACTGTCGGAGGCTGTGGAGCAGCAGTGAAGCAGGCAGACAGACACACACACACACACACACACACACACACACACACACACACACACACACACACACACACACACACACACACACACACACACACACACACACACACACACACACACACACACACACACACACACACACACACACACACACACACACACACACACACACACACACACACAGCCTGGTCCGGGGCTAATTTGCGGGGATCACTGCACTGACCTCGACCAGATAAGGTGCCAGTCGAAGAAACTTCCTTCATTTCCTCTTGTTGTTGCAGTATCTGGAGCAGAGGCAGCCACCAAACCAGCTTACGTTCAGCGGGGGCTAAAAGGTGAAAGCCGCGTCGGGCTGAACTTCAGGCCTGATCAAAAGGAATGCGACCTGGGCTTGGTGGAGGCAGCAGAGCTTATTGGCCCAATAGCCAGGCTTTGGAAAGGGAAAGATCCCAGGCACCAGATATAGCTTCAGGTATGATGTCCATGTTTTCCCAAGTATGAAGTCGAGTCGTCCCCGTTGTTTCTTTGTTCTCCCTGTCTTTGTCATTGTCTCTTAACCTCAGGTGAAGCGCCTATAGTGCTGAAATTGATATAAATCTCATTATCTGCAAGTTAACACAATTTGATGTCACATATCGGTTGGCTCTAAAATTGAATTATTTTGTCTGTGTTTTTACCGGCTTGAGTAGTGTAAGCATTATTGGAATGCATGCATGTTTGTATACGTGAGTGTCCATGCGTGCCCCCACCACCGCAACGTCTACTGCATCGGTGCTAATGTATCATTCATGCTTTTAATTGCTAGTAATTAACTTGGGCCCAATTAGCAAGAGGGATAATCGATACTTGTTGATCAACATGCAGGTGCATTATCTTTGGTGCGAGAGGTAGCACATTTGTGGACTTATGTGCTACGTGAAGAGGAACGCCTGTTTACTGCAGGGCCATACACTCAAGGTAATTTAATCAGTTTGGCTGGTTTCTATATAGGACACTTTCCCTCCTAACAGATTATAGATTGAACTCTTCCCCTTTCTCACTTCTCTACACTATACCGTGCAATTATCTGCTGACTAAAGGTTGCCTAAGCACCATGCTGACCAAATACGGCACGTTCACAGTTCACACCCATGCTGTACAATCTCAGTCGCAAACACAACATGGTGGGTGTAGGGGGGGGCGGGGGGCGCAGCAATCGAAGTAAAACATTTAAAGAGATGTAAGGTAAGAACTGTAGACTGCTGACTCTGAGCTTTTATTTTACAGGATTTTAAATTGAATGGATGAGAGATGAGGGAAGTTTTTTCCTCCCCCTGCTTGGCCCACTAACCGCACGGTCATCGGGTGCCTGGCTGAGCTGTGCTCAATATTGACGTTGTCATTAAGCAGCTCTCTGGTAATGAGGGTGGGGAAGAGGGTCCTAGGGGAGATATTACACCTGCACGCCATGTTTCTCACACGCATGTTCACACAACTAAGCACCCGCAATAAAACAAAACTGACCCTCTTCACTTTCTTTGCACTTCAGAAAGTTTGTCACTTTTTTATATCACAACATCATCAACATACTCAGTCCTCAGAGAGAGAGAGAGAGAGAGAGAGAGAGAGAGAGAGAGAGAGAGAGAGAGAGAGGGGGGGGGGGGCAGGGGGAGAAAGAATCTGTGAAGGGGTCACGAGAGTGTGAAACTCATCCCTCAGTGAGCCTCACTAATACCCATGCAAACACACATTTAGCTGTGACACTAAAATCCAAGGGCTCCAAACCGTCCATCATTGCTTCCAAGCATTGCTAAGAAAGAGCCTCAAATTGAAAAGGCACACAGAGAGAGTGGGAGAGGGAGAGAGAGAGAGAGAGAGAGAGAGAGAGAGAGACTCACACACACAATGAAATAAGTGGAGCAAGGCCTGACAGATGTGTTTGGAGTGGGAGCATGGTTGAAAGAGATAAACCGTGTGAGCGTCACAAAATGGGAAAAGGCACAAAACTAGATGGCAATTTGGGGTTGTGTGTTTCACTTCGGCCCAGCCTGTCCCTGTCAGCGTCTGGGTAAACACCGCTGTTGCTCACAGCAGCAGCAGCAGCAGCTGTGGCAGGCCATGGCCACTACACCACCACTGGAAGCTAAGTTTACTGTGACCCTTGATGGGTCGATGACAGGCAACTAGAGCACACAAGACAAGCTCAGTGACTTTAAGACTGCGTAACCATCTGCACAACTTTATGGAGTCACTCCATATGATTCTCTGGATGATTCAGACAAAATGTTGAAGCTGCGACAGCAATTGATATGTTCTTTGTTATTGCCAAGTATTTTATATGATATCCCATAAACAAGTGGGAAGTGGAAAATGTACAAGTGAGCCCAGTGAAAGTATATGAACAGTTCCTTAATCATGCACTTTATGAAGAGTCACTTCAGATGACAAGCTGATGCCAACGTTTAGGCAATCCATAAGCAATGAATATCCTGATAGAATGAAATATGCACCATAACTTCACAAGCTGTCCTGTCCAAGTTTGTGTCTGGAGATTCGTCAGAAATGTGCTAAATGGAGGAGCGGTATACAGTCTTAATTCGGTGAAATCATGAGGAGATGAGAAGACTTTTCCAATGATATCCACTATTCGTCCGCAAAATAGTCCATTTCGTGTGTCTTTAAGTTTCCAATTCACCCCAGATCTCCTAACAATCCTGAATGTGCGCAAACACTCCTGTGTGGGGGATGGGGCTGAAAAATGCGTGGCAAATCTTTCTAAATTGACAACTACACAGAGTCTCGGGATCAAATGCACTGTTTACTGCTTGTCTATGTTGCCTCAGGGCAAGAAGAAAAACATCCTCCTCCTCATTAACACAGGCCACTTGGTAGTGTGTCTTGCTAGCAGACAGTTGGCCCAGCCAGTTCTGACAGATCCGACACCTCCTTGCTATTTGATGTTCCTTGGGACGGAGGACATGATGAGTTTTTTTTTCATGTACACAGCGCCTGGTATACTAGATGTAGTAGTAGCCTATGTGTCTTCTTAAGATTTGCCTCTCTGCTCAGTCTGAAATATTTCCAGTAGATTACAGGGCTGGCAAGAATGACAGCGGCTGCATTTCATAAAAATGCTGTGAATACATAATGCATAGCATTGTCTGCATGAACCCTTTCACATGCTAATGTCAACCTTTCTGCTGATGTCTCAGAGGTACTGTGTGTGCTGGTGACTGTCGAGTGGCAGCGAGCAAGGGTGATACATAGAAAGGAATCAAATAAATGAATAAAATAATCAAATGCACAGAAAAATAATCAGCATAGTTGCTGCCATCACTCATATATAATTAACTATGAGAAGAAGAAAAAAACATGCAAAGAAATTCACCTTCATGTGGTAAGGGCAAAAGGAGGAGAGGGGCCTTCCTAAAAGGTAGCTCCAACTTGGCACTGCTAGGGCAGCCTGCTCCGTGATCACTGGAACTTTCCAGTAAAATCACCAGAAAAGCCTCAGAAGTTATTTACAGACGTGCAGAGCAGTGTCCAGACAGAAGTCCTACACTGAATGTATGGCAGAGTCATCAGGATCTGTGATTAACATGTCTGAAAGTATAACCGCTGCTCAAGGAAGTGCTCTCGGCAGCAATCGGGCCAAGCACTAAATTCTCAACCAGTTAATTGTATGGTGTTAAGGTGAAGGCTTCATGCTGTTGAGAGATGAATGAAAATGCTCATTTAGCGCTCTACAGAAAGTTCATTGTTTTCTGCACCCAAAGTTTAGACACTAACAATGGCTTTAACAGCGAATAGCTATAAATGCTATTAAATAAACTGGAGGTCAGCCCTTACAGATATATGTATAACAAGTATTTTGGAACTGAAATGACAGCACTTGTGGCTGTGCAATCAATATATTCAGCCTAATTTCCAAATCCCTGAGGAGGTTATAGGAAGGAGAATGGTGATGGATTATTTGGGGTGGGGTGTGTTCACCCCTTGAGCTGTGTTTTCATTCCTTCTTTTGTTACTCACACAAGACTTGCCTTGAATTGCGGCTTCAACTCTTGACAGGGCCCCGGTGACCTTTCGTAGTGCTAGAAACACTGGACAGGGTACCCATGGGCAGTGACTATGTTTACCAAAGTCTTGGCACTGCAGATCTGAGATCAGTAACCAGTACCAATTCTCTGCAGGTTCACTTCCAATGAGGTGACACACAAAGCTGATCCCAGGCCCTAAAAAAATCCCTGTCTGAGACGCTTGACACCAGCTTAAGGTCTCTCGGGTCTCAGGTTTCTCTTCTGGTGCATGGTGTGCATTCGCTGTCCTTCCCAATGTTGACTTTCCAGCCTGCTGCTATGTCTAAATAAACACTGGCTGGGTTTAGGCTAGCTCTCCCAACCAAACCCTGTCACTACTCCTCACCCTTATCTGATGCAAGTCACAGAGACTGAACTATGTGGCAAAATCCCCACCCCATATACACAGTCACACACACACACACACACACATGCACACAAACACTCCTGCCCCTTCATTTCAATGCAAAACGCTCTCAACAATTCATGTTATTCCTTTAAAAATGGTTCAGGTGAATATTCAGGGAACATTTAATAAAACAAATGTTTTAAATTACTAAAAATAGGTTTTCCTTAGTAACCCCTGCCCTATGACTTTTAAACACCCAGACAGTCTAAACTTAAGGGAAAGTGTTATCCCCCCAAGTGAACTATATTCAGGGTCATTTTGTTATTCAATACAAAATAACTAATAATAACTTATTGCAAGGATACAGGCATTGCATTTTTGTTTCATACAAGTGCATTACATGGCCTTGACTAAGACAATGGCAAATTAGATTTCTTATATCATTGATTTCTAATGGAAGAGAATATTGATCGTTTGCAAACATGTCAATACAACTACTAAAGACAAATAATGCCCTGTACATTCTGCACAAATGGACAGTCTGTCTTTGCAACTTTATTTATTTTGGAAGTAAGAGGCAGCTAGAGGGAAAGGGGGAGAAGCAAGAGAGAGAAAGAGAGGGAGAGATAGAGATAAAGAGAGAAAGGAGAAGGCAAAGACCAAAGGGCAAAATGGCTGATCTCAGAAAAATCCGCCATTGGCTACCGGCAAAGGTTCCAACACACATTTTAGTGACCTATTAAGAGCATTATAGGCCCCTCGTCCACATCGGCCCCTCAGCCCTGGTAATCTGGCCTATCCTCTTAAAAGTGGAATTGATTGAAAGAATTGATCTTCTCTGGGGTTGGCAGACACAGCCCCAATAATTACCTCACGTAAATCTCTCCAATCACATATGAAATGTCAGGATCTTCTGCTCCTAGTGCCTCTCTCAGCTGCTCCTCTTCAGTAGCTGTTTTTTAGGCTCAGACAACACGTGTTCTGTAGTTGATAAAGGGAGGATTGAATTGAGAGAACAGAGGCCTTACTTATAAGAAACACTCCAGACCTGCTAGCCTAGGGCAATAGAAAAAAAAATGCCTCAAACCGATGAGTTTTAGATGTTATGAGGAAATAACCTTTATTGCACAACGTATCAAATCTATTTTATTAAATAGAGTATTGTGTACCAGAGACAGATGTTGACATCAAGCACTTGGTTTGTAGAGGCTGCAAACTTATAGTCTTCTGAATTTGCACCTTAATGCGTAATAATCCAAAAAGGTGATCCTGTCTGAGAATATCATCAGATACCAAAAAGTCTCTGTATGTACATTTAGATACATCACATATCTGTCTGTGGGTAAACCCATTAAGAGAGGGTAGTAGGGTATGTGTGATGACAAGCTTAGCATGCATACACATGATTGTAAACCACCCGCTAACAAGCTGACCAGCCATCTCTGATTGAATGTTATTCATAAGGCCCACCCCCCTCTCTCTCTTGACTAAACAGGCAGTGAGTATGCACAGGCAGCCACGGCGCCCTAAAAAGCAGCTGCGAGGATGGGAGGGTGCAGGATTAGGACCTTAGCCTAACTCAGATGGGGCATTTCCATGACAGTGAGCTGCGCCACGGCTTAACAGCCCGCCCCTGTTTATGCTTTTTGGAGGAGAAGCCGGATTCCCTCCCCGTGACAGATGGCCTTTCAGCCACAAAGTGCAGTGTTTAGACTTAGCTTGCTCTGGGGCAAGACAGCAAAGCTCTGATGACACAGCATTCGGAAAACAACTCCCAGATGCAGAAGTGGAAGCCGCAGAGAAGCACAGAGAACTGGCTGACCCACCGAGCAAGTAACCAAATGACCGGAGAAGCTGCTCAGCTTCGGCTAAATCTGCTAAAACAAGGGACACCAAGAGATAATGACGGGGCTTAGAAACCAAAGAAGAAGTGGCTTGGCTTGAAGATACATAACACAACTCAATATAGATTCAACCCAATCCAATCTACAGCGTTTGCTTACTTCACTCCAAAAGCCCCTCCACCCCCACTCCAACTGAATCAATACGCTCTGAAGAAAAAAGACAGCATCAGTCAGTTCTGCTTTTAATTAAGAGGATTGTTAAATTTGGTCAGTCGAAGTGTAAAGAGATTTCTTTATAGGCAGACTGAGCAGAGCAGATGATTTGGTATTGGAGGGTAAACAGTGAGTGAAAAGGGCCAGCTGCTGGAGAGAATTAGCCCAGTCTCATCTGATCCAACACAAACCTACTGCTGCTTACTCTCCGAGAAATAAAAGGAAAAAAATCTGTCCTGACCCAGTCTGACCCCTCATACAAAGCCAGTGAGGCCCTGGAGGCAGTGAATTAATTGCAGCCCACTAAGCCTGATACTCCATATCTTAAATAGGAATGAGTTGCAGGCTCAGATGTGCTGTGGCCTGGGTATAAGAAATGGGCCTTAAAGGGTATTTTTTGTTCAAATTGTGCACAGGGAACAAAACAAACAGCCCTGGGGATGTTTTTTCAATGCTCATTGGACAGACCCTAAAAAAAAGGCAGCGATTGGAGTTGTTTGCAGCGTTGTTCATGCGGGCTTTGACCATTCACCTTTGACCATTTACAGGTATATGAGCGCATTGATAAGTGAATGGCTTTTAGTAAACAACACAAGCGTCAAGCAGCAAGCAACAGAGAAAAACTTTTCCCAAGCTCTTCTCCCTCCCCCCACACCCCCCCCCCTATATCGCACCAGGAAACTCAGGAAAACAGCTGATGAAAAATACCATCCTCTCACATCTCCTCGCGCTGAAATCATTTAGAGAGTGGTGGAGGCGTTATTTTCGCTGTGTGTTTACCCTGGCTGCTCACTCTTCAAACAAACACTGTTGGAGCCACCTAAATTGGCCTCCCGCACCATATAGATTTCCCATCACAGGCCCAGCATCTAAAGAAGACACAGAGTGGAGAGCAAAAAGAAGAAGAAGAGATGCGCGGCATTGGCCCCAGTCTGATCGCTGACCCTATTGTCTTCCTCAAATAAAATATATACTCAGATTAATAGGCCCGATAACACAGGGAGATGGCTCATTGCAGCAGGGTTGGTTGGGGGGAGGGGTAGAGAGACGCCTCATCACTCCAATCACTTGGACTCGGCTACTTTTGTTTTCTAGGAAGGTGAACATATACAGAGTGCCATGAAATGCAAACAGAGGAATTTTAGGTGACACCGATTACACATCACCCCTATTCAGAACTCAAAGATATAGCTAGTTTATTGTGGCATATTAAACTGGGTGCTGCCACATGAAGAGGCTGAGGCTTCTTCTTTAATAGTGAACATATAGGTAGTCATGTAATGGTCAAGGCAGCATGGGAAACTAGAGAATGTCATGTCTGGTGGTCTGACGTCAGTGGATCAATAGTGCCTGACGAGGAATTTTCAAAGATACTATCAGTCTGACTGCTAGTGGCAATAAACCGAAGATTAACCTTTACGTCTCTTCCCAGTCCAGGGGAAGTACCCTGAAGGGCATGCTCCACTGTTTACTAATCAAAAAAAGTTGCTTTTTCGATACCGCAAGACCAGGGAATCGCTTAGTGTCTCAGCGCTAGACCCTGAAAGTTATTGACTTCTTCCCCGACCTATATGAGCATCATAAATGTGAAAGATGAACACTCCGACGGCCACGTATTATATAGTATTGGGGCGACAGCTTTGGAGATGTATACAGATACCGGCTTGGTTTATTAAAAATAAACACCATATATTATTGCTGTGCTGCAGCGCAAATGTAATAATTCCTGTTTGCCGTGCATAGAAACACACAGGGTGGGGGGCGGGGGGGGACGATAGTGGGGTTGTTGTTTGGGAGAGTCTGCCTGCCTGCCTGCCTGGCTTGTGTGGCTGTGTCGCTTTGTGAGCCACAGGGAAACAAGAGCTCCTTTTCTGCTCCAGAAGCATGATCCTCTTTCACCCCGTACCTTTGAGCCGGGAGCCAGGGGTTTTCAATGGCGGTGACCTCCGTGCCCTCTTGCCGGCCCCCACTGGCCTCCAACCCTCCAGCTGTTCAGCCCTCCAGTCCAACACACTGCCCAGTAACCCCACCATTTGCAAGAGTGAAGAGAGACAGAGAGAGAGAGAGCAGCTCCCCTCCTAAGGGCCTAAGAACTGACCCCCGGGCCAAGGCCACAGCACCACAGGCATAATAGCCAAGTTCCCACATGAGCATTGGAGCATGGCAAGAACGAAGAAGGAGGAAGAGAGGAAGATAGAAAAAAGACGGGGGCAAATTAACTGTGGTATGTGTGAGAAGAGGAAGGAGGGAAAAAAATGAAGTGGAGGAGTGGGAGATGGATGTTTTTTCTTCACAGAGGATAGAAACTCAGGGGGAACTAGAGAGCAGATATATGAGGGGATACATGAAAAAGGAGTGAGGCGGGGAGAGGTAAAAAAGGAAGAAATAATAAAAAATCAGGTTGAGGATGCCGGGAAGTGTGGGGAAGCGTGGTCAGATGAAGTAAGCAGTGACACAAGGCAATGAGATGGTGCTGCACAGACGCAGACAGACGCCAAGGTGCAATAGAAGAGCCTGCTTCCCCCTTCTGCATGGCTGGCTCCGATGACAGGACAGTATTCCCTCAGCACCAGCCGCTAACTGGATGATAGCACCAATCTCTCTCTTCTTGCTATGCCCTTCTCGCTTTCTGTCTCACTGTCATTAATTTCACTCTCTCTCTCTCTTTCTTTCCTTCCTTCCTTCCTTCCTTCCTCTCATATTCTTCTCTGCTTTTATACCTCCCGTCTCCCCCGTTGAAGTCATATCCGACCAGGCCCCTAATGCAGACGGCATATAACCAACCATCTAAAGCAAACATTAGCCTATAGCTTTGTTTGTTTACCTGTGAAAAATCATTGCCTCAGGCCTATCTCTCATTAGAGCTGCCAAACAAAGACAACGGCATCTTGAGAGTGCTTTGAAAATGCCTATAATGTGATGATGGTTTGCGTGTGTGTGTGTGTGTGTGTGTGTGTGTGTGTGTGTGTGTGTGTGTGTGTGTGTGTGTGTGGGAGGGGTTTGGGCAGTCGTGCGGGAGGGCGAATGGAAATCGCCTCTGTACAGGATGAAAGTCTCTGAGGACTATCCATTGACTATGAAATTTGATGATCCCCCTTCACCTTCAGACACAGAGAGAGTTCAGCTTAACATTGCCCTGGGCACTAAACCTTGGAGCCTGTAGTGTGAAAAGACTCCAGAATGTGCCATTATAAACTGTTTATTTTTTTGTTGTTATTATTATTTTATTTCTTTCCTTCATAAAAACACATGCTCATTCTTCATCCCTTTTACATCCAACACGGAATACTTCTAAATTACATTCTGTCTGTCACAAACTCCACCAGGGGATGGATGACTCATAGAAGTTGTGAGCGTATATTTCCATACATTTCACAGAGAGGCTCATAACTGAGCGATTCACCGGTTTTCTCATTGAATAGGAGTGCATTTGAATATGAATGTGTGTGAAATTGTCCTGTGCTTGGCTGTGCTCTTATGTCTGTAAGTGGTGTTTGTGCACGTGTGTGTGTGTGTGTGTGCGTGTGTTTGTCATGTGTGTGTATCTAGCACACATGCGCCTGGTTGGTTGGTGGGGTGTTGGCAGGGTTGTGGTACCCTGCTGGGACTAACCCTGCCCAAGCAGCCTGGTGGAGGGGACAAGCTGTGGCATGCACACACACACACACACACACATACACACACACACACACACACACACACACAAACACACACACACACACACACACACACGCACGCAAGTATACACAAACACACACAGTATACACAAACACACACACACGCAAGTATACACATACACACACACACAGAGCAGCTGCTCCTTCTGCAGCTGCTGCTGTCGCCCAACCCATTCCCTGTTCCAAAGGAGGGTGAGAGTGGAGGGGGCCGGTGGAAGAAAAGAAAGGGAGACAGAGGGGGGGTGAAGCAGGAGTGGAGGAAAAGTGGGAAGAGTGGTAGAAATGAGAAAGGAGAGAGTCCTGGCAAAATAAATTGGAAAAGATACGAGGAAGAGGTGAGAAATGGGAAGGAGGAAGGTAATGGAAGTGAGAGGGGAAGAACATGGCAAAAGAAAAAAAAACATAATGTGAATAAGATCAGGGTAAAGGCAGAGAATATCTGTGACACAGACTCACACTCACACACATGCTCCATTACACTCTCAGATCCTCTCACCTATTAACAGGTGCAGAGATATCCCCTGTCACCTGCTTCACAAGCCCACAGTATAAATGTAGCTAAAGGTTTGCCTTTAGAAATAACCGATCTAACAATCCTAAAAAATCATCAAGTAAACACTTTTTTTTAAACCTAACAAAAAACCATTGATAAACATCACTTTTGAAGTTGTAAACAAATTCAGTGGGAACAACTATAAAGGATACTGACCATAAAATGTCCACAGGTTAAGCAGAGATTAAACTAAATTCTGGCCTATATTCCCTGTGACGGCGAGCCTCCATTGAAGATAACACATCACTCTTCAACTAAGCTTAATCTGTGTCTGGTGAATCAAACACCCCCTACACACACACACACACACACACACACACACACACACACACACACACACACACACACTGTGTGCCAACTACCAATCCTAATGAGACGGTGTCCGTGTTGCTCCACTTTAGTCACGAATAGGTTGATACCAAAACCCAATTCAATCACTGAATATGGACATCGAAACATACTGTCATTGATAAGTTGGTGGAACTTCTGATGCTGCAAGGAATGTTTTGAATTGTATGGCTCCACTTCTGACTCCAGAGGGGACTGGCTCACTGTGTTGATTTGTCAAAGGCTGCTTGCTACCAGGCTTCTTGGAACAGATAGCGAAGAAGAAGAGGTTGGCCATGGGGGAGGGGGGCACATCGAACGTGTCCAATTAGCAAAGTAATTAGTTAATTAACATAGAGGACCCTAAAGGCCTTTCCTAAGCAGCCTTATATAGACCTCCTCCGAACCAGCCCGCAGACCTTGAAGGCTTCACTAAGCAGTGCAGTATAGATAGACCAGCTCCACCAGCCCACACCATCATCTGTCACACACACACACCACCACCACCACCACATGTCAGCTTTGCATTCAGTGTCTGTGACATATTTTGTATTCACACACACACACACACACACGCACACACACACACACACACACACACACACACACACACACACACACACACACACACACACACACACACACACACACACACAGGCAGAGAATCTGTACATTCAGTATCACTGTGACATGTGCAGTCAGTTCTTTTGGCTCACTGTAGGAGGCCAGCTTCCCACTGCTTACAGCACCAATAACACATGGATGCTGGGTGGATGGAACCATCTATCTGTGACACACCATCTTTAGCTGGGGGATGATGTCATATTCCTATCCTATAACAAATGACATTTAAGCGATTATGCATCCAAGGGTGTGAGCGCTGCTTTATGGATGTATCAGCTTTTACAGTGACAACACCTGATGTAGCTTTTATAACTCTTAACCTTATAAAGATTGAAGCAATCAGGGTGTTAGAGAGAGAGAGAGAGAGAGAGAGAGAGAGACTGCCCTGCATCGCTTCATAGCCACAGGCAGTTGCACAGCACAGGAGAAATGTGCTTACATCGTCACATGCGGTCCATGCATCCTGCAGAGGGCACTGCTAATAGCAGAAATACAGAGTGGAGGAGGCGACCAACCAACCAAAGGAGGAACTTGGCAAGGCTCTCCCACGCAACTAGGATTTCTGACATTCTTGGCAGCCTTTCAGAGAGGTCAGGCCTAAAGTATTGGAGCAGAGCTAACCTTGGAGAGGGACCGTGATCCGGCAAGCCCAGACCAGAGGCTTAATTCATCACTAATTAAAGTCTGCATGGGGTACAGGGATGAGTCTTTCTCAGAGAATCTCTTACCCCACTTTCCAAAGTAATAGCCCTATGATTTGGACAAGATGTTTTGCTCCTAGCAGGCGCTGCTGGGTGATATCATGGCAAATGAGTGGCGTGTTTGAATATTTTCTTCCCTCTTAAGTGAAGAGAGAGAGAGAGAGAGAGAGAGAGAGAGAGAGAGAGCTTCTAACCAGTATTCACACTGTGACCCAGATAGGGTTCCCACCATACATGTGGAACGAATTGTACATGTAACATGTGAGTTGTGAAGGTTCAGCACATGCAACAAGGATAGAAAGCATCATATACTGCCCGTCTTCAGGCTCAGGGCACCTGAAATTCCAAGTCTGTCCATTTCCTTAAATTCATGTTCAAATGTGCCAAGGTTAAAATCACAAGGCACCAACCTAAAGAGAGCAAACTTTATTGATCACTATCTTTCACAGCTCTTTTTGACCTGATCTTCAAACTATAATCCACAGGCATGACTGCAATGGAACACAGCTGCCTTGTTCAGTGTATCAGACCCATATCACCCTCAGCAACAATGTTCTAGGTGTAATAACAGATCACATAGCAAATGCATGAGCAAAAGAAGAGAGCTATGAGCACACTGAAATTAGCAGCATTCTTCTTGTGACTCCTTTTTAACAGAGTTGTGTGTGTGTGTGTGTGTGTGTGTGTGTGTGTGTGTGTGTGTGTGTGTGTGTGTGTGTGTGTGTGTGTATAAAATGTGTGTATTTGCAGGTTCCAGAGGCGTGGGTAGCCAGCTGCAGAGCTGTTCTGGATGCTGATTGGAAGTGAGTGTTGAGCGCTCAGGACAATTATGGAATCATTACCAACGCCATGCCAGAGGCAAAATATGAACACCATGCCATTTGTCAACCAACCACAGCTTTTCTAATCAAGCTCAAATGCGTATGTTAGTCTTGGTGCATGTGTGTGTGGGGTGTGCAAAGCTGAGAGCATTGGCATGTTGGCAGGGGAAATGGAATGTCACCGAGTATGTGTAAGAGCACATGCGTGTGTGGGGGGTACAGGATGAGCCATAACCCTGCCCAATATTTAGCGTCAGTATATTTGTTTAAAAGTGTGGTGGTATCCAAAAGGACTACAGCACATGTACCAATGTGTGTAGATGTGTGTGTGCATGCGCAAGTGTGTGTGTGTGTGTGTGTGTGTGTGTGTGTGTGTGTCGGTATGCCCTGCCCGAGCGCAACTGTCTAAACATGTCCCCGTCAGCTGTCTCTCCGCTCCCTTCGTCGAGAAATAACTTAGCATGAATTTGTTTTTTTTTCACCACACCCCACACCATCATCTCACATTGGCTGCTAAGAGGTTGTGCATGGGAATGTCCCTCTGTGGCCTCTTTAAAACTGGAAAAGTGTCCGTCCGTCAAGTGCACAAACAAACAGGTGTGGGAGTCTTAAGGAGGAGGATAGGCCTATGAAGGACGAAAGAATAGAAGAAAACACCTCACACTCCCTCTTTCATTAATCTTTCTTTTTTTCTTCTGCCAACAGGAAGCACCTGTAATCCATCTCCCCATTCTGGGATCGGTGCGGTAACGAGTAGCATAAATGTTTTAGGAAGATTTAATTAATTGATTCAATGAGTGATAATAGCAGGCAGTATTTAACACAGGTGCATTCGCTCGCTTTCATGGCTTACGAGAGCCGACGGCAAAGTCAGTGTATAGAGCGTGCGACTCCAGCTCTCCAAAAGCGGTGCCAGCAGTACAATGTGCATGCCATCACCTTTTAGCATACTTTTGAACATTGTGAAAGTTTTTTTTAACTAGTAGGGTATAAATGGTTAAACTGAACTTTACCAACCCTCTCTTTCTCTCTCTCTCTCTCTCTCTCTCTCCACCCTGACTAACTAGAATAAAGTGGCAGCGTTCTCAGGCTTGTGTGTGTATGCATCGCGTCAGTCACTGAGATATGAGTGTTGTAAAGTGCACAGGGGATTAGCAGCTCAAACATTGATCACTGATAAGCTAAAAGAAGTGGCCATGCATCTTGTCACTGTCTCTGCAAGGTTCTTCCTCTCGGCACTCAACTAAGCTGGTTTCTGAATGTAAAACAATACAGAAAAAGGACACATACATGCCTCTGATGATATCCTTGTTTGACATAGCCAGCCAAGACCTCCCCCAGACAAAAACAAGCCATTACTATTAGTCAAAGGAGATCAAAGACATGCCCAGGCAGAACACAGTTTAAGATTGCAGCGTCAGACAGCCATCTGCACTGGTAACACGGGAACAGGCATTAGGCATTGATAGTAAAGGAGGTCCATGTTTTCTTTTTTCTCTCAACGTCAGGTCTGATTCATTTGTGCAAGCTAGATCTTACTTGGAGGGTAAAGGTGTATACAGAAAAAGTTTGAAAGGAAGGGAGGGAGAGAAGGAAATAAAAAGTGAAGATAGTAGAAAGTTTAGGACAAGATGAAGGGAATATGAGAAGGGAAAAGAGGAGCCGAGAGGGATGAAGGGCTAGAGGGGCAGGTTTAGATAGAGAACTGGTGAGGAAAACAAGAGGGAAAAACCATAAGACCGCTTGTCCCTCAGTGAGACAATTTGGCAAGGAGTTCAGAGTCGGCATATACCTCTTCATCTCAAAGCCTGTGGAGCAAACGGAGGCCCAGGACAAATCAACACGTTGCACAGTGTGTCTCTGCAAAAAAACGCAAAATACCATCAGCTTCAAGAAAGAGAAAAAAACTATGATCTTCCCCTGGAGCATATGAGCAGGGGTTCGCTCCACTGGGTTTTACCGAATTGGTCTGTGGATCGATCACACAAAAAAAAACGCATTTCAAAGGGTTTGAGGAACCACGAGGTCTTTTTTTTCTCTTTCCCAGACATTAACAAAACAGACTCCAACATAGACAGCCCTGCAGACACTTGTGGCGCTGGAACTCCCAAAAGGCTTAAAGATGTCTCTGGTCTTTTCACCACCCCTCATAAGAGCCTGGTGAAAACAGCAGTATATCAGTCTAAGTTCTTTGCACCCCCCCCTCCCCCTACACACACAATGCAAAGACTGAGGAAGTTAGAAGTAAACAGAGGATAGAAGAAAATCACTTAAGAAAAGAAAGAGGAATAAGGGAGCCCAGTTAAAACATTGTTCTTTTAACGTTTGGACTCCAGCCTAACTCCAGACTGTAAGGATACTATCATGCTGCAAGCCTTAGCACACAATTCAGATGCACTGCTCAGGCCCATTTTTGGGAGATTTGGCTGTACATCTTTTTTTTTTAAATGTGGCCAACATCAGTTGTGAACTGGTCACTGTCATGAACTGACCCGCATAAGCTAAAGAACCATAACAGAGACGTCACATGCAGCATGGTGTCGTATACCGGAGTAAACCCTCAGGGACCACTGAAGTCTTGCGTTCAGCATGAGGAGAAAGAAAGCCACGTAATTATGGCTTTTTGTTGAGCAATGGCTGCTACTTCATGGTGTGTAAGTGGATCTGTGGTCAGAGCCAGGAGTGCTGGGGACTGTGACTTTAGAAAAATACAGAAACACACAGAAACAGATGGCTACCGTGTTTGCATTCAAGTGACACCTGTGCTAAAAGTTGCATAAAACCTGTTCTGATTGTTCAGACTGAGTTTGCATTGCTTTACATTAGAACCTGTGTCCGAATTAGGCCCACATATTTAAGAGTCCTTAATCGTAATTGAAAAAAAATCGGATTCCATGTGATATATGTGCTGTTCACAAATCACAATGTCATGAAAAAAACATATGTGAGCAAAAAATAGCGTATTCATCCATTTTTCTTGCTGTCTGAACTCAGACTAGCACTGGGATGATGTGGAGGAGAAGCGCCATATGTGCGTTGGTCACAGTGACACAGCTTAAACCTATACACGCAGCAGCTTCGTTGGGACATGTGTTTTTGCTATCAGGGCCATTAAAATCCCATTACATAGTGCAACAACAGAGATCGTAAGTCTTTTCTGAAACTTTAAGAATCATTCATCATGTAAATTTACCATGAATGATGTATTTACATGCATAAAGATGTACACGGCTTGACATTTAATGGTTCTGCTGCAATCTATCAGTTTCACCAATGGAGATGCAAAAATGCAAAAGGCAACATTTAAGATTAATATGGGAGAATTCCTATGGCTAATGATGGAAATGACATTTCTCCAGAACCACTGAAGCTTTGCCACTTAGAACGAAATAGAAAGAGGTCACAGCAAGTCACTTGTTTCTCATGTATGCTTGTTGTTGTCAGTTGTTCAGTCATTACAAACGCCGGTGTTGCATTCTTTACAGTTAAGGGCTAATGGTGCCCTGACCTACAGGGGAGGAATGCCAACTCTCAACACAGCTGCAAACTAAAGGCCAAGAGCCAGAGTAGACTCTGGGGTCAAAGGTCACCCGTGATGTGACTTGATCCTACACAATCAATGGACACAGGGTCCCGGCCTTTGGCAACAACACTCTTAATGGGGTAAAGCAACTGGACAAATGGTAAAGAGAAGGATCAGAAAGGGACTGACCGCATAAGAACAACAAACTAGAAATGTTGAGGGGGAAACAATAGCATAAAATAGAAGATTTAATCGATTAATTCTCTTCAATGAACATTTTCAAATACATGTTCATGTACATTTTCTGATTCCCCAAGCTTAATAATGTCATTATGGGCTTTTGACAACAAATGCCGAACGTACAGTGCTCATTAATAAGTATTCATAGCATTTAAAATAGAAATAAGTGTCTGGGTCATTAAAACTCAGGGTTGTGTGTGTGTGTGTGTGTGTGTGTGTGTGTGTGTGTGTGTGTGTGTGTGTGTGTGTGTGTGTGTGTGTGTGTGTGTGTGTGTGTGTGTGTGTGAACCATTTTAATTGCAACCCCTGGACACAGCCATAAGCTCTGTAAATAACCCAGCCACTTTGTTAATGCATTCATCATTATCCCATTCCATCATGGATGGAAATAACATTTTGGTTTAGCTTTAACCCCAAGGAGCTGTCTACATAACACAATCAGAGTGAACCAACTACTGAAATATTTTTCACTAATAAAAACCTAAGTGCCAATGGACCCATAAATTTGGGTTTCCAAACTGTCGAGATTCAGGGTTGTTAATGCCCATAAATGTGGAGTCACCTCCACAATGAGCAACAGACAGAGCAACACGGGGAGAGACTTTGCATCGGCCCATTTCACACTTCATAAAGCAGCGACATATTTATTCCATGCATTCATACTCGTCTGTCCCTTCAACCAGGTAACGGCGCTACAGCTTGAAATGATTCATTTGCTCAGTCATTTTCCCCACTTAGTTCTGGGTTTTAAGGGCAAGTTTCAAAATACCGCATTGTACGACAATGTTTTTACCTGTTGTTTTTATCTCACTGCAGGGAACGAGCAGGGAATTACCTCTGGCCCATGACTAGATTCTTTAAAAAAGCCAAATACACACTGCTTGAAAAGAGGCCGTAAAAATGGGCCGTTAAAACAGCATGGTAAATATCCCACCTCTCAGGGCAATTCCCTAAACCTCGTAATAAACAGAAAAAAGGAGCATATATAAACAGCTTTAGGTTTATTTTCTCTGAATTTGTCAACAACAATTTTATATAACATTTTATGATATGAAAGACACACAAACTTAATCAGGAACATAATTTGTTCCTTTGAGAGACATGCAGAGTGGAGGTCAAAAGGGTAAGCCTCAGGTAAATGTGAGGCAGGCGGGAGTACACACAGTCTTGCCTCTTATTCCTGTCTGATTTAAAAGAATCCATAGGGGGGCCTGTGGTAAACACAGCAGGGATGTGGACCTTCAGGAGTGGGAGAATAAGGAACTGGTGTTGTACTTAGGCTTCATATAATCACCAACAAGGCCCCCCAAACCCCCTCTCCTCCAATCCCCACATACCAACTCCCACTCCACCATTACGGCTCCTATTCTATAGGTTTGACCACTAAGACCCTCATTCAACCTGTGTATACGAGAAACCTTTCTTTCTTCTCCCTCTCCACTCTTTTCCCCTTCTCCAGTTCAGTGCTCCCTCACTCCGGTGAGTGGGCAGGTCCCTTTCAGACGGCTGGCCCGGGCTCCCACTGTTTTATGGGAAGTATTGTGATCCCACAATCTCTCTCTCTCTCTCTCTCTCTCTCTCTCTCTCTCTCTCTCTCTCTCTCTCTCTCTCTCTCTCTCTCTCTCTCTCTCTCTCTCTCTCTCTCTCTCTCTCTCTCTCTCTCTCTCTCTCTCTGGGGGGATCAGCACTTACGGAGGAGCCGATAGAGCTGCTGATTTGATCTTCTCCTCTTTCACAGAATTTCTCGAGTTTTCATCAAAACGTATTCTTGGCCCCCACTCACCATAGTAAAGCCCGCCCTTCTCAAATGTGATTCTCTGGGTTCCCTGACACAGACATCATCTGTGTGACAGTGGAGACCACTGATGAGGACATGGGAGAGAACTGGAGAGGGAATGGGGGGCTGAACTCCCCATCAACCCAGCCACATGAAAGCACTGGAACTCTAAATATTCAGCAAATGCTTCACACTGTTTTTCCAATATGCAAAAAGCCCTTCCTTTCCAAACCGACAGTCCTCCTCATTTAGTGAGCGACATGAATCATTTGTGTGCCCCTCACAAGTGTTCAATCATCCTAAAGGGGCATAAAAGAGTCTTCGGATTTTAATCGATATCTTTCACCATCCAAGGAATTACAGATCTGAGGCACAGTTCAAAAGTGGCCTCTAATTATCATTATGAATTATTATGTTGGACAGTCGCAGTACAACTTTTTAGTGATGGTTTCAAGCTGTGGCTTTTAAATAGTTAAGTCATACTATCCGTCAAATAATAATGTGGCATGCCAAACACAGTTTATATCATGTCCTTATTTGTATTACTGGTGACTAGATTTGCGATAAAAATCTCTATTCTCCAGTATAAAGTGCCTAATTGGGTAGTTGATTTGCTAGCATTGTACATGTGACCAGTCTAAGGGAGTATCTGGTCACCAATGATTGCTGACTAGATATAACTTGCATAGTAGATACCTGAGTCGCCGAAGATACAGTTCTCAAAACTCGGCACTCAGTGGTACATATTATGAATTCATTCAAGCACTAAAAATTTGGAGAGTGCAAGCTGATATATATATATATGAGATCCGTTCGTTAACAGGTGAGTGTAGGCTGAAAGCATTTTGTTGGTTCAGAGACCAGGAAGCCAAGCTTGCTAACACTCTGTAATGGTTTCATCACATTCATGGACTTTGAGGAATGTTCTGGAAAGACTGTAGTCTATAGGAATGCAACTGTACTACTTCAATGATGAACTACATCCCAATTAAATGTTTGGGGGGATTTAAGATAGAGCATCAAAATGAATGCCACACAACTGTAAAGGTTTAACAATGAGTTAACAATGCTGCTGACAACACATCTGCTTGTGCAGTGTTAAAAATGAAACTTGATATAGTCAATGCGGCTCTCTTCCAGAAAGTACAACAGGAAGTTAGGTTCTGAAGCCAGGGGGTAATTGCAGGCTAATTAGTCAACAGTGAACAACATACATTGTTCAGTGACAGTTAAAAAACACTGCTCAGTCCGCCTTTACAGGATACAGTCCTTTACAGGATACAGTCTTTGTCAGGACCATTGCACCACGATGTCACTGGGTGAAAGCAGCACAGACTTGTTATATATTGTGCTTTGATATCCTTGCGGATAACAGCAGAATGCAACAGTTATTGTAAACTGATAGTGAAGGCTTATGCGGGGAAATCCCATTGGCATGGCCGGCATTTACTGGCAAACCAAAACACAAAGCCAATAATCTCTGTGTCATTAAGAGTGATTTTCCTCCACTCAACCTAATGTGATGACAGAGATAAAACTATTTCGCTCTAACGGTGTATGGGAGAATGAGAGGCCATGTTAGCCGGACAAATAATGACAGTGCTAACATGATGAAGTGACTCAACTGTGTATGTTCTAGTTGAAAAACAGATGGCAACAGTTTGACAAGTCTCCCTTTAACATCTGTGATGTACAAATGGGGATCATATAGTTAACAACATTCAACTATAAAAAGGCTTAACAGATAATTGTTTTAATGCTTTAAAAGAGCTGAGTTTTAAACAGTTAAGTACAAAATCAAGCACGAAGAACACTCGACAACGCAAAAGGTTTTGCCCTTGCTATGGTTTCTTTTTAGGGAACTTTCACGAGGGTCATCCCGATGATCATGTAAGTCCATAACGATGTGTTCCAAAGTGCCTAGCGCCAGAGAAAAAAGAGCTCTTACACAGCACTATTCACAAAAATAGCTTTTAACACGGCAATCAGTGCTTTGCTATACCTGCTGAGGGTGCTGCGCGGGTCATCCATTCATTTTAGAAACAAGCGGAGAGTTGTCGCACTTACCGGAGAGAGAGAAGCCCCGGCGTAATTAACACATTGGCCGATAACCCCTGAGATACTGAGACTTCCGCTGCACCTCACATACAGGCAAGCACAATTGTCTGCAGTCCTTTGAGGGCCTTGTTAAACATGTTTGTTTTGGTTTTGGCAGGTTTCTGTCACACACAGATAGAGACAGGGTGCACTGAAGGCCAACTTTCTTCCCCCAGTTGTTTCGCCGGTTTGTTTGGTTAGTCACCGCTACAGCAGCTTAATAGCTTCCTGTACTTTTTCTAATGCCCTTCATTTGAGGCTCAGACGCACACAGCGAAATTAGTCAAAGGATGTCATGCGTCTGTGTAAATAAATAAGTTAAAATAGATTTTTTTTATCCCTGTGTCTTTGTTATACTGTATGTTGGACTATGATGTTGGATTGTATCTTCTTAATAATTGCGGAATGAGCCCCTCATGCCGTCCCATGGTGCAACAGTCGCCTAATGTTTCATAAACGTCATTTGGAAGTAATTCAGTAAGCACCCTCATGAAAAAGAGATGAAATACAGATTGCCAGTGGGTATATTAACACCTGTCACATCAGCCCCATATCACATTGCATTGCCGTAGTAACGCAGCTTTCTATTATTTTTTCTTGACTCCGAAAACATCACCCTATCCTCCTACAATCTACCGATGTAATTACCTCATGAAATAAACTATCAACAAAGCCCCTTAAAATAGGATTTGTGGAAGTGGGGAAAAACAAAACAGACTAAAAAAAAGAAAGGGAAAAACATATCATCACATCCAACATATGTGAGACGTGTGACGTTTAGAAGTCAGGGGAGCAAAGCCTTGAGGGCATACAATCAATATTACATTTTCCATTGCCACCTTCATAGCTATTGTAAATGGCTTGTGTCAAAAATAATAACAGGTTGTATCAGGAACCTTGGGTTTGCAATTTCGCTCCTATTGCTTGGAGGCCCCGTCTGCTCTCCCTCCCTTACTCCAGCACCACTGGGTGTTAATGACGCCGTGGTGGCAGACGCTTCTCACACCGCATGGCTGACATTTTTTCTCCCCCTCATGCCCATTCCTTATCTCTTCACTGCTGACAGTTCTGAGAACTGCAGGGGAAAAATGTGTATGTGTAAGAAAAACGCTAGAGATGATTAGCCCTTTGTGCATGTTTCAGTGCTCAGCCAGTAACACAGTATTATTTGCAGGGATGGAGAGATTAAATCTATCCTCACTTCTGTTGTCATAGCACTCTAGGCAGCAATAAGCAAGATGAGATGCAATAATATGCGCACACTAGAGGGACAGACTCCTCTTCACTGGAATCAGAGCTACTTTAAGTTCTTCTACAAGAGAGAGGTACTTAAAGGAATCCTTTCACTTTAAAAAAAAATCATTTTCTAAGATGAGTTGATTGCTTTATCTCATCCAGCCATTATCTCGGGTGTGGATTTCTCAGTCCTCGGCACTTATACCCACTTAGAAAATACTGCAATATACCAAAGTCGTTGAAACAAAGGAATTAACCTGATTTAAAATATATTTTTTTGGTAACACTTTACAATAAAGGTACACAAAATTGTAGTACCTAATACATAGATATGTGTTACCTACTACATAGGTTTTTTTTTGTGTTACCTAATACATATTTTTTTTGTGCTATCTAACAAATTGTTTATTTTTTTTTGTTTTTTTTTGGGTTACCGGACACAAAATTCTAGTACCTACTACATAGATATGTGTTACCTACTATATAGTTTTTTTTTGTGGGTTACCTACTACATAGGCTTTTTTTTGTGCTACATAACACATAATTTTTTTTTGTGCTACCTAACACATTGTTTTTTTTTTGTGGGTTACCTACTACATAGGGTTTTTTTTGTGCTACCTAACAAAAAAAAAAAAAAAAAAACTATGTGTTAGGTAGCACAAAAAAAACCTATGTAGTAAGTAACACACACACACAAATATGTGTTAGGTAGCATAAAAAAAACCTATGTAGTAGGTAAAACACACAAAAAAAATATGTGTTAGGTAGCATAAAAAAAAACCTATGTAGTAGGTAACACAACAAAAATAACCTATATAGTAGGGAACACATATCTATGTAGTAGGTACTACAATTTTGTGTCCGGTAACCAACAAAAAAAAACCCCCTATGTGTTAGGTAGCACCAAAAAAAAACCTATGTAGTAGGTAACCCACAGAAAAAAACTATGTGTTGGGTAGCACAAAAAAAAAAACATGTAGTAGGTAACACAAAAAAAAACCTATGTATTTTGTGTACCTTATTGTAAAGTGTTACCATATTTTTAAATAAATGATCTGTATTCTTTCCCAGATGCTCTTGGTCATTTTCAAAACATTGTAGAAAAATATAGAACAATGGCCTATAAAATCACATTAAACCTGCAATGGCCTGCACTTTTTTAAACCACTCGCCAAGCTATTAGCACAAGACTGCTTATAACACATCCAGCAGATGCTCAGCCACATTAGCATTCATCTGGAGTTTTGTTTGTGTCCCGTTTAAAGGAGATAGAACATAAGACTTAGATATATACAGTAAATATCTAAGTCTTATGTTCTATCTCCTTTTAGCTCTGTATTTGGTCCCTACATACTCATGGAAAAGAATAGCAGGCTCTAGTCTTTTGTTGCTAAATGCTCTATACCCACTAGCCGCTAACTTTGTTTTTTCTGCTCTCTGGTGCTGCCAGGATACAGTGGATTTTAAGAGCCTTCTTAATGAAAACAGCTGCCTGCCGTCTTTTGAAAACCTGTTAACGAAATAAGTGAATGTAAAAGTGGACTTAAACGGCACCTTTGTGGAACGGACAACTAAAGCAAGGAGCTTAACCACCTATAAAGCACAGCAGAGTTGAGGGGAACCAGAGTTGGCTCGTTTTCTTCCTATGGGTTCGACAACAAGCGTAACCATCTTCACATACATGTAGTCATGTGATCCATTGTAAATAGTATCATATTTAGCTATATCTGTTTTTAAACAAATCCAGCTCACAGCAAGGATCCACAAATGTCACAAATGTAAAGTTTTATCCCATGAATGAATGATTTGAGATATATCTTCAAAGACAATACGACCATTTTAAGACTGGTCTCAGCAACTCTCACTATAGTATGATGGTTGCCTCAAAGATATGCCTATGTGAGGTGAGTTGGAATGATATTGTAGAATGTGTGTATACATAGCAAACAATGCAATTAAATATGAAGTTGTTGCATTGACTGTTGAGTTTTGTGATGATATCATTCATGTCAAAGCTTCCAACATGCTCTTATGTCCTACAGTGACAATTTCTGCCGCATGAGACTCAAATAAGCACACTGCCGGTTCCTTTTCCAAAACAGTGTGTTGTCACACTTTCAGAAACATCCCCCTGCGATACGACGGTGTCCCTCTCCTGCTATGTGATAAATGAGCTTCGGCAAAGAGTGCTATCTATTGAGGTGTGCAAAAGACAAAAGTAATATGGTATGACAGGATGATGCTGAGGCCAATCATCACGTCGACAGACAAGAGCCTGGCAGCTCTGGCTTTAGTGTGTGTGGGTCTTTTCCTTAGGCTTCCCGAGAGGCTTTAAACACATGTCTCTGTCTGGTGCAGGGGCTTTTAAATTGTTCTCCCTTATCTGAAGAGAAATCTGCAGGAAGTCACAGAATCCCAGCTTATCTTGGCTAATTGTGGATGTGTTTGTGTGTGTGTGTGTGTGTGTGTGTGTGTGTGTGTATATATATGTGTGGGGGGAGGGGTGCCAAATGCTGCAGGATGCAGCGGAGCACGTCAGGACAAGAGAGGCAACAGGCCCCCGCCAAAGACTGACAGACACAACACTAACATCTGACGGAAACAAACACAAGCGCATGCACAACAACGCCCATGCAGAAACTGACAGAAACACCCAGGGCACAAGTGGCATTTAATCCATCCCATCACATTTGAACCAACAGGCCGATCCCAATACAAGTAAAAGGACATTTGCCTAATATTACTTTTTTTTTCATACTAGGGGGTAGTTAAATGATCACTATTCATGTTTCATTGCTACTGTTTCACTTTGCAAAAGTCGTTTCTCATTGGTATGAGGCCACAAACGGTCGATGTCCGATGGCCGCACACACCCAGGGGATGTGCGGCATCCAGTTGTGCAACATGAGAGATGGCTCCAAAGGGTGTCTTAAGGAGGTGATAAAAAGGTCTGTGACCCTACCCAAATGAAAGCTCCCCCCCTGATTTGTGAGCCACAGCCACGGAGAGTGTTGTTTGAGAGAGATAGAGAGAGAGAGAAAGAGAGAAGGAGAGAGAGATAGAGAGAAAGAGATTGAGAGAGGGTGGGTGGTCTGTCACTGGGTTCATGCACCTCTCTCTTTCTACAAACAGCCCAAATTTACATCTTTTTAATGGCCGCTGTGTCCACTGGCCGTTGTAAATCAAAAAGAGGGGTTGTAACCTCTAGGTGCCAGCAGAGGTTAATGCTAAGGGCAACGGCCACTGCTGTTTTGGACCTAGAACTGCAGCAAATGGAACGCCCTTGAAAACAACGTGCTCCAGACTGTTAGAGGGCATTCAGACTGTTAGAGGGCATTAGGGTCACTTTTGGCCGTTGGTAACTAGTCTATACATAGCATATCAACGACAAAAATTTTTTTTAACGAAGAGCACTTGAAACACGGTGATGAAAAACACACACACACACACACACACACTATAAGATTTCACTTCAAACATGACTCAATTCACTCAAATATAGGGTTCTGTAATGACAGCAACTTGTGAAGTGACTAGTAGTAGTGCTTCTCAATGGCCAAAGTAATGATTGAAATCCCCCCCCCCCAAATTCTTTTTTTTAAAACTGGGCTTGTTTTACCCTTTTGCCTTTCACATTCGTGCACAATCCTTTCCCCACTGGCATTTTCCTCTGCCATCATAAAGGGCATTCGCAGATAGGGAGATCAGCAATGAGCAATCAATGTAAGAGCAACACACCTGGTCGGGCTCAGTGCTTCTCTGAAAGGCCATCGGCGCCACCAGGAGAATTGGCTTCCCTCGTAATTGAGATCCAGGCAGATTATTTTCATTTAAATGTCTAATGACCATCTGAATGAGATCCCCCTACCATAATAAGAGCCCTATTTGACCACACGCTGCAGGAGAACCACGCGTCAAGTCAGATGCTATCTCTCAGTCTCTGTGTTATCAGAATTTGAAATGCGGCACGAATAACGGGCAAGACAACGACAAGATTGTTGAGCTTCTCCTGGGTGTTATCTAGCCTGGCTGCGCCCGCCTACCTACTTCCGGACAAATTTCATTTTCCCTTCAGTAGTCAGTCTGGTGATGGGGCGTATTAGTGGGATTCTGCTCGAACAAATTTCTGTGTCCAATCAGCGAAGAGAGCGAGCGAGTGGCTGAGAACGATGACGTCGAAGTAGCGCTCCAGTTTCAGTTGCCAGAAGCCGGCTCATGACACACGTGACGACCAAACGTTATGCGATTGGTTGGCTAATCCAGAGTGGCACTGGGCAGATCCAATAGTTTTAAACTTTAACAGACACCCGCCTCCAAGTGAGTGAACGTTTGCCAATTACAGCACTGCCAGACCTTCTGTACAAATGAAATTAAGTACGATGGTCTGGTAGCACCAGGCTAGGTGTTATCCCCCATTTAAACATACATAAACCAAAATAATCCTTGTGTTTTTTGAATTGGTGGACTCTGGAATAATTGGATTAAAAATACACATGCCAAAGTAGAGTATTCCAATATGAAAAGACTCCTGTCCAACAATACAGCTGACTTTTACATGGTAAAAATTAGGGAAAATTGTGATTGATTAGAATTTTCCAAGTGGCAATTTTTGACCTGTCAAACCGTAATTCCCATTTGTCATTGCTTCATCAATGCTGATGGGGCTATTTCGAAAGCAATTCTCCGAGCAGGAGAAACATGGGCTTGACCTTATGCAACAATATAAAACATCCCCCCCCCCCACCCCACTACCACGATTGTCCATCCACATGTATTGGATGCTGAAATTAAGTTATCGATTATGCTCTCTCAAATCTGGTGAGGTAAGGGAATGACAGCGCACTTACCGATCATCACACAAGTGTACCCTAAATCACAAAAAATGGAGGAGAGATAGTTACTGGCCTGGCACGCCCGGCTCTTTGCGAAGGGCGAGCGCTCGTGCATTCGCTCAGTGTTTAATCAATGGATAAAACTGTCTATCCATTCAGGTATTGATGTTTCCTATGACAACTGCTTATCCACGTAGAGCAGGGTAGACACCAGAGGCCTTTCAATCATCCGCTGGCTGAAGTGAGCTGCCTGAGAGAGGGAAGAGGGCGGGGGGAGACACATGAATCTCTAATACTGGATTTGTGAGGCCGTGCTCAATTATTTCCGCTGCCACGATGCATGTTAAAGCAGAGGAGGAGTCAATCACTGTACACAGTGAGGCCTGTACAGGGCTCTGCCAATGTGTGAGAGCTTGACTTGGTCATTCGCTTACACTGGCAGTTAATCAATGCAGATCCGCTACCTTTTGATCTGCTGCCTCTGACCAACAACAACCGCTAACAACAGTATAATTGCAATGACCATAATAGTGCCCCATTCATATCACCCCCGCACCCCCCCTCCTTCAACAGACAAAGAGGAGTGAGGATAAGAAATAGCACTCGGGCTGCCGACTATCTCTATCTCTTTTGCTCTCCTGATCTCTCATACATATATAAGCAAAACTCTGCATCACCTTGCTCTTTTGTGGTACTGTGGTACAGACAGTGCAGTCCAGTCAACCTTATTAACATCATGTTTGGACATATCATCGACTTGACTGCAGTGACGATCAATCTGTGGTGAGGAAAGACAATAATGCCCGAGTTCATACCCATATTGTCCATTGTCTCTAAGGCACTTAACATGTGTCTTAGACTTGTAGAAAGCAATAATCATTTCCCACCACCGCCTGGCAACACAAAATGATTCTATTAATAACAATTAAATGAATGTGTTATTGACTGTAAAGTAAGCTATTTGGGATGTTTGTGCCATGGGCAGCATCTCATCTAAGCACAGAATGAATGCAGACTTAGATTTATCGAGTGCTAAAACGAGGCTTATATGATGGTGACAGCCCGTGCCGATTCTAATAGGAATAGGATCACTTAGCGTTTGATGACTAATATGGCTTCTTAATCTCTTTGACGCCCGTGAACCTATGACAGATCTATGGGATGATGGAACAGACTGGTAACATAATGAAGGCGCCCCCTTCTTCTCACTCAGCATCTCTCATATTAATATTTTTATCCTGTAATAACTAAAAGCCATTTCATTACTCATTAATCAGTATCTGAAGCTGCCCGCTCTTCCAGTACACACACACACAGAAATATGATCCTACGATTTTCACAGGGGAAGAGCGATGTATAATGACCGTGCAGCTGGCGGGGGTAATAAAACACAATATGCATGTTGTCTGTCAAGAGGAAAAAACTTACCTACCTGGGCATACCGAAGACAGGCCAAAGTGAAAAGCTAGACACAGACGTTGTGCTTCTCCTAAGGCCTGCAGGGACAATCAATACTTAGAACAACGGCTAGGAAAAATGTGTGGAATCAGCATCTATGGAGTAAAAGAGCGACACAATTGATTTGCAGAAGGTTCGTTCAAGCATTCAAGGGATTTTAAACGGTGCGCGAATATTCCCAAGTCGGATCGCTCGTCAAATCCATATCACGTTGGTGGTGGGTTTATGAGTTTTGGATGTTTATTAAAGTGAATGACAGGTAAATAGGATAGGTCAGCATAAAAACAACGGCTCCCTGCAAATGTACAGACATTGAATCTGATTTATGCTCATCTGCGTCAGAAGTTGTGTGTGTGTGTGTGTGCCTGACTGTGTTTATGCATGTGTGCGTGCGCATTTTTTTTTCTTTGTGTGTTTAAATCAATGGTCATCCCCTGATACAAGATGGCCTCATAAATCATTGTTTGTTGATCACTTGTCAGGAGGCAGGGGCCTTATGGCGTTCTCCTAATTATTCCAGCTCACAGCCCCACTGGATGAACAAGGACAGGAATGCCAAAGCAAATCAAGGCAGTGGACTTTTACAGAAATATGGCCATAAAGGTGGTTTGGTTTGGATGGATGAGGTAGGGGGTTGGAGATTGGAAGTTGTGTGATTGTGGGGGGGTGGGGCGTGCGTGTGTGTGTGTGTGTGTGTGTGTGGGTGGTAGGGTTGGGCAGGTTGGATTCTAGGGTGCACTGAAGTGAGAAATCTAGTGTATGCGATATCAGTCACCCAATTCCAGTGTGCAAGGGGGACTCTGTCATGACAGGACCACGCCGGGCTGCTTGATTGAAATTGGTCAAAAACAACTAAATCTGTTGTTGTGACCATTCAATCACTTTGAAGCCTTATATCTCTCTTCAAACACAATTTGAACACATGGTTGTTGCCACTCACCGTCAACTCCTCACTGGTATTACGTTCACGGACAACACGTCTCCGCAATCCATGTTTGTCTGTTGCAGCGTAACAATCCTTAAATATTATGGACACATATTTAGACTTTTTTTTTCTCCCCTTTTTCTCTCTCTCTCTCTGCATGGTTGGAAAAGAGTTTACTAGAGTTGGGAGCAAAACGTGGGAAATGTAAAATCCATGGGTTTTTGAGTAAGGAACTGTGTAATGACATATTCTGTCAGACGGTAGGGCTAAGTGGTGGAGGTACAGTATTGGCTTTCAGTGCCATTAACTTTTCAGCAGTAAGCAGGTTTCTGTCGCCACTGACCAAATTGCTTTAAATGCGCGGCAATTACACGGTTGAGGCCTGGCGCTTAAAAGATGAGTAGACTATAGTTTCTGTAGTAAGACCTAATGGGATTATTAGTGAGATTTTTATGAGAAGGCAACTTGCCGCTCACAGTAATACTGGAAGTGCGATTATATGTTTAAGTGATATACTGTATACGGGCAAGCTGGTCCTCATGTTAATTACTGGATTACCCTTTCTAATTAACAAATCTGCAAAGGGGAGTTTAATAATTCATCGAATCACAGTGGCACAATTTCTTGTATTATTCTCTATTCTTCTACCCCCAATACCAATTTAGATTTTTTTTGTTGTACCTCAGTGCTCCCATGTGAAGGCATAGAGGCAGGAACACCTCGTTATTCTGAGTTAAAATGTGTTAGCTTGAGGCTTAAACATGGCCTTTGCATGTTTAAATCATGCTGAGCGTATCACAGAGGCTACGCAGGCTGTTCCCTTTGAAATAGATTTGCAGCATAATCTGTGGTTTTGAAAATCAATGAGCAGTCCTCTTTTGATCACAGTTGCGTCCCTCCATCTTACCACTCTGATAAAATAGTGTGACCATCCAGCCAGAGAGGTGAGCCGCATACAGACACAACATGTACGGAGGTACAGTCGAAGGTCTGGCTCTGGTTGGAACAGCAAATATCTATTATTTTGACCCAGATAATGGTGTGAATGATTACATGTAAAATGTACAAACAGGTGTGTATAAAAGGGATTTCAGTTTTTTACACAATCACGCAGGGCAGATGCCTAGAAACAGATACAAAACATTATGTACAAAGTATTTTAAGCAAGTGCCATTTCTTTAGAATAAAATGTAAGATGAAATTGAAGACACTGAGTTTTTGTTGTACTATTGGAGTTGAATTACATTCAAATGCAGCTAACTTTATTTGAGGAGGCAGCTGACAATACAACTAAAATACACAGAAACATTGGGGAGAACGGGGTAAGTAGGCACACTTTTTACTCTAGTGAGAATTGCTCATCACCTAAACATCTTTCAATAGTCATTCCTACATTAAATTGAAGCTTAAGGTGTTGGCTTGAAATGTGAACCCCTCACTTTTTCTATCTTATTGTAATAAAGAAGAAATTAATCATCAAAGACACCCTTACACATTGTGACAACCAACCCCATCATGGGGTCAGTTGTCACACACTAGGGGGTTGTTTGTCACAATGTTATCTTAATGGGAATAATCTTAAAAAGAAGGCAAGAAAGCAGAACTAAATTTGAAAGTTTAATTGCATTGTCAAGTTGACAAATAGGCCTACATAACTTACTGTAGCCTTGGCAGCTGGTCTAGTTTGGGATGCACTGGGTTGTTTTGATTTTGTTGCCCTTTTTTCTTGTGCATGCTAGCTGCCTTTTCCTGCTCTATTCTCTCCTTCTCTGGGGTGTCAGTGAGAATGCAGCTTGACAATTTATTTTGTTAATGGGTTCCTTTTCTGGCTGCAGCCTTTGGATAACATGTGACAACCAACCCCCCAAAAAATGTGACGACCAACCCCAACTTGAATTTCTTGCTAGCATCAAGGCCAACAACCATCTGACAACTAATTAGCTTGCTAACCACAATCTAAACTATAGTTTACCCTTTTACCACTTTTTATGTGTAACAAGTGTTTTGTTATAAACCCATTGTGTAAAAGCCTAGAAGAAAAAAACTGAGGAGCTAAATATTTTCAATTTGACATGAAAAACACAAACAGTCCTCTCACCTCAAATTCAGCAGTCTAACTCAAAGGAAGAATTTGTAGGTGACCTCTGATCCCAATTCTGGATATTTACATACCAAAATTTCACAGACAGCGCCTTCTGGTTCCGAGATATAACGATTGTGACAACCAACCCGTGTGACATTTTACCCCGTTCTCCCCTACAGTGTAAAAAACACCTAGAAAGAAATATGCAGCACTCGGTATACCTGATCACAACACCATTCAAGTAACTGCATAACACCATTATGTTTTATCTAAAAGATTATATGATTTAAAATAAACACTAGTGTCTCACGAATACACTGGAAATATGCCTTGAATATGCCTGGAATCGTTATAAATGTTTTTCAGTGATGTCATGTATGAGACAAAATAACTATTGGGTAGGGTCTCGGATTAGTGATCCATGATTTCATCAGGTCCAATATGAAATATCTTAAGGAGGGAAATGTAGGTCATTCAGAACACCATCAAACAGCAGCACTCTGGCTGTGGCAGGCAGGCAGGCAGGCCCCTGTTTGTCTCCTCTATCTGTGAGGACATTCTCAACCGCCTGTGGGTATTTGTAATGACCTAGTGACAGCATTTCTCTGCTGGCGGCTGAGGTGCTCAACGAAATGAATAACTCCGGCCAGCCAGGAGAGAAGCGGAGAGAGAGGGAGAGGAGGCGCGCGTGTGTGTGTGTGTGTGTGTGTGTGTGTGTGTGTGTGTGTGCGTGTGCGTGTCTGTGTGTGTGTGTTTCAGCAGTGTTTGCGTGTATCGGTGGCAAGGAGTGGGGCTTCATGTCACATCTCTTCAGACAGTATAGCTCCAGTCCCCACCGGCTACAAACAATCTACAATCACCCAGAACCTCCCACAGAGGCTCTGCGTGCTGCATATGCGCCAGTTGCACATACAAATGCGTCTCTCTATATTGTCTGGGCTTGTCGCCTCAACCATGCAGGCCACATGTTCCTCTGGTCTTGGCCTCAAAAGTCTGTGTTTTGATGAAATCAAATCAACCAATAAAATCAACCTAGGAATCCCATTAAGAGGGAGATGCCAACTGTGTGTTAAACTGCCAGAAATACAGATTTGCTTGCTTGTGTGCCTAGACAATGTTGAGGTGTAGCTTTCAGTGTGCTGTATTGTATTTTATATAAATATAAGATTTCTCCATCATGGACATACATAGATTCAGCGTGATGCATATGAATTGTTCATCTGCATTCATATGAATTATTCAACAGTGCGATTCGTTTTGCCCTTTTTTTTGGGTTCAACATGCACTGGAGGGCATAAGGGATGGAGGTTTGAGTCCCACTCAGGTCCTGGCACATTTTTCATTTATTCCCTCCATCTCTTGCAATAACATTTAAAGTTGCCTCCATGGTTGCACAGAGCCAATAAAATCTACATGCAGTTAATGGACTTGTTGGCACGAGTTGTCATTTCATCAATGCTATACTGAGAGGGCTTTACCTCGTCTGAGTGTCTCCTTCGCTAATCAGCGAGGTCGAGCATCCATCTGACAATTGTTTGATGCCTCTGGGTTGGTAAAATATGTATTGCTTTACCAGAGGGAGGAGATTATTCAAAAGTATGGAGCTGCACGCGGTGCTGTTTCTGCTGTGATTTGGAGTAAATGGTTTATAAAACTGCTTATACATTACACAGCACTTTGACTTAATGTATTTCAAACCAAGGATTGTCATCATCTGAAAAGTGGAGTCAGCAATTCTGGATAATGTTTTTTGTCAAAATCAGTGAATATCTCCTCACGTTTCACCACTTGTCTGTAAAAAAAAATTCCCAGCGCACACACAGTACGGACAGGTAGCGGATCGTGAGGAGATATTCACTGATTTTAACAACAAAAAAACATTTTGAAAACAAACAATCTCCAGTTGCCTTGCCATGCACAGGGCCATACAAACACACCATTTTATTGTAGACTAATGCTTAAAAATGTCTCCAAATGTAAATCAAGTCTGTGTCGCTCCAACCACGTTCACATTGGTAATTAATTCTAGAAGGGAGCATGTTATGTTTTTCACGTAGGCTGTGTCGGTTGGAGGAGGCAGGGGGGCCTGCTATCAGAAAACGTTGCAGGATAGCAATCATTAGAACCTTAGCCCCCCTGGTAAGCAAGCCATGCTTCCTGTATAGGGCCCTGGGGGATTCGGTGTGCTAATTATTTACTGAAGCAGCAAAGACTATCAAATGAGACCCTGCATTCGAGTCTAACTGTGAGGGGGTACCCTGACAGTGTAACCTGGGTTACATGCAAAATAGAAGTGGGGGGATGGGGGGGGGGGCACAGGGTGTATAATTGTCAGAGTGCACTGGAGGAGTCGAGGTTCGCTGGTGAGTCAGGAAAGGTGGGGCCACTGAGGGGCACAGCAGCAGAGTATTAGATTTCAAGATGCATATGAATGACCAACTGCTGGCTCTGCTCTGGCTTCAGGGGGGAAATTGCATGGGCTCCCTTTTGAGCTGCAGTTGTGAATCTAGATTACTGTCGGCCTTAATCCCGTGGTGGGGAAGTAGGGGGTCATGAATGTCTGTTGCTTGCTGCTATCATTAAATTGAGGACTTGCAGAAGAAGAGTGGGGTGCCCTTCCTTTATACTGAGTTTTATTACAACTACAAAATGCAAGTTACATATGCCATGAGGCAGCATTCTCAAACGGTGAGAGCTGCATGTGCTCGGTTCAAGCAAAGTGTATGAATCCAAGCTAAACCCCCAAAAACAAACAAAACATGAAATGACACGGACAGACAATTGGCCACACGCTCACATACACAATCCTTGACTCCCTGGAAAAAACGGGGGAGGGGTGTAACGTTGTGGTCTTAAATCCATGCATCTGGGCAAATAGCCAAACAGACTTTCCTCAGCAGATACACACATGCCATAAGAGCGCACTGATCTCTAATAATGCACTAAGATCCACTCTGTTTGATTAGAGGGCCACATTATCTGGTCAACAACCCCACATACAAATACATATGGACTACTGAATTATCTAAAGCCATAAAACCAAAAGCAAATGTATGTTACAATAAAAGACACTCTCTCATACTTTAATCTGGATTAAAATATGATTATGATTCACCACTAACATGCTGTTTACATTATAACCTATTTAACTGTGTGCCCTTTATCTTATTGGAAAATACGAGGGGCTCCTGCAGCTGTAGTAAAGCTCCAAGATAAATATCTAGGGATAGAGTCACAATTATTTCCAAGCAAGGTTATGTAATTCCTAAACAGGCTGCAATCAGGGCCAACACACTTCTCTCTAAACAGAGCTAAATGTCATTACAAGTCGGCTCTAATTACAACCGAGCGCTTTAGTGTGGCATTTTTTGAAAATTGATTTGTTTTTCTCTCACACATTTAGTAGTGCAAACAGAACATCCACATATTTGAACCCTGTATCTGCCAAATGTAGTCGAGGACACACAATGAATGTATAGCACTCTGTTCCCACTCTGGGTTGGGTTTGAAAAGAGAGGCAGGTGTGAAACCAAGTCGCTTGGTCTATCCGCAGCTAATTCAAATGAGTGATGCGCGACCTCCAGCAGCTTCCCCACAAAAACCAGTGACCTTCTCCCCAATGAGATCTTGCCGTGTGTCAGGACGTATACTGGGAGGACTGATTGAACTGTTTGTTTCTGTGTCGACCATAGACAAAAGCACTGCCGGCTTAAACTGCTCTGATAGCCTGCTGTGTGTGCTGCTTTCAGCTCAGCCGCTCACCCCCAAAAGTTAAATTCAATGTCCTTTGCTAAATAATCATTTCAAAAAAGAAACTGCAATGTGATGGTGAATGGTAAATTAGGCAGCAGCGGACCGTGTGGGTCACTCGCTTCCAGCTACACACTTATTATCTGTTACACCGCCTGTTCTGTATCCAAGCCACGTCAAGTTAGATCTGACTGAGTTTAACTATCTTCCATATGAACAGCACTTTCCTGCTCTACCAATTTGCCTCTCTCTCTCTCTCTCATTCACTCCCTTCCAATGTGTGCGTGCACATGTGTGCATCTGCCAGAGAGTGCTGAAACACCAAGAGGGAATTGGGCTTTTTGACACCCCCCCCCCCCACACACACACACACACACACACACAAATGTGAAGGGATAGTAAATATCAGTGCAGCAGATGGGGCCGATGCTCCCTCTCTGCCTCCCTCGCATACACAGGGAGGGCAGAGCAAATGGATAGCCATCAACAGCAGCAGGAGTAGCCCCAGGCCAAGACTGGAGTAGAGGACACAGGGACCTGACTGTTGCTCAGGCAGGCACATTTTACAGACACATTTCCCTTCACTATAAGCAAGGGAACTGCACAACATTAGGGAAGGAGTCCTTATAAGGTTAGATTTCATGGTAGACAGACTTCCCAGAAAAAAACACTTTGTATTTCTCATCTGGATTCATAAGATAATAAATGATATTCATGGTCCAAATAGCTTTCACTTGTTTGGTTCATAGCACATGCAGGACTCACTGTTGCACAGAGGGGACCAAGACTGGCTGGTGTGTTGTTTGAATATTCTGTCACACACATGCTCACAGAACCTGCAAAGCCCTGGCAGTGCCTATAACAGCATGACATGCTTGTGTAACAGAGCAGGAGAGGGGCTTTACTCGGACAGAAGGGGGTGTTAACACCGTCCCCGAATCTCAGACAGGCAGATCTGGAGCAGATACCATAAATCCTGCCCACTCGTCAATTAGCAGACAGTAAACAGGTTTAAATTTAGGCAAGTGGTGTTGTTATGAAACCTCAACAGAGCATATATCAGTATTTCCATAGCAATATTAGACAGCCTCCCCACAGGAAGAAGAGAAGCACATGTGGATCAATGATGACACAACATGGGATCTTACTGCGCAGCGGCGTAAGCTAAGCGGTGATGTAATGCAACTGAGCTCAGTGGGTGCGAGTCAGCATGGGGAAGCAGAAGAAGAAAGAAGATGTGAGGAAAAACACACATGGCTGTCTCAGTAGACTGAGACAGCCACCGATCATAGAGAAATCTTGAGCTCCGAGATGACATTGGTTGTATTTAAGATGTCAGCCTTGCTGTGACAGGGGTCTTTGTATAGGTGTCAGGACCAAAACATCTGACTCCGATATCCTGGGTTATATGGAAGATTTAAACGACCAAGTGATTGGAAATGGCTTTCTTTTGTCGCCATAATACCCGCCCCCCCTCATCCCCGCTGGAGGATTCCAGGGAGGACGGTATCTCAGTCAGTGTCTCCCCAGCATTCTAGATTTCAATTTATTTATCTAAGGAGGAAATAGAAGGGCATTTCAACGGGCCACTAATTTCATTTAAACATGTACTGGTGGCATTAGCCCTGAACAGATATTTCAGAGGAACACAAAATCAATGTTGAGCTTCTATTGGGAATAGCCCTGGAACCCATTAGCAACTTTGACCAATAGGTCAGGTAAAGTAATAGCTGGATAAATGTTTTATTACAGATTTGCAAACTGACTTAATAGGGGGGCTAGTACCTGCGCAGCCATGCATGGCAAATATTCATCATTAGATTGTATTGCTGTAATGAACACAAATCTCTCGGTGGCCAGGGCCCCTGCTTCTTTATATGTGATCTGTTAAAGGTGAGTCTCAGAGGAGACAAAGGGCTGCAAATGTGTTCCTCGGGAGGAAAACAGCAGACACTCCAACACTGTAAAGACGTTAGCACTTTAAGTGCATGGTTTGTTATACTAATCGTATTTTATATGACTTCACACATGGATGAGACGTGTTGTGCTATTGTTTATCTCCCTAATGAACCACCTTCATATCAGAGTGCCCATGTTCAGTGTAGCTATACAGTTCTTCTGACTATGACGTGATCCCTGTAACACAATCAGCTCTGCTGGTGCATAATCAAGTAGCATCACAATGATATTAGTGTATGCAAAGTATGCCATCCATTCTTATTGCCACATTATAAAGTATATTACGCACACATATTTATGTTTCTTCTTCAGATTTCTCCAGGGGCTTTTAGTCCTTGTCATCTAATACTCCCTCCCTGATTGTTGTATATCCCACCGTCTATGTATTTGACTATATCTGAAACCCCCTTGTCGAAATCAGGCACTAAGTGTTAGGAGAGAAGAGCTGTAATGACTTTTCCTTTTAGCAATCTTTACTATACAGTATATACTGACCTCCTATAGACCTGTTCCCCATACACATTAAACTGGTGACATTATTAAGGATAGGAGGACTTTGGCCATTTCAACAAACCACCATTAGTCTACTAATATCAATTATGTTTTTTTTTAAAGACTAGGGTTTTTTTCAGAGATTAAACCGTATTTGTCTGGACTAACTGCCAGTGTTTATCCCTGTGTGAACATATGTCCTATTTAGAAATGTTTTCAGCCCTCTGTTCGCACAGCTCTCAAGCCGTTCAGTGGCGAGCAGAGTGCTACTTTTCTGAATGGAAGCCAGACAGGCTGAGAGCTCCCACACACTGCAAGGAGCAGCTCCTGTTTCCAGCTCCGTCTCCAAGGGGACCACCAAGCCCACCAATCACAGCGCTCAGAGCAGCAAAGCGGGCAATTCAATTTCTTAAAGCCGCAGTGTCCGTTGCAGAGGGGGCGTTGTGTAAGAAAGTTCAGCAGAAACAGTAAACAGTAAAGCATCGCAACACTGCAGTTTAAAAGTTTTCCTTGTTTTCCTTTTTATTAAATGTGAATTCACATGTTAGTTTGAGCCCATCCAGTTCAGAGTGTCCGCCTACATACAAAATAGGCATCATTCTGTCATCACATCCTTTTCAAACGCAACAAATAACACATTTGTGTACATATATTCACAAACTGAAAGGACAGTCGATGGTGGTAGGTACTTATTTATTAAAAGATGAGTCAAAGACAGATTCACTTGGAATGTGAAGTAACTACTGTCTAGAACTTCCAACAAAACGTCTTGGCATATAATTAGGTCATATGCCAAAACCCTTTTTATCAAACAGACTTCATATGTAAGACCCACATAAAAATAAACAATATCTGATTTTTTAAGTGCAAGAAATAAAAAATACAGGTTTATGGTTAATGTTTTAAAAAAAGAAGGCAGTCTTCAGTTTTAAAATAAAGTTTCATTTCATGAAACTGGACTATGGAATGTTCTTTTTTGCTTGCTTGTTCAACTAATGCCAGACCACCACTGTATATCAGACTATTATGCCCTTTTTTGCAGAACCCCATATTTCCCTAATTGTCTGCCAAATTCAAGCTGTTTTGGTGTCAGATATGCCCATTATGCTTGTGTGTCTCCAATAACATTCAAATCGTGATAGTAAACTGTTAATATAGTATGCATCACACCATGAGGCCATATTATATCGTTTTGTATCAGTTCCAGCTGATTTGTTTATTTTTCTGCCTGGACAGGCTTCAGCATCATAACATGACATGATGTTGACAGTGCACAAGTCTGTTTCTCCATCACCTTGCTACAATTGTTGATGGTCTGTATCTTAAGAGTATATATTGCACAAAAAATGAGAGGGGGGAAAAAACAGTATGTGCCATAAAAAATACCAAAATCCAGTTTCACACCTGCGATCGGGACCCATCCACATATCACCAGTATGATATACATAAACTCCTAACTTTACTATATTACAGTACATATACAATCTTGAAACTAGTTCCAGCTCTGAGGTATGTCTTCCCCATGATGCCATTGTATTGTCTACAAATACTCAACAAATCTGCTCTACAACTGTACAAAAACCTAGTTTGAAATCACAAGGCATTTTTGATGCAAGTTTTAATTTAACTTAATCCTTAAAACCAGGACTCCCTTGCATGCTAAAAACAAATGATAAAGGGAAGAAGTGCCTGAAACTCACTGAAAGCACAGTAAGTACATTCCCTTTTTAACTGTACAAAAATATGCCTGAAAATATCTTACTTTTTCTTTTAAAAAGATGAGGTCTGTTATGTATCAAAATGTTTCCCTCCACACACCTGTACTCTGCAGAGGTTTAGGCTGCGCAATGTTCCAAACCATGGAGGTAAACTGAATCGGTTACAAAAAAAAACAAACAAACATTTTTGCGGCATTTAGAAATTACATAAACCGTTTTGTAAAGTAACATCCTGAACAAAATTGTCAGTTCACAGATTTGCTTCGAGTCAGTCCACAGTTCCGTTTTGAGCTCCCTGCAGTGATTTTTATGTTTTTAAGAGGATAAGATGCATAGAAGTTCACGTATTTGTCCCCTCTGTGGCCCATTTAAGCTGAACAGTAAATGCAGACCTACGAGAGGAAGGAGGGAAAAAATCCATAAAACCCTGTCATGCTGCCAGAAAAAAAAACGTCTGCAGACTTTGCTTTTTTTTCTCGACATTTTTTTTTTTTTGCTACCAGCTTCATACGCATCTCATTCCTCAAACTTCACCTCGCCTCCTGGTCCTATATACCTCCCCTTTCAGGACCCTTCGGAAACAACCCACCACCACAAGTAGTAGGCAGGGCTAGGGACAACTTTGACCAGGAAAACATATATAATTTACTTTCTCCCTTCTCTGTTATTACTAGAGGAACTTTTTCTTCTAATTTCATTTATGTCCTTTTCTCTCTCTCTCTTTTCAGTTCAGTTCAATATGTGAAGACCAAGTCGGAAAAGTTCGCCTCCAGCCAGTCCCCGGCAATCATCTCACTGAGTTCTGGCGTGCAATAGTCTGGGAATTCAAAGTGAGAGCCCAGGCTGCCCTCACTGAACGAGTCCAGGTCCTTATCCACAAGAGACAGACAGAGGTTCCCTGAATTGGGGTTGCCCAGCTCTGAGCCTGGTGCGCTGGGGGCGAAATTTAAACTGAAGTCAAACAGCAAGTCGTCCGCGTCCTCTCCGGATGTGGAGCTGCCGCTGCTGCTGCTGCTGCTGGAGGAGGATGTGGAGACAGACCTGGAGGATGCTGGTGAGACAGAAGCCGCGTGCAATGCGCTCTGCTTGGTAATGTTTTTGATATTGTAAAATAGTCTGTTGTTGTTGTTCCGTACGTGCTCTTCGTACATGCTCGTGCCCTCGGACTCGACCGAGGAGCTCAAAGTTGGGCTCGCTGGAACTTTGGCGACGTTGTACGCCGCCGGCCTCAGGCGCTCCTCGTCCGCCGCCGTCTTAATCCCAACCATCCGGTAGTCGTCCTCGTAGTCGTCGTCTTCGTCCTCGTCGCTCATCATCTCCACTTTCACCGTCTTTGTAACTTTGAAGCCGGGGAACACGCAGTCATCCCCGCGGTAGCCGCCGTGATGGTGGTGCGCCGATTTAATGGAGCCGCTCTTTGTCTTGATGATCTTTGAACACTTCTTGCTGGGAGTCTTTGCCATCTTGCCGCACTTCTCCGGAGACGGCGCCGCCGAGGACGCCGCTGATTTGGAACTGTCGAGCTTTGGTTTTTTCTTGGGTCTGTACTTGTAGTCGGGATAGTCAGCCATGTGTTTTAGCCGCAGCCTCTCGGCTTCCCGGATGAACGGGATCTTTTCGCTGTCCTTAAGCATCTTCCAGCGCTTGCCCAGGCGCTTGGAGATCTCCGCGTTGTGCATGTCCGGCGACTGCTCCATAATCTTTCTCCTCTCGATCTTGGACCACACCATAAACGCGTTCATGGGTCGCTTGATGTGCCCGGTGGCTGTCTTGCACCAGTCTGGGTTGATCGGCACGGGGCTGCATGCCATAAATTCACTCTCCTCCGAATCGGTAGCCTCCCTGGACATGCTCCCGTCCGTCTCGCTGGTGTCTGTGTGCTGCACCATTGTGCCTCTGTGTTCTTTCCCCCCCCAAGTCACTTTTTTTTCTTTTAACGTCCGGACGCTGCGGTGTCTGTCTTTATCAGCCACCCCAAACTCTCTCTCTCTCTCTCTGCGCCGCTCTGTTCGTCCAATGCGTAATGTATAGTCTCAAGCTCTGCACTCTTTTTCCAGAGTTACAAACTGCCTTCTTAACTAGTTATCAGCTTTTTCATGTCCCCTGCGTCACACACAGCCATCCAATCAGGCGCCTTCCACTCCGCCCAGCAGACTCCATACAAGACTCCCCTTAACCCTTCTATTCCTCCCCTCCCGAGCTCTCATTGGAGTGGAGGTGGGGATTTGTGGTACACAGTGTCTGGGGCAACACGCCAGGCGAGACAGGCATATTAAACACACAGTTAGCACTATGCGCTCGTGAGATAAGCATCACTCTAACCTACGCGCACATAAGACCTAACGTGTATTCCCTTGTTTTTTAAAGTGGAAGGAGAAAAAAAAACACTAGTAAAGAGGTTATTCTCCAGGCAGACGGTGACTCTTTGCAGATGTGTCAGAAGGAAAAGATGTAGGTTATGTGATTATTTGCCTTTTTTCGCCCCCCCGCCCCTCCTCCCTCCTTTTAGGTTGGATACTGAAGGTGGCGCTTGGACACTGTTGCAGGCGCCTGGATGCGTCGGTGCGTCTGCCTGCCTGACTGACTGACTGTCTGCTGTAGAAGGATGCATTTTAGCAGCTGGTAATGGCTTTAGAAACAGACTCGATGTTTTCATTAACTTTTGTATAACCTAATGCATTTCACAGATATCTCTGGAGCGAAAGTTGCCAAGTGTGAACACATTTGGCACCGTTTTCTTTCCTGTGCGTTTTCCCCGGTGTGCATTTGAATGAAGGAAATAGGTCAGTAGTACACTCTGCTGTATAGATCTTGTCAGCAGTGTCTGAGTAATCACAACACACCTGCAGCATCCCATATACCCTTATTGATATGATTCTGCTCCAAGGAAACAGCATGCATATTGCATCCACACCATAGCTCTACTTATTCAATTGTATTAACATGTATATAAAACCCTCATAAATAAAACCTAGAATCATAACAGACGCTATGATTTCTTCCCATCCATTTGGATTGAAGCTTGTTTGGTACAATATATAGCAATGCGAGCAAAGCAATAACATTTATTCTGATGGCAACATTTGTCTGTGCAGCCCATAGTATAGAGCCCATGCAGCCAGCCAGCCAGGCATGGATAGAAGGCACCCTGCTGAGTTTGCTGTGTCAAGAGGCAGTGTAGCATCTAGCTGGCGTCTCTTGCACCCCCTCCCCATACTCCCCAACCCCCCTGGCTCTGGGTGGTAGCCAGCAGTGCTATTGGAGGCTGGGGCGATAAGGCGTCCTGCTTTTTCTCTCTCTCTCTCGCTCTCTCTCTCTCTCTGCTTCGTCCCCTAGAGGGCAATCACTTACCCTTTTGAAACCCTCCCCCCACCAAGCCACCGTATTCTCCCCCAGCTGGGGCTTAAGAAGTGTCTCCACTGATACAGAGGCAAGCAGCGGCGAGAAAAAAGAGGAGAGAGGATAGCAATGGAGAAAGAAAGAGTTAAAAAAAAGGGCACACGGGGGAGAAAAGACCAAGGCTAAAAGGGAAGGTTGAGGCAGTTTGAAGGGGAGAAACGCTGAGAGATGGAGGGGCTTTTTGCCTTAATTCCACTCCCTGTCTGTGTCTCTCTCTCTCTCTAAGACAGTCAGAGATAGGGCTGAAATGCTTTATCATGACCACCCCGTGCTGATTAAGCCTTATCAGATATATGTGTCGGAGCAGGAGTCTCAGGAGGTTGGCGCATGCACGTGCATGTTTTACTGTCAGCGTGTTTTTGGTCTGATGGATCCATTTTAATGGCTTTTTTGATCTGATGAGTGCAGACGTGGCGCCGATGTGGTTATTTCAAATGGACTGATAGCATGGTATCACATATATAGGGGGACAATTTGCAAGCACATATTGACTGCATAACAGTGTGGGATTGTAGGAAATTGTTCCTGGTTTGCAACACATGAAGGTCTCATATTCCACTGGGGTAGAATAGAGCTGGATGGATGACTGTGAACTATTCTGTTCTGATTTTGCCAAAAGGGCACTTATGCCTTATGCCAGGAGGAGATTTAGAAAAATATTGATCAGTCATATGGCATGAAATGATAGTGTTACCTGCAGTATAGTGCTTGAACCATATTGATTATTCAATTACTATGGTTGTTTTTTGTCTGTTTTTTAGAATTCTTTATTCAAATCCAACTAATTTCAAATGTTTCTGTTTTTAGATCTATTTAAATGAACAATGTTCTCTTTTGCTTTTTGTCCCTTGTCTGTGCATCCCTTATCCTGCCTAGCCCTGCAGTAGCCAGCCTTATCTGTCTTCATATGATGGTTCCATGCTGGACACATGAATCACAGGACTGCTTAATAATGAGCATGCAGGGTGGCTGTCCTGCTCATTAGCATGGCTCATTATTGGCTGTGAATGAGGTGCTGGTGTCAGCACATGCAGCCTTATGAGTCATCTTAGGGAGGGTCTCATTGCCGCGTCTGCCTCACACGGATGCAACCGTAATGCAACCCCCCCTCCCTCTCTCTCTCTCTCTCTCTCTCTCCTTCCCTCCCTCTCTCTCCCCACCCCACGACTGCCTCATTCAGTGACTGGGACTGTGATCAGTGTTGCCAGATCTCATGAGCGAAACAAGCGACCAGGCCTATAAAAAAAGCCAAAAAAAAGCAGGAATATATAAATACTGCAAATTGCAACATATTTTTTATTTTGTCTTACCTTTAAACATAATTAAAAAAACAACAGCTGGCCAACAAAAAAATAGGTAGGTTTCAGACAGATGTCAGACAGCAGAAGTTAACCATGAAAAGATTGGGCAACGATTTAATATCAAACTAAAAGCATGTCAATATTAGCTCACCAATAATATAACCACTGAAAACAATTGTTAATAGGCCAATATATGAAGAAACAAATAAAAGCCATACTGTCTCACACATAATGAACAGACCAAATAATAACATTTAAAACGTTATGTCAGTTAAGTTTATGTACAAAATCGTGTATATTCTCCTTTTGACATCAGCTCCATTTCCCTGTTACTATGTTATACATGGGCAGCAAGCCCAAAAAACCACAACAGCCAATATTTGTACGCAACTTCATAAAAAAACAAGCCCAAAGTTGCTTATAAAAAGCGGACCTGGCAACCCTGACTATGATGAGAGAGAGAGAGATAGTTGTCATTTCATTTTCACTCTAGAGATTACATATGATTAAACAGTTCAAATCCATAGAGCTGCATTATCACTGTGATCCTAATACCGCTCACTTTCCAATATCCCAAAGGCAGATGTTTTAATACTTATTTGCTGTTTTTTTTTTTCCCGTGCCAAGGGAGAGGGACATTTTATTCCGGAGCGATGGAGTGTTGAATTAAGTGATGCTTTTTCATGTAGGAAACACTGAAAGAGGGTTTTTTTTTTTTTCAAGAGAAACAATTCCCATCGCATTGCTTATCTAAAAGCCCCCCTAAGCAGCTGCTGCTCTCACAAAGGGCCAGTGAAGCGTTAGATCAATACTAACCCTGGCTGGAGGCTATCTGATGCTCAAAATGCATGGATCCATCTCCTCTGCATGGCCCCTGGACAGGTGTGGACTCATGGAAGCTGCTATCTGATGGCTTCACAATGGCTTAAAGTGGGTGGTGAGGAAGGGGGGGAAGGGGAGTCCTTGTTTTGGTAGCACATTAAAACGCAAATTAACTTTTTCACTTGACAGACACATTCTTTGAGTAACCTGTGTGTACTCAGGTTACAATGTTTATTGCCACGCAGTGAAAGGGTGTTTTTCCAGCCTCCATATAGTGGAGTCACTTAATGGTAATCTAGTGCTATGGGTATAGGATTTATGTAACACGTTCCAGAAGTTTTAGCAAGTAGCATAAGGTAAAAAAAAAGAAAAGAAAAAAAAGACTGCCCTTGTTTCTTTTTTTCCCCCTATAGGCTTCAAGGCCCTATTATGTATCCAGGCTGTTGGTGGCTGGAGGTGAAATCTAATATCAGTTTATGTATCTGAAGATTTACAGTTTAAGCGTTTACCTCCAGTTACCTCAACCCAGTCCGGTTGTCTTAACTTGTGAGATGATACTGAAATGAGCTATGTGAGCCGGCCCTGAATTTGTTTCGCCGGGTCGCCTGTCGCTATATGCCCCTCAAGGTTCAACGCTGTCTTCCCCCCCTCTCTCTCTCTCTCTCTCTCTCTCTCTCTCTCTCTCTCTCTCTCTCTCTCTCTCTCTCTCTCTCTCTCTCTCTCTCTCTCTCTCTCTCTCTCTCTCTCTCTCTCTCTCTCTCTCTCTCTCTCTCTCTCTCTCTCTCTCTCTCTCTCTCTCTCTCTCTCTCTCTCTCTCTCTCTCTCTCTCTCTCTCTCTCTCTCTCAAGATAAGAAATGCTTTGACAATGAGGAGGATCTCACAGCGGTGTTGGAGGTTGTTGATTTACCACTTAAGTGTTTGGTGCCTCCGAGGCCATTTTTATGCCCTGTTGGTGCTTTACATTCTCGACTCAATGCAAATGTATCTCCTGGGTGTCAGGTTGTTTGTTGACCTCCTTGATGTGGCCTCTGTCTCTCAAGGTCTGATGCTTAGCGGATACTTGAGACTGGAGTATCTTGTCGCAAATGTAAACAGCTGATGCTTGAGTACTGTGCTGGAATGTTTGTCAAGAGAGTCGCAGACACACAAATGCAATCAGAAGGCCAACGCTGCTGGTATCCTGTGTGCACTTGTACTTACAAGACAACCCCCCCCCCCCCCACACACACACACACACACACTCACAAACTGCATTCACTCCCCTCCGCTGTGCTAAATGTTGTAGAATCAAATTCAAAAGTAGCTTGCAAGTGCACATTAAAGGTGGAGCCAGCAATTCTAGAGAAATCATGTTGAAAAAATTACTTTTGGTCAAAATCAGTGAATATCTCATCATGATCTGCAATGGCCGGGTATGTAAACAAAGGGGACCCACCATAGCTAGCAACATGCCTGTTTACAGAGCTTATGCTTTGTATTAACACTGCATTTCTTTTCAGCGCACACCCATTCTGTACAGGTAGCGGATCATGAGGAGATATTCACTGTGTTTTAAAAAAAGTGATTTTGACAATAAGCATTCTCCAGAATTGCTGACTGCACCTTTAACTTAAGCAAGAAATGGTGGGAATCACATCTGTGTTCTAAATGAGTTACATTCATCTATTTCTTGTTGCAAAGTCACATTACATGTATATATCCATTATGATTAGTTCCTTTGCCAGTACAGATCTGATCAGATCTGTTTTTTAAATCGGATAATGTGACAGATTTTAAAGTAACAAACACTTCACAGAGTAGTTCAGACCCAATACCAATGAGGTATTCTGCATAATTCAGTACTTATTTATATTGATACTTTTGGAACATTTAGCGGAGACTTCTACTTTTTCCTAAAAGTCTAAACACTTCTTCCATTACTGATGATATAACCAGATTGGACAACCTCACCAGTAAACTCTCACCTAACCACTCGCAACCCTAACAATGCTTGCATTAAGTCCTGAGGGACACTATAAACATGTTAGTGTAGTCAGTGCGATACACTATAGGATCAGTGTGGGTGTAGGATGCCAAGTAAACTTGTAACCGAAAACGTTGTCACTAGGGCAATTATTGCACTTAGAAACGTGAGATACGACAATTAGACTTTTATGAGCTGGCTGCACATAACCAGCCTTTATAGAGGTGACAACTGTTTGAATTCTGTCAGAAAGCGTTAAGAGTTTTCCTGTCTCATTTCCCGTCTTTCCCTCGCCCTCTACACAGTACAGACGCTGCCCCACAAAGCAGCGGGAATCCATATTGGCCCGAAGGGGATGACATCATTCCGGAGCCACGGTACAGTGTGTTCTAAAAGGTAATCATATTGCCATGTCATTCCCCATAAGCTCTCGCCATTTAAATCCTTTAATGATATACCAGCAGCATTGAAGCAGTGTTTACCGTAAGAGTCCGGTGTAGCTAGTTTTGTATTGTACATTGTGTGTTGTGTTAATAAACTTGTGTGTGGAGGGAGAGCCCTGCAGGCGCTCGCAGCCACTGTAATGAGAGTGTGTTTAGTCTGGAGACTGTGTAGGACTAATGCTGATGGATTGTATGGCTGCAGGTCAGGTCTTGCACTCTATCGCGCACACACACACACACACACACACACACACACGCACGCACACACACACACACACACACACACACATACACACACACACACACACACACACACACACACACACACACACACACACACACACACACACACCGACTAGTGTAGTCTACCTTAGGGAGAAGTCTACTGTTGGGAAAGTTTCATTTGTAAGATTATTACAAAACATAGGGTGTATTAGTGTGTATTACCATGTTAATACAAGCTAGATGAAAATACAAAACTTTTTTCTGTTTTACAGTTGATGGCTTTTTGGTGATGTGGTGATTACATAATCCATCAATACATTTGAGCTGCTGTATTCAAACATAAAGCCACAACACCATAAATCTTAGAAAAAATAGATCTGCTTATCATGTTTCACAGAAGAGATTGATTTCTAAGAAGTACTAGACGGTTCCCACTGCATGCAGCCTCTGCTTCCCTGCAGACTAGCCCAGACTTGCCCCCTAACAAGATAAGATAGTGTTGACTACAGGCCACACTGAGCTTAAGGGGCCAGCATACTCTGTCAAAACTGTTTGTCTGGTTGGGTGGAATAGCTTCTGAAACCTCTTCCCCTGACTTCTAATGCTGTCTGTTTGGATCTGATACAACCACTGAAGATGTTTTTTTTTTTTTCAAAGTGGTCAAACAACATGTTGTACAAACCATTGCTGTTTCTAGCGTTTCCAACCCTTTAGTCTCCCTGAGTCACATCCTGTGCTCTGAAGTTTTACTGGTTTATGATCTTTGCACTACCAGTTGAAATAGTGACAGTTCAAAGCAGCATGACAAATTGAGAATCTGTGCCCCGTGGCCAAATCTCAGGCAGCACTGTGTTAGGTCCTAAAGGTTTTATAATTAGAAGGTAGGATAACCCAGAATTAGAGTCGGGATTGTTGGTTTTTATTTGTTTCTCTTGATGGCTTCCTCACATACTTTTTAATTTGATATTTAAGGTTAATGAACTACTCTAAAGAGTTTTATACAAAAAAAGGATTGCTCAATTCAGAACCTATAGTGTATCTGTCAAACATTGAGCTCTGTGCGTGATCACAATATATTTTTTGCAATTATCACCATTTTATCACCATCACCAAGAGCAGCCACACACATGTACTGAAAAAAGCATTTTAAAAAAATAGAGATTTCTTGGAAGCCTAAACTAATAATATACACACATTATCATGCTTTGTTATATGATGTGGATTATTTATGTATATTTGTTCAACTTGATGGATGAAAAGGATTTAGTCACAAGCTCCAACATGGCTGTACAAAAAAACAGAATTGCGAAAATCGTCCACATCAATCAGGCTGTAACCTTGAAAAACAAAAAAAACAAGAAGAAATGGAACCACGCGGAGACAAACACCTGAAGCAAATCTGAGCAGTCACTCTTGTTTGAACAGTGACCAGATAAGATAGCTCAAAGTTATCAGCACAAGACAAATTCCCAGAGGAACTCCCAGGAGGGCTTTCATCAATAGAGTGTGAGGGAGAAAAATCGATCCCTTCAAAACCACATACGGTGACAAATAACCACCCTAAAACTGAAGCACAATTAGTTGTACCCTCAAACAGCTTTATCCGCTTGTCGGAAAAACCAACAAGTGTAAAAAGAACAAAGATGTAAAAGGGCCGCCATTCCCCGCACGACAATGGAACACGGAAAGTAAACACTGTGCGACTTTGTAAACATAATCATAATCATGTGGGCCTGAATGAAAACATACTTTTTCTCTAGTTGTTGGGGGCCAACTTATCTTGCACACTATTCTGAAATCAGACAGAATCACCCTTGGGGCCTCTCTTCCATACTCATTCATCTCATACATTCATTTTGACATGAAAATCAAAACTGACCAGCATTATAGAAAGCATTTTCTTATATGTACGATTTGACCTCCTTTTAAAATATCAACTTAAGTCCACAGAGAAGCTCATTTCAATATCAACATTCATATGCCGACTGAATGGCGACTAAAGGTTTTCCTCACATATATTTATGTTCATAGTGTATACGTCTGGAGAGACCCAATGGTGTCCCAGAAAAAGAGGTAAACTTCAATAGAGTCTTTTGACTTCCTTTTTACTTTGCATTACATATGCACATATAGACTGGTATTTTTCCCCCCCAGCATTCCATCCATATCAGAGCCTCGGTGTGTCGTCTCCATATACTGACTCACTGCCCTTTCCTTCATGTCTCTTAAGGATTTCTCAGAGACAGGCTTCAAGAAAGATTGTCATAAATGTCCTCTCTTTTGCAAATCCTTCACAACCCTCTGTGTGCGCTGAGAGCTATCTCCATCTGAACAGTAAAGGTCATTGGAGGAGACTCAGGGATATGGAACGGCTAAGCTGTGTGCATGGGAGAGTGTTTAACAACTATCTAGAAATCAATAGTAGAAGGTTTGATAATGAGTGTGTCAAATCACAGTCACAGAGTAACTCAGGTGTGGCAAAGCTGGATGCCTTTTTTTAACAGCACAGGTTTTCTCTGGTGGGTTTCCATAGTGAACTTTAAGTTAAATGTCCTGATTTTTGGAAATTTGAAGATTATTGGGAAAATTAATATTCAGCACTTCAAGGCAAGTGTTAGATTATATTGTACTGTATGTGTCAAAAGTCTGCTTCTTTCAGCCCTCGTTGCATATAGCACTTTGATTAGACACTGATTGTGTTATTGTGTGCTCATGACCTTCTCAACTGATTATGATAATGTGTGGAAGTAATCTATTTGAAAGAAGAAAAAAAATAAGCAGGCTTTATACCCGCAGATAAAATATTATTAAAATCTAATATCGTCAACAGAAAATCTCCCATTTATCATTCCAGTCTCATAGGGGTCTTTTCAAACCGAGTTCCAGTGTCAATAGAGGAGCAGAGGATTACAAGATGAGAGCAGTGAGACAATTCAGGTAATGAACAGGAAAGCAAAGTTTCGGAAAAAAGAAAGGAATTTAGTCGTAAAAGTGTGAGCGGATTAGCGCTTCTCTTATTTCCAACATTTCCTATTTTGAAACGTGCCTGCACTAATCCCATTACAAGTGTCTGTCAAGCATATACATGACAATTCAGTTTAACACGGTAGAAGTTCCAGCTCTCTTTAAATTCACATTTCTAATGGAAACACATAAGAGGTTCCATCGGAGCAGACATGGCATAAAAGGAAAATCTACATTAAATGAATATTCACACTGTTTTATTATTCTTTTACATAGTTCACTGTATGTCTCATTGCAGTGAATCAGTGCCTTGCAATCTGGTGTGTGACTCTTTGGTAGAAATTCGCTAAGTTTTCACTTAATCAGTATTTTAATCCCCTTAAGATCGATGTAACTATATTGTCATTAAGAGTTGTTATTGTGGCTCGATGCCAAAATCAAGAAATATTTCGCTTTTACCACAGAAGTATTTGAAGATGAAAAGAGCAGCTCATAAAACATTGTGTTGTAGATAAACCTGTAGAGGAAGCGCCACATAATTAGTGTCTTGTTAATTGGGGAGAACCATTATGGTGTACTTAGTGGGATGCTAAAATTAATTGTTTGCCAACAGAACCTAATGATTTTACACTTTGTGAATGTGTTTTGTGTAAGAACTACCCCCCCCTTTTTTTTTGAACAAGCGATGTGAAAAATATCTTGAGGCATTATTTCTGAACTACTTTTATATAACAAGCTGATTGCATAAATATTACATTGCCTCTCTGTCTGCAGCCTCTAATCCACCATCTCATACGTAACTTTCAAGGCCACACGGGCGAGGGTGGCTATAATACACTTCAAACTAACTGTCTAGATACATCACGACCCCTGCGATCTCTATCTGTCCATCTCCCAAAGTAATCTGACCATTGCGGATAAACACTGTGAAAGGTCTTAAAGCGAGAGGAAGAGCAGAAGACCAGTACCTTAATCATGGCTAATCCTTGGTAGCTAGGCATGTCTTGGGGGAACACAGGACGGACACATCACCCCAATTAGCTGTAGCTATAGCTTTAAAACCCTGTCATTAGGAGCCCATAACCTTCCTGTCACTCACCGTAGCTGCTGTAGCCTCTACTTAGCGCCCTGTTACAATTTGTCACATTTATGCACAACGGTCATGTGGATTTGTGCGCACGGTATAGCCTGCACACATGCTAACTCTCACCCATGAAGCAGACTCGTGCAAGGACATAAGCAAATGCATGTACGTCATAAGTGATTTCAGAGAGGAGATGGTGATACAGGAAGTCAATGTCTTTATACAATTTCCAGTGAGGCAAATTGGGAATACGGCACGTTGATTGTGGGTATAAAAACCTTAAAAGGTGGATTCATGTATGACATTACGCCGATCATTAATACAAATAGACAGGGAGTGGTGCCTTAGACAGTAGACACAGAGTGCCAACACTGTTATGCCATGTTCAATATACTCTGTTGCTAAGGGGGCTTTCACACCGGTCTTTTTGACTTTTCATTTTGATCCAAACTTAAATTACAGGTGTGAAACCTCCCGTGGACCACGGCCCGGACTAAACAAGCGGACCTTTGTCCGACCTAAAGACGTTGTCTCGATGCGGATTATACTGAACCATTTTTTGGATGGTTCAGACTTTCGTACCACTTACAGGAAGTCCTGACCGGCTGTCGCCAGTCACAAGAGGAGAAATGAGCCGCTGACGGGAGAACTGTAGAAGCGGGGGCGGGGGGTTGCTGATTTCTTTCTTTTTTTTTACACTGTATATAACTGTAATCGAAGCGGGAGGTGTGCCTGAACTATACAGGGATGCATGAAATGAATCTGTTCAAATTTTTCTTCATTAATTAATTTCAACTGGTGAAGGCTATACACCGAATAGAAACGCTGATGTCAGACGCACGTCCATCTACAAACCAATCAATGTCCAGTATAGAGAGACGCAGCCCTTGTCAGTGATAAACACTGATGTGGGTGTGTCATGGAAAGTTCTTTGGTGCGCTGGCACAACCGCAATGTGAAACCAAACCTACTCGGATCAAGTCCATACAGGGGATTAAAAAAATAGGCCTTAGTTCGGACTTTGGTGTGGACTTTTAGGTGTGAAATCCCCTTAAGAAGTGTACTTTAGGAGGAAAAATGCATTTCAGATACCCTTCTTTTGGTTAATGAACGATAGGGGAACACGTACACACATTTTGAATGTGCATATAGCTATCAGCTCGGCATGCAGATAGGGTCCCTTGTGTTTTAACGTCGAGATAGTCTTTGTAGGCCTTTGCTGGTAGACAGTGGAGCATTAACTGTTATCTTGGCAAAAGCGCTGCCATTAAGCCTGCAACAATAAGACCAGGGTCAAGGATGAAGTTGAATGACAGCTCAGGATGAATGTAATTTCCGAGGAAGCGATAAAGAGGGGTCTTGTACTCACACTAAAAAGCAGAATAATAATTTCTTCACCAGGTTGTCTGCTCCGACATACTTTCATTCTTTGCTCCATTCTCCAGTGAGGAGGTCAGATATAAAGGAGGACAATGACCAGACTAGTGAGATTGATGGCGAGGATGAACGGGCAAGCGGAATCTCGGCTAAATCAAAGCTATTCGCCGTTAATGAAAATAAGAGAGAGACCGCACTGTAAATCATCTTATGGTCTAATGTATTAGTGATAATGAATTCACGCTGCCACATTTAACCTTAGTTTTGCAATTCATTATATTTGAGATTAACAAGGGAGGGAACTTAAGTGAACTGTCTGCAGGGAATTACAGCTGGGGCCTCATTGTCAATCAAGGATTGTGTTCCGATGTCTTTCATTAGGGGCTGGAGGAATTAAATAAGACTTTCTTTTTAATGGCGGATGGCTCTCCCATTTAACGCTCCTCCTGCTCTCCCAAGATGGTTAACTCTTCATTACCCAAATTAAAGGCATCCATCTCCGTTGGCTCCTGCCACATTGCCATGACCTCTACCTGTCAACACTTTCATGTAAGCTCTTGAGTGATGGATGATACCCCCGAACCCCATTGTCAAAATTATCCAGTGACTGTCCAACCCTACTCTGATCCATTCAATCCATCTCCCCAGGCTACGTGCCACCAGCCAGGATTCAACAATGAAGCCGGGGCGCTAATTTACTCTCATAGAAATCAGAAAACTACCTTTTAATTATATGCCTGGGAGTGTTCTAAAGAGTTCACAAGGATCACCCGCGAAGCTTTTACCTCGACTTTGCGGGAAGCCGATCATTTATATTCTTAAAATGTGTTATGTCGGGGGGTTGTTCGACATACCTATAAGACCACAGGGAACTTGATAAAACCAATAGAGTAGAAATGAAGGAACATTTTGAAATGGGTCATCATATTTGAAGGTCGAAGCTGTTGTTAAAGGATCTTATAACTAAAACTACTAGAATGAGCCAACACAACAAAATGGTCAAAATGTTGTATCAGGTCTGACCGAGCAAGGACTCGTAACATAATTGAATAGTGTATAGGGACTTGATCGCTGATATTGAAAACCTTCAAATGGGCATGTGGAGTATACTGATCAATAGATGGCATGCACTGTGTGGCTGTTTCTGGTTCAGCTCTGGAATTGCATCATGCTCGACTGTTTTGGAGCCAACTGTTTGTTGACAAAGGAAAACAGCTCTCTGAACTTACTTCCTCTCTCTCTATCTCTTTGCCTCTCTATTTGCATCACCTTCAGACACGTGTAAATATTCAAACACATGCCACACGTCATACATAAAACATGATATAAGTGGTCCCATTCTTGTCTGACCTCTTGTCCTCCTGCTTCTCTCCCAGACAGATGCAGATAACGCTCCCAGACACACCTCACTTCCTGAGAGGGGAGTTATGGCTTCCTGGGAGAGGCAGTGCCGTCCCCCGGAGCCCCTAGGAGTTGGACAGCTACCTATGGAGAGGGCACGTCTCTGACTTGTAGAGCTGCTCTGAGGCTTCTCCTCTCACTTTGAGATCCTCCGTGTACCTGTCAAAGGGTCAAGAGGCTACGCTCACTGCAGACAACGGCACTGTGCCTGGATGTGTTTGTGTTTGCATGTGTGCACGTATGGGTGTGTATGTGTTTGACCCCCCCCCCCCCCTCCTTCCTCCTGTGACAGATGCCAGGCTGTTTACGTCTGAGGTGTGGGGTGTGCTCGGTGGGCAGGTGGGTAGACACGCATGTGTTTACGAGTGCATGTGTGAAGCGTACTGTGTGTGTGTGTGGTTTGTTGTGGGTGGGTTTCAGCAGTAGTATGATGCACTTGTCACAATGTGCAGACATGCGTGTGAATCTATTTGCATACACGGCCATATGTGTGCACCTCCACACACTCTACGACATTAACTGTACCGGGAGTCAAATGAGGACCTGTTATCGGGCTTAATAAACACAGAAACCCAAAACTTCTGTCCCAGAACCAGGGCATAACAGATGGGGGGGTGGGGGGGGGGTGGAGGCTCCTGCTCTGGCGGCCAAGCATATGATGAGCTAATCATTGCAAAAGAGGTGACCATAGTTGCTTACAGCTTATTCAGGCTTATGACTCAATCACGGAGGCTTATGGTACTTAGGTAATTATTTAATCAAAGAGTGGACGTGTCAATAGGAGTCGACACAAGATTAATTATAAATCTGGGATGACTTCAACTCATTGTTTTTATTGGTCATGTCTCTCGACACTGGCGGGAGGGAGAGTTGATAAGATCATTGGATGGTTGGGGGTGAGTGACAGCTCTAGTGGAGCAGGAATGATCACAGTGGTATAGTTAACACCAGCATCCCCTTTAGCACGGATTGAGATCAATATAGTACAATCCTTGATTAAAATGTTTAATTAGCTGTATTAAAGTGTAATACAAACCTCGAGAAAGGAGGGAAAACATCCTTTCTCCTCTGTGTATGGATCCGTGGGGATCTTTTACATCAGCTGGGGTTGTGAGCTAAAGCATTGCAGTACCCTTACTTGGATATGCCGGATGGCTTTGACTGTTGAACGGCACCGGCCCCTGTAAACAGTCTACATCTGGATGAAGCAGTTGTTGTTATTGTTATTGTGACATTGGCAATGGGACAAATTGTAGCCTGCCAATAAATTTGATAAAGAAGAAGAACGCAACATACAGTAAATATAATTAAACAAATAGTTGGGCGCCAACATTATTCTAAAACACGAGATTATTCACTCTTGAAGATGAAGATTCTGTTGACAAATCAACGGACTGCAGTGTGCAGCTCTACCCTCTTAGGACAGCTTGGTACCCCAAGGAAAGGGTGAAAAAACGGTTTTTTATGGTACCTTACCAACTTTTCACAGTGGAAACACTAAATAATTGCGTGCTGCACCATACCAAACCGCACCGCTCAGTGGAAACTAGGAAGTGTGGCCCTGGCAGCCCATTAGGACTACTGTGGTGCTGTACTAATAACTGGATATACTTTAAGAAGTGTTTCTTACTATGTGTCATCTGACCATGTAGGAATTTAGAATTTTTTATGCATGAAAGCCTCCATGAAGAGGGGAGGAGGAGTGATATTGTTTGAAAATAGGCATTCACACATACAGACAGTCATTTGTAGTGTTGGATTTGGTTGCTCTCATGAAAACGTGACAAAAGAAGGACACAAGAGAGATAGTACAGTCCATTGTTCCTTTCTCACCTATACACAGCTGGCCGATCACGGTGTGAAGTGGGTGTGAATGTTGCATCATCAGTTTCAGCAAAGGAACAGAAAAGGTCAGAAACATTCCCCACTTATCCGAGATCGGAAAGGTGTGAGAGGGGGGGAGGGGGGGGGTGGTTCCGAAGCTATTGACTGAGCACATCGCCCCCTTAATGCCTCGTTTCCACCGAGTAGAGCGGGTCGGATCGGAGCGGCTCAGAGCGGGACAGCTCACTTTTAAGAATCTCGGTGTTGTTTCCACCGCCGACCCTACCCTTACTGGTAGGGCGGGGTTTAGGCTGGACTGCAATAGCCGACGCCAGAATGTGGGTCAAACTATCGGGCTGTGGGAACAACTGTGGTCAAGCCAGCGGTCTCTTGTTTTTGCTTGGTCAAACCAGCCGCTTCTTTATTTATTCCCCCCGTGTTGTGAGCACAGAGACGGCTCGGTACAACTGATAGAGACAGTGAGCGAACAGCACTGGCTGCGGCAGCTACGTGACATCGTAGCAGTGGGACACAGTGTAGCCAACTGATTCATTTAATGACGAGGAAAAACACCACACAATAAACAGTGCCGCGCTCACATTTTCGCCAAAACTCTCTTCACTCTAGCCGAGGTGACTACAAACGGCGGAGATGATTCAAACCAGCCGCTTCTTTATTTATTCCCCCCGTGTTGTTGTGAGCGTGTATTTTACTACTATCTATGGCGTAAACACACAGAGACCGCTCGGCGCAACTCATAGAGACAGTGAGCGAACAGTGCTGGCTGCAGCAGCTACGTGACTATGGGACACAGTGTAACCAACTGATTAATTTATTGACGAGGAAAAACACCACACAATAAACAGAGCTGTGCTCACATTTTCGCCAAAACACAAGACTCTCTTCACTCTTGCCGAGATCTACACATGGCAGAAATGATTCTTTCGACCAATCAAATGACGGCAGTGTGTAGCTCCGCCTTCTCATGCATTTTCGGCCCGCTTTCAGGCCGCTAGTACCCCTACGGAGGAGTACTGAGATCGGGAGCGGCTCAGAGCGGTTAGGTGCGCTTAAACCGTACCCTACCCAACTTTTGGCAAATGAAAAGCCAAACTACCCGGACCGAACCGCTCCGACCCGACCCGCTCTACTCGGTGGAAACGAGGCATAAGCCTTCTGTGACAGCTATAGGAGAAGAAGCAGGCCAGTGGCAGCAAGAAGGTGTATGAGTCACTCAGCCTATCCTTAGGAACCTGCCATTATTTATAGTTTATTGTAGGAGGATGAAAGACGCTGGAGAATTCTCTCTCTCTTATCTGCCAACAGCTTCCTACTAATAGCTGTCAATTCTTAATGTATAGGCACTTTCATATCGGCAAGAGTGACCTGTTGTTGTACAGTACCTTCACATCTGAAGAGATTGAAGTGATGATATACAAAATAGGCGGCTTCAAAACTACTCTTCAACATCAGACTTATGACCTGAGGAAATGGCTAAGTGTAAGCACAATATTGGTGCCAAAATGTGTCTGATAATTATATAATGTTTTCCTTTCCTTGATGATATATTTAATTAATTAAATGACAACTATACAAAAAGGGTTGAAAATGGTTTCATTTATTTCATGTTGCCTGTGTCAGTTAGTCGTCCAATCATTCCAAAGAGGAACAAAAACGCTGTGAAGCTTCACATTTAGCTGATTCTAGGGATTCCCCTTCCATGTGTTCTATCCAGTCCCACTGTTTTATTTGGCAGTTGGGGGAAGAGGATGTGAGATTTTTTCGCCGGCAGAGAGAAAAACGAAGGGCAAGTTGAGGCACACACACGGTTGGACAAGGCGAGTTAACTCCCTGATCGTGTCACCAGAGAAGAGAGATAAATGGTGAAAGGAAAACAAGCAAGGGGAAGCAGACTATGTTTCTAAAAAGCCGCCACGGAAGTTTCTAATTATATCCACTCGGAGACCTGTAACCTCCGCTGAGACACCCAGCCACACACACACACACACTGACACACATTCACCCCAAACGTCTGCACACGCTGTTGCAGAGACCCGACCTTTGCTGGCCTGGCGGGTCCCCTCCGAGCAAGAACCAAATTAGATGGCGAGAGGAAGATAATGTCCTCCGTTTTTTGCTGCTGTTAAAAGGCCAGCAATCTCTCATTTACACTGACATTAAGGAGAAGCAAGTTCCAGCACTAACATACTCCTGTCATTGAAGAAGTGACAGAGAAGAGACATGAAGAATAAAAAAAGAGAAAGACAAGGTGTATGTGCGTGTATGGGGGTTGATTGAGGGCAGGGCTTGTCATGCCTGATCATTTGGAAGCTTCGACACACAGAACCCCCCCCCCCGGCCCCCATGGCGGGCAGATGGTAGGGTGGGCAGTGAAGGGGCGAGGGTCCCCTGTCTGTATTTCTCAGCTGCACTTGTAAGATATGCGCTATGTATGAAATGTGTTGGCAAAGATCCATGTCCTTCAACTCCTTATGTACCCCTAGCGGCTCCACCCAAGCCAGCTGTGTCTGTGTGAGCTCACCGGGGCTCTGACAGCGGGGATCAAAACAACATGTGAACCAGCCGTGACACCGAAACCACCATCAAAACAAGCCAAGCTAGCCAAACGACAATGTAGCTCCCATATAGCTACATCACAAGGGGGCTGAGGTGTGTTTTATGAGCGACGCGGTGGCCTTCTGCGTGTGAGCGTTGCTATCAAACGCGGCGTCAATGGCTAATGCATTAGTCAGTCATCGTGTCACATTGTGATGTTGCTGAGCACAATTAGCTCTTTGAGCTGCAGTGGGAAGCCAAACGTGAACCAACATGAACCTCAGAGCTTTGTATTGGGATCAAGGGGAAAAGCTCAAAGCTCCAGCAAACTTAGTAACCTTTTTTTTGTTGTTGAAAGTGAGCACACACGCTTAACTTAAAAGTGCACCTCTTAAAGACAGAAAGAACAAGAGTGAGAGACAGAGTGACTAAGCAAGAGACAGTGAGAGGAAGATGAAAAGAAGAAAAAAAGTAACAGCAGTGTGCATGGATACAGACGGGTACCTTCCAGTCCATATGTCCCAAAGACAGGAAACGTGTGCCTTCCTGTTTGATTACATTGGAACACAATCGAAAGATCCACATAGGATGGTAGAAAGTGTTAGGTATAGACATGCTTATTTTAACTGCTGCACAGGTGTTCTCAATGAAGAAGTGTATACTTATAAAACAAGGAGGGTATGGAAGAATACTATGAAAGAGAAAAGAACGAGGAAAACATCAAAGCTCCGACAGATGAAGTCTCAATCAGTTGCAAAATGCCTCTGGACTCAAGTTGTTCCCATTTTGCAAAAAAAGAAAAAGAAGCTCCATCCTTTGAAATTCTGAATCAGCCTAATGGAAATGTTAAGGGGGGGTTAAATTCATAAGACCTGCATAACTGCCTTTATATATTTGCCACATCAAAATCTATTGTTATCAAACCTCACTCTGCTTTACTGTCGAGCCAAACAAAGTGAAAGAGAGAGAAGACGTGAGTGGAATACGATGTGAAGCATCGCAGCCTTGCCGTCCTGTCTGCCTCTCACACACACACACACACACACACACACATACACACAAAGCATGCGTTACTTCTGTCACACTTGGACCAATTTCTCTTGGCAGCGAGTTATTGTCAGTAGTGTTTGTGGGTGAATGGAACAGATAATCAGTTGTTTAGCTATCCCTTCTTCCCACAGAGTTGACAGCTTTAGGCCATCACTTAGATCACATATTAGTGGCCTCAGTCGGCAGTACCTTATAGACACACACACACACACACACACACACACACACACACACACACACACACACACACACAGTCATTCTCTGGGCTGCACCCACAGCAGATGGAGTCCTGAGTGACACGTCCTGGCAGAGGAAGGTTACATCATGTAAATAATGTGATACTCTGCCAGGCTTTAATGACATCAGATTTTAATTCCACCTCTGTGTTTTATGCCACAAACACAAACACATGTACACGCCCACACATTGCATCCAGCTATTTGCTACGCTGCTTTGTATCTGTAAGCCCCAGCTGGCAAGGAAATTATATTAATGGTAATTATGAACTTGATTATGACATTGTGTATTTGAATCAGTAATGTATTTTCTAAGTTCAGAATACTTACTAACATTTTGCTGATATCCTCCACTTGACAGCGCAGCCCTGCTAGCCATATGCCGTCGAAAACGGATTATTAGATTTGATTAATGTGTATCATACACAATTACGGAAATATAATTGAACACAGTGGTCGTTTCTGGCACTGCTCCCTGACAGTGGACATGTGCCGACACGACTAAGGGAGTTACAAAGGCCAAGCAGCTGCAGAGGCAGACGTGCCTTCTGCTTGAGCCAAAAAAAATGTGATATGTTGAAAGTATATTTCACTGTATTGTTTACTTAGAAGCCCCCAGATGCTGTGAACATGTGGATGTTTTATATGGTAGTTAGCAGTGGGTCACGCTTGGACTGCCACTCCCTCAGAAACAATTAATAAACCGTAAACAGTCGTATGTCGTCTCCACTGAGCATTAAGTTCACGCTGCTTCCATGCAGAGAAGAAAGGCAGACAAAATCCGCTTTGAGAACAGTAGGGGTGTGTGTAGGAGAGGGAGGGGGGATTCTTTTAACTTTTTACAACTCCTCTACCACAGAGCTGTGGCTGTATAAATAAGGTGCTTCATTTGACCAGCGGTGTGGAGACGGTGCTATGTCAGTAAACTGAGTGCTGAACTTCCCCGACCCAGGCTGTTGTTGTTGTTTGCTGCCGTGCACAGACACCTGATCCAAAATGTAAGAGTTTGTTTCAAGTGGGGCCTGTTCTGACATGATACAAGTAAATATAGCTGTTGTCTGGTGGCGTCTGGTCTGATTAGTGTGCCATGAAAGGCTCTATTGAGCACAGGAATCTGGTTCATGCAACACATCCAATTATAAATGTATATATGGATGACTAGACCCCAGCTTTTGAAGGCAGATGGGAAATTCATAACACCAAACAAGTCTAAATGGGCCTAAATTACACCGAATCCAATAGTTTGATCTTCACCCGTGCTTAAGGTTAAATATGCCAAACATGTAATTGCTTGTAAAGGAATGAAATAACAACCAAACTATTTTTGAAGCAAAGAAAAAAAAAGGGTGTTTGTGTTATATTGTTTACGCAGACACAAAGACGCAGGCTGGGGCTAAGTCATCACCGCCAAAGGAGCTATATAGCATTCCGAGTTTCATCATCATCACACATGGCTTATCCCTTTACCCAGGATCCTCTAGCAAGGGGTGAGGGGTCACCTAGCCATCAGAGGAAGCCATCACTGAGTAGCTGACCCCTCCTCTGGCCCCCCACCTTTCATCTGTCTCTCTGATTAGTTTGCCCATGTGACAGATAGCAACTTAAAATGAAACGCCCCATAGACACCCTCCCGGGAGAATCTCTCGAGCAAGATATATATACACATTCTTGCTGCTCGGCTAGTGAGTGCACTTTCAATTACAAGAGGAGAGGTGGGCCCTTTAGATGTCCACTACTCATGGCTCGGAGCTCTGCTGGCTCTGTTGGCTGTTGGAGAGCAAAATCCATGCATTCGGCTTAGGCGGCATATCAGGTGTCCTCTGGCGTGTCATGTGTGATTGGTGTGTGTGTGTGTGTGTGTGTGTGTGTACCTACCTACCCCCGCAAGCTGAAGATGAGACTCTGCTTGATGTGGTGGCATCCAATATCCATTCAATCTAGACATTATGTAATGGACAAGCTAACAAGAGAATCAAACCTTAACCTCACAGCCATTTATGTCTTAGCAGCCACTGTGTGGGTGTATAGCTGCATGTGTTTGAAGAGTACCAAGCAAATTAGTGTCCATTTAAAGGGCTTTTTTAGTTCATTGTTCTAAGTTCACGACTTGAACATTGCACACCTTAGTCTCTAGTAAGGAGAAGGGACAAAAGGGAATGAAGTGCATCATGGCTCTTAAAGGTCCTCTTTAAACAGCAGGTACCTTGCTAGAGAGTTGATTCTCAAGATCTCCCATTGCCTTCCGTTTACTGAAGTGTAGGCTGCGTGTTGATGAAGTCATCAGGGGGTGATTTGGCTGATACACTAGGAGACCTATTGCTCATCAGAAAGCTATCCGCCATACTGATTGAGTCATATGCAGAGCCGCTGGGATAATTTGTCACAGAGCCGCCAGGTCAATGGACTCTGATTGGAACACGGTATGAACTGGAGGATTTCCACTGAGTCGAGTATACTCTCACACCCTCACTCAGTCTCAAGATTTCGCCATCTCGCTCCCGCCACATTCTGATCCTCTCTTCTTTAAGGTTTTCCGAGTTCCTGCCTAGTTTCTTCCTTTCCTCTCACTATCCATCTCCTCTTTGCTGTCCGCGTTTCCTTTCTGCTTTTCTTTTCTCTCTAGTCTCCCTATATTTTCCCCGGCCTCTGCCTGGCCTCTGCCTGGGGGCCCGCTCTGTTTGTTGAAAGGTAACAAAATCTTCCGGAATGACCCACTGAAATCGCTGGGTTGATTCACTGATGTTTCTGTCAGGGAGAAGCACACAAAGTGCAGGACTGTATTTCGCCCCACAAAACTATAGGTGTCCATTACAGTGAAGATCTGTGTTAAAAAAAAAACTGAGAAAAGGCCCTGAACCTGGCAGACCTGTTTTAATGTGACAGAGAGAAGAGGAGTTCAGTACGTGCCCACTCACAAAAGGCACATACGAAAACACATATTTCCAAGAAGAACAGAAACCTTGTCTGAGACACCTGTTCATTTTGCTGTTAAAGTTTGAAACTTTGAAACATGTGGCCTAGCTGGGGAGCTGTAACTCTGCCAAACGCTTGAATATACAAGTTCAGCTGTGCGCTGTAACTTTTAACACTTCACAGTGAAAATCACAGCCTTGGCTCTTCCATAAGCCGAGTAACCCTGGTTCCCCTCCATTACCTTTCTCCCAAAAAAAAGGGAAGATAAAAAAAAGAAGAAGCAAAGACAGCGAGGTTTGAAAAGAGGGAGGAAGAAAGGATGTGAAATTGTATAACTTCCAGGAGGAGCACAGGCAAAATACCTGCAGTGAGTTTCAAAAACCACAAGATCTTTCATCTGACTGTTTTGGCATCGCGGGGTGGAAGCCTCGGCACTGACCATAACATAGGTATGCCTAATCCTCTTTCATCTACAATATCGCACACAAAGGGAGGATCTGTCCGAGTGAAGAGGGAGATTCTGCAGACATAAAAGGCTGTCGGGGGGGGGGGAGTGTTGCATGTCTTTACCAACATTGTCCTGGTCCTTATTATTCTTTGCACATAACTATAAGTCTAAACAAGGCCCGCTTCCTGAGGAGGACTGCTGTGCACTCACGCTGGCCCTGGTGTTGTTCTGCTCCAGCGTGTGCATGTGTGTCTGTGTGTGTGTGTGTGTGAGGGAGTGTGTGTGTGTTTCTGTGTGCAAGGCTGCTGCGCTGTTGAGATGACCCTGCTTTCTTTCTATAGGGGCTTTCACTCTGCAAGAGCTCAGGCCCTGTACAGAGGGAGCCTGTGCTGGTACCTCTCTTAGCCTCTCTCTCTCTTGTGTTGTGCGCTCTCTCTCTCTCTCTCTCTCTCTGCAGCAGCAGCAGCTTGAGTACTTCCAGCTGCCGACATTGAATACCGCCTCCCACACACGCACACACTTGCAGGTACACACCGGTCCTGTATAGAACACATGTACACACACACACACACACACACACACACACACACACACACACACACACACACACACACACACACACACACACACACACTCATATACACATACCTCCCTCATTTACTGAAATGCCTGCAGTAGTTTCTGGTTGCCTTTGCATTTCTCCCGCCTTCCTATGCAGTGCATTTATGGTGTGGGCCTACAAGTCTGAATGCACGCTGGTCCCCTCAGCCTCGACTACCCTATTGTGTCTGTGCCCCCAGACAGGGTGGATACGGGCAATGATTTATTGTCCATATCCATAATAGACCCTCCAGTCTCTTCACACAGGCTCTGTCACAGGCACTGGCTGTACAGTATGTGACTGGCCAAGAAACACACCTCTCAGCAAGCTGCCCTTCCCTCACACAGACAACTCAAGCAAAGCCAAACAAAACATAAAAGAAAACACAAGGACAGAACATGCAGATTCCAATCACTGTCAAGGAACATGGCCGCGCCAGTGTCTGTATGCGCGGCCCGATGAAGACTTTTAGAAATAAATAGAGAAGTAGGTGCGCAGGAGAAATCCTTGAGTCCCTCAGTAGCAGCAGTATGTCTGTCAGTTCTTTCATGGTGTTATGAAATAAGAGGAGAGCAGCAGAGGAACCTGTTGCCGGGCTATAAGACTGAAGCAGTCCAGGGAAAACATGGTAATGCAAGGGTGAGCGGCGGCAGGGGTCTGCCGGGGTGTAACCATAGCTGCTAAACTTGCATTCAGGCCTTTTCCAGAGCCGGGCTCGGGGTATGCAGACGACCTAGGGGCCGGAGACTTAGGGAGGACTTTAAGCCTCTTTGTCAAGCTCCTCGGAGCTCAGTCGACCGCTGTGAAGAGGCCAAGGCATGCAGCTGTCTAGCAACAAGAACCCCTCATACCACAGATACTGGCCTGTGGTTAAGGAGTGTGTGTGTGTGTGTGTGTGCGTGTGTGTGTGTGTGTGTGTGTGTGTGTTTAGGAGAGTGAATGTGGTTCACATTGTGTGGCTGAACATGTGGGTTTGGATTTTGTGAAAGTGGGCTCGCTGTTGATGAGTATCACACCAGGTGAGACGCAAGGTATGTGGAAGGCTGAGGAACTATCTCCTGAATAAAAGGAAGTCATATACACGCTGACGCTTTCTTTTATTTAAGAATGTAAGAAAAATAATTCCAACACAAATATACTGGATATATTTACTGTATATGTAAAGTCATTTTAAAATATTGATCATAACATTACTTATACAACTAAAGTAAAGTTCACCTTCTGTCCTCAAACCCCATGCTTTGTTAAATGCATTGGAAACACATTCTGCTTGCTGTAATTGTTCCTCGTTTTTATACCGGCCATTATGAAATCAATTCCTCCTTAACCTTCATCCTACCGACTGGGGTCATTTTGACCCCGCAGGTAGACTTTTTGTCATATCTCACAGGTGCCTCACTCTATCTTTTTAGGTTAGTATTTAGAAAAACACTTTTGTCTTCTGGCCCCCTCTGCAACACTACAAGGCTGACTTCTGCTACAGCTACATCTCCCCTAAACTCCTCATGGTGACTGCACAGACCACCATCTCCATAAGGTAACACACTAACTATGCCTAAGTACTCAATACAACCCCACTTCAAAAATACTGAACTATCCCTTTAACACCATTCATTTTACATTTTGAACAAATTGAAAGTTTACATTTGATTTACAACATACATTCATTCAGTCTTTATATTGACAGGGGATCATACTGAAACCAAGGCCCCTCTCTATTTGTGTATTGAAAAACCCATAACATGTTCACATTTTGGGAGTGGGCCTGTTCATTTTAATTCTCTATTGGGGTCAGAATTACTACACATACAATATACAAATTAAATGTTTCCTAAAATAATAATTATCTGTTTTTTTTCTATACTCAGATGACATAAAAACATAGCCAATATTTTAAGGTTTTGAGAAAAAAAAGTAAAAATGTTTTTATGATGGTTGTTTCTTTCACTTCTTTCTGCCTACATGAGAGAAGCTAGATGGAAATGTTTTCAATATAAAGTATTACTATAGGAATTGCCTATAAACAAGCTATGCTGTATAAGTGTAAAAGCCTGCTGATGATCTGAGCGACAACAGAAAAAAGGGATAATTTGTTTGTTTGCCTGTTGAACTGAACCTAAAATATAAATTTGTGTCCACAATTGTATTTTATGTTAAGGGATGCCTGTCTCCTTTCCCATGTAAATATCCTTGGCTGTGTTTGCTCTGATATGTTGCAATAATTGAATTGTGAAAAAGCTATGTGCAGTCTTTTAGTAGTATATGGGATTGCTATGTAACTGATGATTTGGTATTCTTTAGACTCCTGAAGCCTCATAGTAGCTCCAGCTGACCTTTTTAATGCCCTTTTACACAGACAACGGTATAAAGACTTGGTCCCTCATCACTTATATTCAAATCCCTTTAGGGAAGGACCTCTTAGTGCCGACTATGGACAGGAGAAATAATTACAGCAACTGATTACTCTTTCATATTACATGTGAGCACTGTTTTAAATTGATTTAAAAAATTGTGAACCTATCATTTAATTTGTCATCACCCCCTGCAATAAATGATTTTTGTACAAAAGCAGTGTAGCAATGGCCGCCCTCTATCAATGCTTGAGGTCTAAAGTGCTTTTCACAAACACTTCATTTATATCCACACGCCACAGTCTTCTGTGCCTCAGACATTGGACAACATAAGCAAACCTAAGCGCTGCCTTTGCATTGAAAGCATTATCAGTGAAACTAACACCTTCTTTGGAATTCCACAGAACTGCCTGGAGACATGGAGGAGCTAGTTTTTATGAAGCCCGTCCCTGCACTGCTCCAAATGAGCCATGGTGAATTCTTCACCGCCAGTCAATCCCCGGGGAGGCAGTCAAGAAAACCCTATTATATTTGGGGGCAGGCACTGCTCAAACTGACAGCAACTGCTGCGACAGCAAAGCTCGCCGAAAGAGAAAGAGAGTGAGGGGAGAGGTATGTTCGCCATCTCTACGTGACAACACAGTCAATTGCTCACAAGTTGGTCTCATTTGCTTTGGATTGTGGAGCGGCACAAAGAACAATGGACTTTGCAGTTCAAATTGAACAAGCCGTCTGAATTATGCTAACAACTCAAATCCAGAATTACCCCTTCTTCGCTCTGGTAAACGCTGCCTTGTTTGTTTCCACACAAACCCACAGAAAATCCATAAACCAAGCCGTGCTCTTAAAAACAACTGCTTGTGTTGCAGCTGAGTGTAATTTAAACAGCATATGATTAACTGTTAAAATAAATGTTTATAAAGCTATAGATGCTTTTCTCCGATGTCCCTCTACGCTCAATTCAATTGGCGCCCCATTGGGTGAATCCACAATTTAAGGTAATGTATTCATTCTGTAGTCCTCTCTAAATGGTCACATCTGTAATTATAATCCTCAGTTGCTAAAACTGTGCACACAGACACGGGCTAGCACACGCGCAGCAAAAAACACAAACCTGCCATGGAATGCTAGCGGAACAGGGCAATTACTGCAGGCATGTGGTCAGAAGTCTCTTCTCTGTGAGATATGTATAAAACATTAAAGCAACAGCAGAAAAAGTAACACGAACACGAGCAGAAGCAGGGGAGGGGGGAAGAGAGAGAGGGGGGGGGGTCCACAAGTGTTGGTTTCAATCCGGGGGATAACATGGAAAAGGTCAAGTCTGAGTCGGCAGATCACACATAATCACCTCCCACACAATGCTGCTGCCCTATTCCATGGTAGCCTCCTGATGAGAGGAGGCGATAGATAGACGGGGAGAGAGAGAGATAGATAGAAAGCAGGGGAGGGAGAGAGAGAGAGAGAGGGAAGAAAGGAAAGAAGCATTGAAGTAAGTGGAGAAGGAGGCATTATCATTCCAGGCATCAACCCCACAGCAGATGTGCTGCTTGTCTTGGGATGTGAAGGAGTGGCGTGTGACCCTGTTCACCTCAGCCCTAATGAAAGATTGACTGACTGACTCTCCCCTTTACTATGCCAGCCTTGTTGTATGTATGCATGTATGCTCCACCAAATATTATTGGATGCAGGGCCTGGAAATGATCTAGGAGCTTATACGGAGAAAGGGAAGAAAAAAGAAGGCCAAAGCAGAACATTGTCTGCCATAATGTGGACCAATCAGATAGTGGACTTGGAGGTCCGTGCTATACAGGCAGAACAAGCACGGCGGAATGAAAAAAGGATTTGTTTGTGTCTAGTTATGCCATGCTCTGACATGGAACTGGACAGATTTCAGGGGAATCTTAGAGATCATTTTAGATCATAGTCCTGGATGTAGGAAGTGTAGATAATCTGTGTAACTGACATGCATATAGAATGATATGTCTGTGTTTTTATAAGGGAAAGTCCATAAGTATATACATGATGAAAAAGCAGCATCAGAATCGATGGACGCAAGATCAAAACTTTTTTCCATCCCATAATAAAAACTGATGAATGGAGTGTATTGAATACATAAATCATGTGTTATATGCCATTACACCATGTCTGAAAAAGCCCCATCGGTGCTCCTAAAAGTATCACAATTAATGTTTACGCTGGAGGTCACAGAGCAAGGAGAAGCAGCTCATCTTGAGTGAATGCAAATAGGCTACGTGTATCAGCAGCAAGCCACAGTCCCCCAAAAAAACAGTACTCGCTAAGGTGCTTGTGAAAAGGAAATTACAGGCAGAAATATTCAAAAACAGCATTATTGGGTGTTTGTAATAATAGGAAGCTGTAATCATCTTGTATTATTACTCTCTCACACACACACACACGCTATAAAACACAATTCTTTTTTCAGCTGTGGTTCTTTTAGCTCTTAGCTACAGTAATACATAAAATGTTGTACAATAGCATGCACAGTGACGGAGAATGTATTGATTCCTGATGTATGAATGATCATATCACGTCTATATGAGTGTCCAATGGACAGGAAAGCAATAATAGGAGACTTGAACTGCCAACATGCAGTTTTATTTTTCATCTATTGAGGAGAAAGTATGCATGTTCAGAGGGAGTGAGACAGTCAGCAGAATTATCGCAGCAATTCATGTTTCAAATAATGTTTGTCAAATGAATTAAGTTCTCCCGAATCAGATGTGTGAACCCCCTTAAATCCTTCACGCGTCAAAATGAATAATGAAGTTGCACAGAACATCAAGAACGGGGTGACTCTTTTCCGCCATATCCAATTAGTTCTTCAGTGCCGTCTGGGTGCCTTTACAGTGTCAATCAGCAGGCAGTAAACACTGTCTTTCAGCAGCAGTCTACCTCAGGGGGACTTGCCTTTAAACAACAAAGTCAGCTCTTTGATACCTCCCCTTCTCACCTTTCAGCACAGCCATCCCCAGACGTAAAAAAATAAAAAAGTGCACCTCTCCCATAAAACACCGCCACAAAACACTAATACACCCTCTTTTTGAGACTTTACGGCCCTCTCCTCACACAATTACCCATGATCACACAATCAGCGTTTGATTTTTTACGACTCTAAGACCTGAAGCCGCGGGTACATGTACATACTGTATGTGTGAGTATGCGCGCACGTCGGGAAGGGGGAGGGGGTTGAAAAGGTGAGAGGAAAAGGAGTGAGGGGTCGTGACAGACATGTGCGAGTTGGAAGGAAAAGGAAATCAGAACGTTTATATACAGACAGGCGGGCTACAAAGACAGAGCGCTCAGCAGACACATGCATGCAAACACACACAAACAGAGATTTTTTTCCCCCCCTGTCTCTCTGTGGCCTTTCTCTCCTTGCCCCTTAGCTGTTTCCCAGACTCCAGATGACGTCCATGACAGGAGGGGCTGAGTGAATGGAGGTGAGGCTGTGTGATGACAGACCAGGGCCTTTATCAGTGACCAGCACACTGCCAGCTTGCTGTTTGAAGATTAACTGGCAGATTTGAAACCCAAAACTGCTTGCTGTTCCCTGCCTTGACTCCCTGCCTCTTTTTACATATTTCTCTTTTTTTTCCCTTTTTCCCTTTTAACCCCTAGCTCGCCGGCCGGCTTGCATTCATGCAGGAGCTCTCGGGGTTTTAATGTAATTGGCCCATTTCCTGCATATGAAGTTCCCGGTTTGTTGTAATTGACTAGGTCTTTTATTGGCTGTGAGACAGGTTAAATGGGAACCAAATGGAGTGGAGGCAACACAGGAAGCTTAGGGTCCGCTGCTATCTGATACTCATCAAATCAGCCAACCTGGACGACGGCGGGGGGAAACAGCGAGAGTGCCGAGAATGTGGCTGCAGTGATTAGCAGCTGCATGAGGATTAGCATGTTAGTATGGTATTGGCATATGTTAGTCAATGTTGGCAAGTGAATGAGGTTCTTTAGTTGTCAGTCGCGTAAAATGGCATGAGTTCAGTGCAAAGAGAAAGGGTATTTTGAGCCCTTTCTTCCATGGAGTTTTACTTTCTTATGTGAATCCTTTTAAGCCTGAAGTTGTCAAGATCAACTTCCTTTTATTTTTATTTTTATTCAGGCCTATTTGATAATGTTGTTTTTTTTTTGTAGATTGCAGTCGGGTTAATTTCTCTACAGTGTTTTTCTCCCTCCGGAAAAGAGGAATGGAGATTGGGGCTTGTTTCATCAAAACATCTCAACATCCCACAGTATAAATGGCCTTCAACAAAAGCTGATATTCTGCTCTTTGATGTTTGCCAGAGTAAATGGACTATCAATGCAAAACTCTAAACACTCCTCTATGCTAATGTCCCTCTGGGGGTCTTTGATGGCACCACCAGTAGTATCTGTGAAGTGTGTTTTGAAAAATTGCACCGGTGAGCCATTCCAAACAGCAAGAATTAAAAGAAGCCCATCCACTTAACAGTGCCTTTTTTTCAGCCGAGGTGGGGGAGACGAGAAAAAAAATCTAGATTTGGGGAAATGGTGCTGTGTAGTTGGGGGAAATTGGAGCATAAACAAGGTACAGCCTAGAGTAAGAGACTTGTTACAGACAGCACAGGCCAACCAAACCCAGCACTGTGGCACAGGGGTCCTGTTGACTGCCAGGTGACATCATTTGGCATTGTTTCTTCCACCCCACTCCATTTATTTTATTGTGCTCATTGTCCTCCCACATTCACTCAATCAAGTGGGTACTCTTTTGTGCTGGTTGTTTAGGTAGTCCAGGTGCACCATGCTAGTGGTGGGCTTCCTGTCCCCCCACAAGTCTTTTCAATGCCTCTCCTGCCGCGGGTATTGTCATATCCCACAGTGCATCTGAAAAGAAGCAGCAGCCCTGCATAAATGTCAGAGAGGTGACTTGTTTTTAACTCTTAGCAGTCACTGCATGCCTTAGTGTGTGTGTGTGTGTGTGTGTGTGTGTGTGTGTGTGTATGTGTGTGTGTGTGTGTGTGTGTGTTTGTGTGCGTGCGTGCATGCATGCGTGTGTGTGTGTATGCGTGTGTTTTTGGAATAAAGCAGCTGCCTACTGTGACATTTCCTCACTTTACTGTGCCATACAGTATCTTATGTCTAGATTTACAGGGTGGCGCCCCCTGTTGAAAGGCTGCCTTTTAGAAGTTTGTTGACGTCATGATTTACTTGAAGGCATCTTTTTTTAACCTTAAATAATGCCTCTTCTTGTCATACAAGACGTGTCAGCTCCTTGAGTTATTCTAGCTATAAAGTTTAGTTTACTTACTGTCTGTAAAAAAGAGAGAGAAGAAGAGAAAAATGCTTTTGTACATGCCAGAGAAACTCTGTGTTTAGGTTTCTGATTGGCAAGAAAAGTTCCAAAAACTACATATCCCCTTCCTCTGGAACACAGGGTCAAAAAGAGATGAGAAATGAATTCTTCATTGTGGCGTTAAATTGGCTCAGCTCATTCCACCAGTATTTGTGAGAGATTTCTCACTTTCCAGCAGACCTTCACACTTGCCAGTAAAAAGCCCAATTTATTTTATTTTTGCCGTCATAGAGGTGCCACTGTATCGCTCACAATGGAACGCTTTTATTAAGTGGCTGTGTGTTTTAGCGGCACAGCAGGACAATGAGACCGAACACGGCTAATGACTATAACATGAGTGAGAAGACAAATAGAGGCACAGCCAAGAGGAAGCCACAGATGTAAAGCCACGTCAAGTTCAATTAGAGGCATCTGAAGAGCTTAGCAGGCCGAGCTGACAAAGTCCAATTTGTCCCGACATATTTCAGCCCACCTTTTTCCCCCACATGTGCTCGCTTGCTCACAGCTTTCACCACCACGCTTTCGGACAAATATTCACACTTTCCCACATAACCCTCTGAGGAAAAGATGTCCTAGACTTTTTTTTTGCTCGGAGGGTCTCAGGTTATCTAGGAAAGCCATCGGCCAAATTTTTCTCTGCATGTAAGTAAATCCCCCTCCCCTCCCCATGCACGCCCCAACTGACAGGCTTTTTTTTTCTAGAGAAAGAGGGGGGAAAAAAGGACACTTTTCGGCATGTTTTTCCTGCTGTCTCTCTTTTTCATTCACCCACGGTCTGTCTTTCTGTTGAACAGACAGACACACACACACAGAGCTGCCGTATACCCTGTGGTGAGTGTCTCACATATGCCATCCAGTTAGCCGGGTATTTTTGTCTGTGTGAGTGGGCAGCGGTGTCACTCAGAGCGAGCTTTGAGCTCAGCGGAAGGGGAAGCTGTGAAAGCCAGTCACTAACAAGCAGAGAGATTCCCCTCCCTGCATCCCACAGCCAGATGGCTAATCTCGGCAGTATAAGAAACACACTTTTAATCAGATTCAGAAAAGAAAAGAAGAAGAAAATAATTCACTGACACAATAACAACTCCAATGCCTTGTGGTCACACGTTGCCTGCAATGAGGTGACAACAACATAAAACAAAGTCTTCTCTTGTCAAAATGGATTCAATAATTAGACACACTGGTAGCGCCTGGGTTAGCTTGCAAAACAGACACTAGTGCTCGAGGCTGCCCCTGCAAATTGGAATAATTTGTGTTTTCAGGGGCTGGTGTAGACGGTCTGCCTGAAGTGGATGATGGCTGTGGAGGTTTTTTTTTTCCTTCTAGGAATGGGACAGCACCCATAGCTTCGGCTTCCCTGCCTCTACCAAAATAAACCCCTTCCCCCTGTGAAAAAAACAAAAATGAAAAATAATACTAAAAAAATTAAATACTCTCCTTATGCCTATACCTGCGGCTGTGGCCTGAATGATGACAGACTTGGTTCCTGCTGGCGCCGTGCCAGTGCATTGCCTTAGGATGCCCTCAGGTGTCTGAGGCAGCATATCCATTAGCTACCTGTGTAGACTGCTCCTCTGAGATACACAGACACTGATGTCTGCTGCCTCCTTTCCTTTCCAGGGATCCCTTAGCCACACACACACACACACACACACACACACACACACACACACACACACACACACACACACACACACACACACACACACACACACACACACACACACACACACACACACACACACACACACACACACACACACACACACACACACACACACACACACACACACACACACACACACACACACACACACACACACACACACACACACACACACACACACACACACACACCTGAAGCCTACCATCTGGCCGAGGCTTGAGGACCATGCTGCCGCGGCCTCCAATGGTCTGACCACTTAGCCCTCTTCCTGTCACTCAGCCTCGTCAACCGATGCTGTCAGCACAGGTGGCATTCCCTCATTCCTTCTCTACAGAGGAAAGGACAACATGACAGACGCTTTGAGCCACACACACACGCACCAACCAAGAAAATAGCAACACATGTACAGTGTAATGCAGTGAAACACATTACAATAGCCCCGCAACAAATAGCCTGCGGAGGTTGTACAGGTTGTAGCATGGGATCCTTTCTTTGGAATAAATTACATTAGGGCATTTGGTTGGAAAAACAACCTTGAGTTTGCCCGCTTGTCATGGAATCGTTAATATTCAAAGCTAGTTTTTTTCTGAGCATTTTTAAACATAATAGTTTTTTTAATACTTAATGTTCTACTTTTAATACATGTAATACTTAATTATAAAAACATCTTGTGCAAATGTCTTCATCTTGAGCATCATAGAGGGTTTCCCTTATGACCTGTTGCACAAGTAAAACGGTTCAATGTTATAGCCTACATTTTTGGTTTCTCTATCCTTGGAATTGGAAAGTTTCAACTGAACAGGAGTGTGAGTTACAGTTGAGTCTTGGTTTTACCACCAAACATGCAACTCATTCAGCCAGTCCTGATTTTGTGTGACATTTGCAGAGCCTAATTAATGTTGTTTACACTCTGTCGAATCGGTGCGCCCGATTTTGTGAACGCCAGGATTCAGGAACAGCTGTTTGATAGAGAGAAACTAACGATGTCATGCCCGGAATCGTCGGCAGGGAGCCCAACACTATGGGGGCTGTCACTCAACAGCAGAATGTCAGTGGCAGTAGGGCCTCTGTTTGGGGAAGGCACTTGTCAATCACGTCTGGGGGCTTGCAGTGGAGCAGGTGTGCTAGCCAATGAGAGAAGGTCCCAGCACAGCAGGCCCGGGACCAGGAAGTGAAAGCGCCATCTGGAGTGAGGACGAGCTGTGAGTGGGCTACTGAAACAAAGTGATGACATGCTGCAGGAAGGCTGGTGGAGTGTGCTGCAGGGTATAACAAGGGCATTTGGATGCATGCTGCCTATCACACCAACTCTGTGGCTGATTGTAGTAGTCAGATGGTGTCTATTAAAGATATGCACATGGCTATTCCTCTCATAGAGACGCAGAGGACCTGTGTGTGTGTGTGTGTGTGTGTGTGTGTGTGCGCGCGTGTGTTTTAGCCAACTAGTATGATGGGTAGAATACCGTTACCAGCATTAACATGGTGAACAAGACATGGTATCACAAAACTCACACTGATTAGTCTAACAGCCCTGCCACCACACACACACAACACACACACACACACACACACACACACACACACACACACACACACACACACACACACACACACACACACACACACACACACACACACACACACACACACACACACACACACACACACACACACACACACACACACACACACACACACACACACACACACACAGCATATTCATCACATAAATATTCTTAAGCCAGGACCCTAGTCTATTTTTGACTGCAGGATGTCACTTCAACTTTGACAGTTGACAATTTGCCGTCTCTTATAATGAGTGAAAGGAAGAAATGGTGGCAGTGGAAACTGGCAAATTGAAAATTATGACATTGAGTTTGATTTGGGGGAAAAGCGTGAAAAAAATTCCATTAAAACAGGTTCTGGATGGAGAGTGCTCTCTCTCTCTCTCTCTCTCTCTCTCTCTCTCTCTCTCTCTCTCTCTCTCTCTATGTTCCCTGTGTCTTTTATGTAACAATGATCTTTTATTCCTCTGATAGGAGACAGATCTGCCGAGAGATAGGTCAGAGGAAATGGAATTGAATGGAAATCTTTGCGCTACATTTACTGAATCATCAGTGTGATTAATAGCAGTTAACACCTCGTAAAAATAGAGCCGCAATTACAGCAGAAAATTAGGGGGCCAGCATTACCATCATGCTAATAAGTAGTGAATATAATTACATTTATCGCTGTATTGTCACAGAGATTGATAAATTCATGCTCAATCTCGTTAATCTCTCAATAACATGTAGCACAGAATTTAACAATTATCTTTTTTTTTATCATACCGCACCAGGAAAAAGGGGCGAAAAGAGGAAGAGGGAAAAGGTGAGAGACCGCGAGAGTACGCAAATGTACGAGAAGACAAAGAGAGAAGCACTGTGCAGGAGAGAGAGAGAGAGAGGCGCTGTGCGAGAGAGAAAGAGAGCAGATATGCTTCTGTCCATCTCAAGTATTTTTCATCATATCCCCAGCAGAGGGGATACAACAGATAATTACCAACTCTAAAAAAATAAAAAAATTGTCTTTGTGTGCTGCTCTGAAAGGAGAAACTCTCCAGCTCTGAGGAGATAAAGCTCAAAACAAAAGCAGCCTGAATTGGACCAGGATTAGCTTTAATGGTGGTAATTACCAGAGGGGATAACAGCCCGCTCCTCTCTGCCCATCACTGAGGCCCAGAGCAGAGGACAGCAGGAGGGGGAGAGAAAGACCTGAATCGGGACCCATCCTCGGCTGTCTGTGTGTGTGTGTGTGTGTGTGTGTGTGTGTGTGTGTGTGTGTGTGTGTGTGTGTGTGTGTGTGTGTGTGTGTGTGTGTGTGTGTGTGTGTGTGTGTGTGTGTGTGTGTGTGTGTGTGTGCCTGCATGGTGGCAGCCCCTTTAGTGCATTCAATTGTAAAACACTTGGACGACCCATCCATGTCTGGCCTCTCCTGTGCTAAAAGCCACTACTGTATCTCAAACGCCCCAATAATGGCCGCGCATAAAAAAAGGGACGAGGCCCTCCACACTGTTGCTTCTTGAATTACAATCCGAGGCTGATGGCATGGATAAGAGTGCCCTAAATTATAGCAGTGGGGCCACTGAGGCCTTTCTTTCTCTCTTTTCTCTTTCTCTCTTTCTCTGTCCCTCCCTACCTCAACTTAATGTCTGAGTAGCATCAGCAAGCTGCACCGTGTGTGCGCACCAATAAAAGCATTATTATTATTTCTTGGGACATTGACAACGATGGGGTCTGCTGCCTAAAAACAAGAGAAATTAAAACACAACACGGGGCCACATTGCACATTCAGTGGGACGATAGGCCCCCCGAACATCAGCGGAAACAAAAGAGAGAGAGAGAGAGAGAGAACGTGAAGAGACATGTGCAGGACATTCAGCTGCCTCAGAAGGATGTAATTTATCTGGTTTTAAATCTCTCGCTTCCGAACCCCTAATTTGAATGTCAGCCCCTCCAGCCCTCCGGGAGCATCGCGGGCTGAATCTAAATCAAATCTACTGTATATAGCCAGTGTTCATCTGCTTCTGCTGCTTCCACTCTCTCTCTCGCTCTCTCTCTCTCTCTCTCTCTCTCTCTGCACCTGTATGTAATATTTCCCAGTGTCCACATTCCCAAGGTGTGCGTATAGGTTTGACCTGTGGTGTGTTTGTTTCCTGAAATCCCGGTCGATAAAGGACAGCCTACTAGACAGACAAGCAACCCACGGGGGACTGCTGGATCTATAAATATCTCATAAGTCCATCTGAGCTAGACTGTCCGCACTGTCCGTGGTGGACTGCTGCAATAACTGATCTCACAGCTACAGGATGGCTCTCCCTCCCCCTTGTTACTCATCTTCCCATTGATCATATAAATGTGTGAATTGTTTCTGCGGCCGTATTGAATGGACGTCTTTATTGTTTCTTAATCTGCGTCAAACAGATGAGGTATAGAAGAGAGCCAATGCTCTGTCCAAGGTTGTCCTGGGGATCTGTTACTATCATGTATGGTCAACCAGTTTGGAAAATCAGGTTAGAGCCTTTGGTGTCCGTATGTGTCTTTTTTAAAATTGGCTCTTTTTAGCTTTATCAGAAAATCCTCTGCACGAGAGAATGGATCTGCCATTCAAAAGTCCAACCTGTGACACCTCTGAGCTTTGTCACAGGCTTTCCAGTGGTTTCTACAGCTCTTATCTACGGGATGAATCAAGTAGGCATCATCACATTTCTTGGGGTCTGTTAAAGCTCCTGGATGACCCCCGTCGCTCCGCTCTGCTCTGCTAGATTTATCTTTTTAATCTATCCACAATAAACCAAGTAGACTTGCCTTCCTGTTCAACTCAATTGTAATGTGGATTATTTGCAGGCTCTGGGATGGTATTAAATTAAATGGATATGGAAAACATCATGGCTGGATTTAGTGCATAACCTTTTTTTTTTACTGAATTCCAACAATGTTTGCCCTATGATGATTAGACGATACCAAGAAGGTGATGCAAGAGAAAACGCAGCATTTGAAAAAAACAGCTGAGTTACATCAGTATACTGTCAGCACATGAGGCATTTGTGCAAACAAATTCCCCCAAGGCCGAGATCAAACGTCCAACAACCACATGTCTGCCTTGCCCCTTGTGAGGAAGTCAGGATGGAAATCCCCCTCCTCTTTCCACCCCTCTTAAATAAGTTTGTGGTTAGCATCGTTTTTTTTCTCCCCCCCACCCATTCTAATCCAAGGGAAACTCTGCAGATGAAAGCGGAGTAATGCCGCTAATGTGTGCGATAGTCACAGCCGCATAAACCCACCGCAATAAATTAAAAGACCACAGGCGTTCATCTTTTGGCCTCATGTGACCAACCCCCCCCCCCCCCCCCCCCCCCACAGATACAAACAGACAGACAGACGGCCACACAGTCACACATTGTCCTCCAACGCCCTCCAAAACCAGAAGCAGCCAGCAGGCGGGCGCACCACATTCACCACTCCGGACCTATCTGGCTGCGGAGATAAAAAAGAAAAAAAAAAAAAAACTGTACTGTAAACACAAACGTTTGACTCATCTCAGGGACATGACTGGGAAGCTGAATGATGAGGTGGGGGGGGGGGGGGGGGGGGGGCCTGAGAGCTCTACCGCACTGACTGACTGGGGGCATATATTCCCTCTGAGCGACCTGTAGCTTATGTAAAGTTTAAATTGCCTTCATGTTTCAGCGAGGTTGGTATATGGCGAAAAAACTCCCCTGGGCTGCACTATTTCCTTATCTTCACTGTACAGTATCTTCCTATGCTCTAATGTGTGAACCTGACATGTGTGACATGAAGACATACACTTTGCATACATCAGATCTCCCATATGTACATGTTCAGTTTAAACACATGCTTGTCCTGAACACACATACGCTGACAGACAATTTATGTGCTTTCTCTATCTCTCTTCTTATTTTTTCCACACACACACACACACACACACACACACACACTCTCGCATATGTATATACTCACACAGGGCACCCATAAAATTCAGATGTCTCCACACTCCATCCTTTGTGAGACCTTATTGTCCCGGTTATTACCCTGGGCATTGTTACAGAGAATTGGTATGCTTATCAAGGCCTGTAGTCTAAAGTTGATACGACACTAGCCTGGCAGCTTCATTAAGATTGATATCCCGCCGCAGCACATCCAGATGAGCTGATCCAGGACATGGGGAGGGAGCAGACCGAGCAGAGTTAGACTTTAGAGTTAGGGGAGAAAGACAGAAAGAACGAGAGTCGGAAAAGAGAAAAAGAGACTGCCGGTCCACCTCCCAAGTAGCTCAATTGCCATCTATTGAGCCACTTGAGCTCAGGAGAGGGAACGGGCAGGCATGCCTCTCGTTTTTTTAAAGGGGGGGACACTCCCCTTGTAACCTCACCCTGCTATTCATAAATTACCTTCTCTCGGCTGAAGTCCTTTCACAGTGGATGCACGGACAGCCCCCTATAGCCTGTCTATGAGCAATTAAGGTCTCAATAGGATGGTATCAAACCAGCCTGACCTCATCCAACCTCTCCTGTCATTGTCACCTCCTAAAAAGGTCCCCACCACTTTGTCCCCAGAGTGCAACATGCTCTCAGTGGGCATGGTGCAGGGGCGGCGTCCTTTTTGTTTTTACTGGCCACTGGCCATCCCTGGTTGAGTTTTATCCTGAGCAATATAAACAAGGTCAAAGGTCAACCGGACTTTTTTCTTTTGTATTATTTTGAGCAGTGTTTATAGCCGCTTGAATAGAGGGCTAGTACACTCTAAAAATGTGTTCTACTCCAACAGTGTAATTTCATTAACTGTATGACAACACCGCCGTCTCATTGAACAGATTAGCTTCCTTCCAGTTGACGGCCTTTTCTAGACATCATATCAACCGGGCCACATTCACTCTGTGTATCCAGCTGGAATGAAACTTCTGCTTTATGAGAAATCCCCCAGTGCTAAATTCAGCCTGTATAGGTCAGGGAAGATTGCAGTGTGTGTGTGTGTGTGTGTGTCTGTGTGTGTACATTAACCAAGCATACTAGCGTGTCTAATTTGCTGCCATGGACAAAACAAAGGCTTTCATTGATATCTCCGTATCGAGTCAAACCCTGGATTCAGTGGATAGCCCTTGTTTCCAATGGCCAGACCTAATGATTTATTACACCACTGACTAGACTGCACGCTATCTGATTGGCAAGGCTGGGGCCCCATTAAAAAGCATATATTTTTAATCACTGTTTACCATGTCAATAGCAATGCTAATCACCTTCAAGGTGAGTTAATATTCCAGCGCTGGGTGAGGAGACCTGATAAACAAGAACGAGACCTTCTGGTGCTTTTTTTTATTTTTATTAGTCTTAATAAAAAATGACGTTGAGACAAGCATTAGTTCTTAAGCTTTCCTTTCACCTTTAAGGACCTTCATTAAGGAGAGAGCCCCAAATGTGAGCCACTGAGTAAACATCTGTTATTGAAAGACATGATGTCAAACCCAATGTGCAGCGTTCTCCTTGTCATGACTCCCTGTGTCATGTTTAAGTAGGCGGCGTGCCTTTCGGGAAAAGATAAGACCAATAGTGAGTGAGTTGAAAATGAAATTTCATTAAGATAATCGTCTGCCTACAGTCGTCCAATGCCAGCCAGCAATGACTTGTAATGGTGTAATCCCTCATTTTGAGTTCGAATCAATGCAACGGTTATGACCAAAACACAAATTTGTGTTTTCGTCCCACTGATTCATTAGCATTTCAGACGCTTGGCCTTACATGAACACGCTACATTTCTCCTAGCATCTCGGAACAGAATGGGATGACGTGACAGAGAGTTTAATGTGCGTGTGGTGAAATGTCAAGCTCTATCAAGCCCACTGGCCGGCGCAGTGCACACAGAGCAGTATTATGGAAATGGAGCAGTTGCAGCAGGCCCCTCTGTGATAGCCTATAGAGTGCTCCCTATATGCACACAGAGTCATTGGGCAGATGTGACCTCGCCAGCACACAGAGGCTCTTTGTGTCCGAGGGATTTAGAGTCCCCTGGGCCTCCTGACTCTAAACATTAACAGACCCACTGCAGAAGGAGGAGAGAGAGAGAGAGCGAGAGAGGGACCCTTACTCTGCTGACATGCAACATTAACCAGGGCCAAACTCTCTTTCCATACTTCCAATATTAAGAAGGGCCTATATGTACGGATGCACGCAAAGACGCATGTGGTGGATTGATGCAGGGGGAAAAAGGGTTGAAGCTCAGGTGCACACTAATGAGGTGAAGCAGCGTGCTACTTAGCGAAAATACATCCGTTATTGGTCTGAGGACATATATTTATACGACTCTTCGCACTTGTTTACATGCAATAAAGGCAAGGTCTCCAAAGCACTCCACTTAGAGCGGTCCAGTGCAGACTCTGTCCATTTAATTCCTTTTTATGCTGCAACATGAGCAGAGGTCAACATCATTAAAACAATGCAGCCCGTCTTCCGTGATGCTACTGTTGTCTTGTTACCGGAATGTGTTTGCAAAGACATGTCCTTCACCGCGCTGTGTAAAAAAAAAGAAAAGAAAGGTCTTTAATAAAGGACCTAATTATCTGTCAAGGATTGATGTTATGAGCCTGACGTACATGAACTTATCTGGGTTCTTGCTGCTTTCTTCCCTCTCTGTAATAGTGTGATTATTCACCAGCGTAGTTAAGGCTGCCCTGCGATTCACTGATATTCTCGTCATTTTTGCTAATAATAATGATACAACATTTGCATAAAGGAAATGAAACAGGTTACATTAGCATATATTAAACATTTGTACGTATGCATATGATATGTTTGCTCATTTCAGGAAACTAGGCAAGATAATAGTAAGACTGAGACAGGAAATAGAAGGAGCACAAATCCACGGTAAATATTGGCCTGCGTTATCTGCCATCCCCTCAGACAGGAGGCTGTATCGTTTTTCAGCAAAGAGCCCCACTGTTCTTGAGGCCTACGCCAGGCCTTGCTTTATTAAATTATCTCCCTTGCTTCGCAAATACAATTTCCTGCATAAATCACTCAAATGATCCTTCAGACTGTCAGGTCCAAGAGAGTGTTTTCTGTCCTATCTGCCTCCGACCAGGTTATGCAAATCCCCAGCACTGTGTTCGATATCTATTGAGATGCTTCAATTGTCTGCATCTGGCTCTAAATCCTTAGCTTGTCCCCATATTATTCTCCTGCCCTTGATACAAGTGACACTAAGCATCAACCCATCACCAAGTCGGTAATCCATTACCAAAAAAAAAGAGCATGCCAATTTAACTAAGCCAGAAACACTGACCCCGCAACCTTGACCTTGTAAACATTACAATAGGGGGGAGGCCACAGTTTGTGCATTGGAGATCTGCTCGCTGGAGCATTGGCAACGGCTTATTATGGCCCCTAAGCTGGGGCTGAATTCAATCACATTCGGAATAGGGGGCTGAACGGAGAAATCTTTACCAGGGGTCAGCAAGGTGTAAGACCCCAATACAGAAATACATAACTGCACCAAGTTGGCCAAATAGAAGTCTTGCATTATCACCCTCCCTACAGCCATATAGCTATAGCCAGCCAGTCTCATTCTGGAAGGATAAACATCTGTAATGCATTGGCTCAAATGGGAGTCAGTTTAAGAGTGACTTCAGCTTGATCCCAGACAGCTGTTTGGGGAGCATAGCTGTGGCCCTGACTGCACAGGGGGTCTCACCGTGGACTTTCCTGAAAAGGGACCTCCAAAAAATCTAAAGGGACAAAAGAAATCTCCCGAACAATGTTCCTGGCCGATACAATGGTGGTGCACAGGGTGGAAGGGCCAAAGGAGCACACTGCCTATTCGGGGAGCATGAATGACCAGCGCATTCCTTCTCCAGTCGCCGAGCAGTGAGCGCAGTGACCAAGAGTGACAAGTCTTTACACCGCTTTGTTGACACTCTGTGTGCTTGACCAATACATTTCTTCTGTTCTCTCCTCTCTTAGCACTCCCTCCTCTCCTCCCTTCTTCCCTCTTGCTGCTTCCTTCCTCCTTGTGATTATACTTCTGCACTTCTAGTGGGGTTTGTTTTGTTTTGTTTCTACATGGGTACAAGGCAAGGCGAGTGTATTTTTTGAAGCACAATTCAGACACAGGGCAATTCAAAGCGCTGAGGGTAGCCTCGATTCCACCAAGCATCATCATGTCACTCCGGTTACATATTGCTCATATTCAGAATAAAACATGATACAGAACACGCGCACAAATATAAGTCGGGGTCAGGTCACTGCGTGGTATTACTGACACACATTTGGAACACATGTTTGTTCTCCATACAAGACACACATCAAGCCCTTTGACAAGTGGAATGGGCCAATCTAACATATGGGACAGTATCAAGGGTTCATGTGGAGGACAGGGAATTACAGGCTCTCTATCTCTCTCACACACCCTCTCTCTCTCTCTGTCTCTCTGCCTTAGTGCATATAAACACACGTTCACAAACACACAGGATGGATCCCTGAATGGCAAAACAAATAACAATAATAATAATTCCCAAAATCCCAAACCTGCAAAAGCCCAATTGCTGATTTGAAGTTGAAAGTTTTCATACAGTTTGGCAGTTTGGCATTGTAGTAAGAATTCATTTGGGAATCAACAGGGAGAGATAAGAAGCAAGAGCCTTTAAAACAGCTGGAATCAAGTGCATTTGTATTTGAATTTCACTGACTGAAAGAAGAAAAGAAAAAAAAGGTTATGTCTGTCTGATTAAAACTTGAATGGATTTCCTCGGGTTGAGAGGCCTCGGTGTTGTCAACTACAAGACGTACATTACAAGAGAGAAGAGAGAGTGACAGTGGGGGGAAACAAAGCTGCAGAGTGCAGTTCTACTGGTGCTTGTACAGTGTGAAAATCGTATACTCCTTAATTGACTGGGTAAGGCCCGTGTTAAGTTCCACAGAGCGCCGGCATCAGCGGATCCACAACCTGTGACAGCGGTGCAGAGAATGACGGGGCTCATTAAAAAACTTGATTTCAGATCTCCAGCAAGGAACCCTGTTGCGTCGCTTTTAAAGCAAACGCGCTGATTGGAATGATAGGTGGCAAATACAGTAGCAGGGGGGGGAATTGGCCTTGAAAAAGAATGTCTGTCTCTCCGTTTCTTTTTAAAGCTTTCCTCTTAATAACCTGTTTTCCTTTGTACTCTCAAACAAAATGGCTTCTATAGTTGTACGCAGGGCCCTTTGAAGGTGCAGCCATGACTGGCATACACGGATGTCTTCTTGTAGGGCCTTAATTTGACGCTTGAGCACTGCTGGAAAAACTCCCCTTGTGCGTTTGTTGTCTCCTTTTTTTGAAAAAGAGTCGACTCTCACTTGAGTTAAAGTAAACTGCATCAATATTTCATGTTACCTGTCCCAAAGAAAGGCGCTGCACTTCCCCCTGACTCCCGAACGGTGAAATGATTCGCGCCAAAGCAACTCTGCAACTGATGTCTGACCTTGTATCTCTGCCTATCAATGAGGGGAAGTGTCTCTGGTAAAAGGGGTTGAGGCAGTGCATGGTGGTGGGGATGGTGTGGGTGTACACGCAGTGAAAATGAATTCAGTAAAGCGTATTACTCTAGCGATGAGAAATGTTCTGGTAAATTATGACACAAAGCATAATTCATGTGATAAAAAGAAGGAAATATTGCAGAGATGGAGCGGATTATTGGTTTGAAAGGCACGTACCTCCAGGCTATGAATATCTGAACTACCTAGTGTAAGAGATAATAAGCACCATCTTAATGGTTTATGAATCTCGTTTGATTTATGGTTATTAACCATAGGAGAGATATAGTGGAGCTGTATTGATGGACGGGGGGGATATTCCAGGGTAGAGTTTGTGTGATTGAAATGGTCCAACCTGCCAGTTTATACTGACAGACATAGTAGGCAGCCATGATTAGTGCAAGTTGAATTGCACAATAACCTGACCTACAAAATTTTACACTTCCACTCATATTCCTGACAGTTTTTACACTGGTTTTGAAAATGAAGGAGAAAAAAAGAAAAACTTTTCCCAACTAACAAGTAGCTTCAAGCCACACTTTTTGTATTGTCAGTAATGCCAGAAGTAGAAGTAAAAAAAGGGGGTAGGGAGAGGGGGGTAAAAAGACAAGGTTTCATCCAGGGGAGCGACACCATTCCCGTCCCGCACACGCCTCCAAGCGAGCACATCCCCTTGTCGAAAACCCTTCTCCAAAAAAAAGATAAAGAAAAAACAGAGCATCAATAAAAGAACGGTAGCACAGTTTGGAGAAGGCATGAGCAGATTTTCAATGGGATTTCAGCAGAAGGCACAAGGGGCAGGAATCTTTTTTGCTTCTGTCTGCCTCTCAAATGGGTCTGATGAGCTTTGAGCTGGAGGCTGTGCTTGTCAAAGAGGTCCTGATCTCTTGTGAGAATTGATTTCCATCATTTGGGGGGAAGCTGTAGAGACCGGGGGTATAGTCCTGCCTGGGAGAGCAAGATAAGGGCCAAATTAACTGAGACCAACTTACTGTATTAAAAGGCCTGAAAAGTCAAAGAGGAGGTTTGAAAAAGAAAACAAAAACAAAGATTTGTTAAGCCATCTGGCAGTCCATTCTCAAATGTTAGGTTACTTTCAAAAGAGTATGAAGCCCTGTCCTGTTGTGACGCTTTCTCTCTGCCGAGCATTTCATCTGATTATGAGTACTTTGCAATCTGCGACAGCATGATTGATGCTCCACTTTCATGAGGGGAATTTTAACAGCACCTCTTCAGCGCTCAATGCGCACCCAATTATGCGTCTGAGCTGGTAACCTTGAATTTATGTCACCATGGCAACAAAACCCCCGGTCATGCATTATGGATTATCATTGAAATTCTACACCCCTACCTAACATAATGAGAGCCCAGGACTTAATCAAATCAGCCCATTCTGTGTGACACAAAGTGAAGAAGGAGCTCTCATTGTATTGAGGGGTTGAGGCTGGGAGAAGCCAGCCAAGCAGGCAGGCTAGCAAGCAGGCAGGCAGGCAGGCAGGCAGGCAGGCAGGCAGGCAGGCAAAGCAAGCAGGCAGGCGGGTGGCAGACTGGGCTGTGACGGGCCCAGCAGCTGCAGGGCTAGCAGCCTGATAGATGGCTCCCATATACATCAGTGAACATATAGACAGATGGCCCTCAATGCCTGGAATTTCCAACCCAGGAACCAGCTGTTCAGCCTAACCTCTGCTGTCCGTCTCACCTTGTTGTCATGGAACATTGAGCAGAGAAGGAGAATGTGCTTTGGTGACATGGTGCGAGAGCTGGGTGGAGCAACACACCACATACCTCCAGGGTTGGGACAGGAGCTTGAGTATAGAGGCTGAGGTAGAACTGGCTGAATTTACATTAGGTGACACTTTCTCATTATGTCTCCCCTCCCTAGATCCCTCCTCCTATTTTCTGATTCCTCCATAGGTTTTTTATCTGTGGGTAGCCTGAGGATGTAGAATCTGTGTAGCTCAGTCTTGTTTTTTTTATACGTATATGAATAATTAAAAAATAAAATATAAAGTAATTGCTTACTTATATTCACATACATTTAGGTAAAAGCCCCAAATGTTTCAGTCCTCTCCTCTCTCTCTCTCTCTCTCTGTTGATCACATGGATGACATAATTGTTGTAAATCACTGCACTGGATTAATGCAATCTATTTTTCATCTTCTCCCTGGCTTCTCTCCCCCTTCACTACTGCAGGCCCAGCCTGAGCCGTTACATAAAATATTGATTGCTCTTGTGTATTTTTCTCATTGTATGTAAGCATTTTTATTAGCTAACAGGCGAGGAGAGGAAACCAGTGCACCCCCCCTCCCCCAACTCTCTATACAACTTTTAATAGCTCAGCAGATTTTGTGTTTCTCTCTTTCGGTTTCCCCTGTATCATCCCTGAATACTATACTGAGAAGCCCTGAAGATTTCAGCAAGGGAATACTGGAACTGGAATACAGGAAACCAAAAAAAATAGGGCTATACTCTTCTCAATTCTTAAGAAATTGTAGATGTTCTATACAGGTCTGTTGGATGCAAAAATAATAACTTTTTTTAGTGGGAAGTATTGTTTCAGTGAACTCATCGGAATAATAAACAACCAAATTCTAGACATTCATACGGGCTCGCATGTCCAAACACAAAAGTTGTGTAAAAACAAGACAAAAATGTAGAATGACCCAGAGGTCTTTTTTTTAAATGTAGTGGATAGTACATGTTGGCAAATAGTTTCCAACATTATTTGATGTACTTTCAAAACTTCCCATAAATAACCAGGAAGAATTTTTTTTTTATGAATCTGCCTAGAATTAAAAAAAAGAAAACTCGGCTTTACAAATTGGAAACACATGATTCACTTTGACTTTGCAAGGAATTAATGTTTTTGCCACAACCATATGTCACTAGGAGGAGCATGCTGCTAAATGGTTCATTTGCATAACTTTTCATAGGCTCTTTTCCAAAGCAATCATGACAGTTTTTTTGGGATGCTCTCTAACTGAAAAAAAAAAAGGGGAGAATGCGAGGGCTTGGATGTTTATTGAGTCTCTTAACAACCGCTTTTTTGGAAAGGAAAACAAAGTCTACTGCGGGCACTCAGGCATATCGAATTTATTCTGAGCACAGCGGCCGAAAGGGGACAGTCTATCAGCATCAGAATACTAATATCCAATATTCTGTGCAGGAGTAGAGGGGGAAAAAAATAGTAATATAAAAAAAGTGATGCAAAAAGTTTATGTAAAACAAATGGGAATTCAAGTAATTCATCTACACCCCGGGTCCTCTGCAGCTGTTCTAATACATCTGCATATTTCCAATAAACATAAACAGGGTAATAAATGTTATTTTTTCTCTGAAGTAAAGCGCATCACAAGTGGAAGGTGTCATCTGAAATGTATTTGTGATGTGCTTGATGAAGCCTGCTCATCCCTGTGTAATGACACCTCAGCCTCTCTCATGTGTTATGCATCACATCTTGTTACCGTCTTCCTCTGAGCATGGCTGTCATCATGTGTCTCCTTATAGCCCCCCCCCAACCCCCCATCCGGAAGCATCGCATCAGCTAAGGGATATGTGTTGGAGAGGGAGGGGGGGGGGGGTTATTAGATGCCTCTTCAACTTCTCAAACTCCAGAAGGTGTCATTCTCATCTAGAATTGCTGAGGCCACCAATTTTATTTTTTTCTCCCCCTTGCCAGACTGATTCATTACAGAGCAGAGAAGGATGCAGTAGGAATAAGTGAGGTATTGTAGGCAGGTGCGAGAAGCAGTTTGTGTGTGCGTGTGAGTCCATTCTCACAATAAATTATTGATGCCCTATTTTTGTTATTAGAACATCTCTCCTGCATTATGCATAATGAAGTTCATGGAGAGTATCGTCGTTTACCAACTCTTATTAGCATGAGAACATTTTGGCCTATACTTGAACCTATAGCGCACATAGAACGTATAGGAGGTACTTACACCTCAATCTTTGGTTTACGTGAAAAACACATTGTTTTTACTGAGAGAATTTCAATGCCTCCGTGGCATCTCAGTCCATTATGAATGCTTTTACAGTCCCTTTCATGAAGAAAAAACGAGGCAGAATATCTTGCAAGATGCTTTGTCCACTGAACGTGTTGCATTCAAACCGCGGTCTCAAGCAAACCAGGTCAGCCTTGGATGTTCATTCTCGATCACGCAAGGCATATAAATATATATGTATATAATCATGTATAAATCTTGCTGCTTAAGTGGTGCATGCATAATTGAGAAAAGAAGAAGAACCATTACCACGGTTTGAGGGATAAACCCAGGACTTCCATAACGGGAGGATGCATTCATGGCACAAATGCCAACAGACAACCTCTTATTGTTAATCCTCCAGAGGCTCCTTGTTGTGTGTATCAATACATAGGCACCATTAAGACATAGGGAGCCATACAAAAGCGTATACATCACAGAAAAGTTACTTTGCACATCTTCTCCATTAATCATCAAGCGGACGACTGAATCTATATGGAAGGACTGTTACAAACTAATGACTTTGCCTCCCTTTGTAACCTTCCTCTGACAGCTATACTATTGGGTTACAAGGAGAGTCACACTAGTGCAGTCCCCGCTGCCTCATTTGCATAGAATTAATGATGCATGCATATGCAAATGAGCATTTTAAACAATGTTGATTACTGCCTATGTATTCATAGGCCAACAGTCACACATGTCTGACATGCCACTTCTGCATGTAATTTGCACCACGGTAAAGGGCAACTGGTACAGTCTCTCACGTAGGCTCATCATGGCTGCAGGCGCCACTGATAACTTCTCTATCCTTGTCTGGACTTATGTTTATTCATTGCTCTGGACCTCGTCTGAGTCGTGACAAAATCACTGATAATGTCAACAGGGCAGAATTTGCCGTGTTGTGCAGGAAAATAAAAAATGTGCCATTTACCATTAAAATTAAAGGCTACATTAAGATCGGCAACAACTCATAGGTCCTACATACACTGTATGTGTTCTATTAATATTCTGTGTCCACTGTGTATGATCCACTTGGTGAAAACAGCAGCATTGATCCGACACACTCAAACACAATACCCTTTTAAATCTGCAATCGTTTTTCTTTCTCCTTAAAAGACAATATGAGTCAGGATGGGATTCTTGATTTGGACCCCAGATGTTCTCAACTGTCTAAGCCTGTGGATACATCATAGCATGCTTTCATCCAGCAGCTCCTGGCCTGCTGAGGCCCACAGAGACCCTTGGAAGCTGTCCAGACAAGCCCTCTCATTTGGTTAAGGGCTCTTACTTGTATAGGCCAACAGCACTGAGAGTCTCTCTGTGTCAATCCCTCTCTCCCGTGTCTTCCTCTCCTTTCCTCCCCCTCTTTTCTGGTCAGCCCAGTGTTTAGACATATTTTAATATCTGCATGTCGTGCTATGGCTAACCGCTGCCCTACAGCAAAAGTCAAGAGTAGGGAATAGCTTTTAAAAGAGATGGAGCTGGAGGAAGCCACTTCTTTATTAACATGGCGTAAATAGAGGGAAAATAGAAAGTTATGACAGTGATGATAACGGACGAATATTTCTACATATCTTCAAAAATATAGCCACGCTTTAAAATGGGTGATCATGCTAAACTATAAAGGAGATCTGCTGCCATATTTATCGAGGGTAGAAATTTGCTATTTTGTATGTCTTATTTCCCCCTTTAAAATCGGGGTCACAACCCCTGCTTTTTACAAGGTTCCATTTCAAGACGTATTACACTTTACTGTGTCAATATTTACGATCCGGTTGTAGCGTACATTCACATTATAACTGCGCTTTGTCGCTATATGCATTCATGAACTTAGACTAAATGGCCTATTTCACGTCTATATGTTCCTGTCAGGCTAAATCCAATGTCGTACGTGTTTTTATTATGCATGGGATCACAAGGGTTTTTTTTTTTGGTACAGCTCATTTCTGTGTGGGCTGACACCTATAAAGCACAGTATTAGAATCAATATACTAATGTATTTTTCCCTACTATTTTTTATTTCATTTCTTTAGCCTGACACAAAATGGTAATGAATGCTCAGGGGATGTTTACCCCATTTAGATTTCATAGAACTTGGTGTCTGCATTGATTAATGTGTGCCTAACCTATGTTTTCATTATCAGAGGAGGTGGTGTGTTTGCAAGTATGTGTGTGTGTGTGTGTGTGTGTGTGTGTGTGTGTGTGTGTGTGTGTGTGTGTGTGTGTGTGTGTGTGTGTGTGTGTGTGTGTGTGTGTGTGTGTGTGTGTGTGTGTGTGTGTGTGTGTGTGTGTGTGTGTGTGTGAGTGTGTGTACGTGTGTGTGTGAATGTGTGAGAGTCTGTTTGGGTGCTTGCTGGATGGGGGTTATATTTTTGGGTGGTATGATTGAAAACCCCCATGCCTGCATGTGGAGGTAATGAACCTGAAGACAAGCAGTGGCTAGCCTGAAATTTCATGCATTGAGTGTGTGTCAGGGCATACATAAGGCTGGCTTGGTCATTTGTTATCGTTAATCTTCACATTTATGGCTGCAAATATGTTATTAGGAGGCGTGTCCCGAGTATTTCACTTTGATTGGGGCTGTGCTCGATGACATATTGATCAGTTGAGTTGGAGAAGGGACGGGGCAGAAGGGCCAAAGTGACCGAGACCTTGACTGTGGACATCTGCAAAAGGCATGTCCATGAATGTCTGGCTCATATTCGCCATCATGGTAATTTCCCTTTGTCGGAGAATCAAGGGCACGTAAAGCCCATCGCATTTAGGCCCACCACTAGCTGGCTGGCTGAGTAAGTGACAGAATACATGGAAACCAAGATGGGGTCCGGCAATGACCAGCGGCCTCCTTCGGATTGCATTCCAGGAAATCCTATCCATCTTCATTCAAGCATTTCAGTGCTCAGTGAAATGGTAGGGTAGGGTGGACCGGATTCAGATTGGTTCTATGTATTTATGTGTGTCTGTGTGTGCGCACGCATAAGTCATATCCAAGTCACTCTTAGCCCAGACGTCACCACCTATTCTAGGCTACTTCCATGATAGCTCTTAACATGCATGCTCACATCCCTCCTGGCTGCCGAATTGAGCCCTAATAAGCTGACATGATTCCTGTATTAATCGCCCATGGAAATGTTTATAGGTGAGGTGCGACTCGCCAGGGGCCCGGGTCAAACCCAGTGGCATCTGAATTATCATGCATACAGCCCATGTCTGTAGCAATCCAGAAACAACAGAGCCTGTATCTCAATCAATTATATAGCAGTCTGAGGCCATAACAGCACTTGCTGTTTGCTAGTTCAAGCAGCAAATCCCATGATAAAACCAACAGCCACCTATCACGTACAAAAAGAAAAATGTGAGAGATAGCTTATTAATGAACCACGTCTAGTTCACCTATTTATGCAGTGGTATTGCTTGCACCATATCCGTCTTTGTAAGTCAGAAAACAATATGCCATCAGTCATATTAAAATTCAGGGATAGAAAATTTCCAATTCATGATAAAAGTTCCGCATATACATGCATAGATACAGTTAGGGGCAATGTAGTGGAACTCACTGATCAGTGTCTGATGAAGGTAACATTTCTCTCTGTCTGCGGCTAGACTAATGTGAAGGGGGAAACCATTTGCCACATTGCACATGGGTGACATTTGTGAAGATCTAGTGATTTTATGGTGAAAAAAAAGCAATTGAAATAGAATGTGTGTGAATCAGCATTACTCTACAAGGTGATGTCATTATGCTCCCACTCACTGAGCTGCTTCTAGGCTCACATGCAGAATTTGCCCGTGGATATGTGTTTAATCCAAGTCCTGGAATGCTTTGTAATGCAGATACGTCACAAGCACACATTTTCTTTCTTCTTGTTTTAGATTGGGATCTGAATTTTGGACTGTATCCCTAAAGTCATCTTGATGATTCATGACTGCTGATATTTCTTGAGCTATTTATACCAACTTGCAAGCACTGGGATACATTAAGACAAGATGAAAGAAAACCGTGCACAGAAATAATCAAATGATAAACCACAGAACAGTAAATTAAGGACAAATTCAATTCCAGGCCAGACAGACATAAAGACTTGGTGGTATGAGTGGTGCATACCATGAGCAGAGTGCTTTCCAGACGCAGCATATGCAAGTTGACATCATACTTTACCAATTCAAAATGAGGATTAAGTTAGGTGTTGACCCCGGCTACCAAGGGACCATAATCCCAATCACAACTACGAGCCATATTTTATGCAAATAACCGTTAATTTTATTAATTTGCTATTAAACGTGGGGATGTTGATTGATATATATAAATAAATTATCATGCTAAAATGTCAGCAAGATTAATGGAAAGACCAACAGACATTGCATTTATGGAAATTACAATATTACTCTTTGTAAACCGTCGTCCCTGCTAATGGATTTTATGCACCTTTATGGCAGAAAGCCATGGCATCTAGAGAATAGAGATCAGGTGGAAATGTGTAGGTCATTATGCATCTGGACTCCCAACCTTCCTCTCTCCTTAGCCTATAGTGCCCAGCTACAGGCAGTAAATTAGAAGGACAAGTTGTGTGCGGCTACCTCTGTTTATTGCTCTGTTCAAATTCACCCTCCATTCCGAACGACATATAACGTGGTGTAGCTTTAAAAAAAAATAAAGGGTGAAAAAAATAAAAGAAGGCCGCATTTAATATAAATGATCTGGTGTTGATTGTGATGGATATACTATGCAGAGACACCTTGCCTTCAAGGGCATCGAGGGATAAGCTATCATTTTCTTCCTCTTACGCATGAAGGGAAGAATGACTGAGGGTCCAATGTCATCACAGTGTCTACAATAACACACTGCAACTCACAGAACCACACACGACCTGATACGCAACAACAAATCTGCAATGCAATCGTGGGCTATTTAAGCATGGAGCCAAGCATGTGCTGAAATTAACTGTCCGCTCAAATTCCCTCTTTGGCTGTTGTCTGCAAAAAATAAAATAAAAAATAAAATGGTTCCACTTATGTGAGTGTGCAACAGCAAACAACAGGCGCCCCACTCTCTGACCTTCTGTCAAATATTCTGCTGAAGCTACTGCTAGATTTTAGTCTCAGTAGTGTTTCACTTCCTCTCACCTTTGCTGATATTTCAATAAAGAGAGCCAAAGTGACCCAGCTTTATAAACCTGTGCTCAGCATAATAAACCTATGTTAGGATTAATGAGATACCCAGGGCATTATTTGTTATCTTATATATCTTATTGATTGCATTGTCTTTCATCTTTGCAGGTGTGCACTCTCTCTCTCTCTCTCTCTGACTCTCTCTCTCTCTCTCCACCAGCTCTCGTTCCACCCTCTGGCTGTCTGTTTTGCGCTCTCTCTCTCTCTGTCTCGCTCACTCGCTCTCTCCCCCGAGTCCAGCGTTCTTGGTAGTTGTTGAAGGTTGAATAGTCATGGCATGCAAAGTGCAAGCTTGTATAACTACGCTTCTATTACCTGCAGCGTGTGTGCGCTAATAAGTCATCTTAAGTCAATGACCCATATGTATCAAGCTCCTTTAGAGTAGCAATCCAGGATCACTGCCCATGCAGGTCCCCTTAACCATCTTATTTATAACAGACTTCAAAGGCTCAACCGATTCTCCATCAGGCCTCCCCACTTTGAGGTGTCTGCTACAAACCGACCGGCTGCAGGGGAATTGGGAGCCACTCACTCACTCACACACATGAATATAGATGGGAGCGTGTGCACACACACACACACACACACACACACACACACACACACACACACACACACACACACACACACACACCCACACACAGAGACAGACACACACGCAACACACACACACACACACACACACACACACACACACACACACACACACACACACACACACACACACACACACACACACACACACACACACACACACACACACACACACACACACACACACACACACACACACACACACACACACACACACACACACACAAATAGCGTGGTTGATTGACCTGGTCTCAGTTCCAGGCTACGAGAGTGATGCCTGCAGGAAACTGGACAGGCACATTTTGTTTGATTACACCCAGCGGTGTGGGGGATACTGGCAAATTTCAAATGCTGCTCATTTGTTGAAGGAAAGCTCCACTCTTAAATGGAGGCAGAGACGATTGGAAGTGACACGGCATAAACAGGAACTGTCAAACAATTAAAGAGTGTAAACAGCACAGATGAGCCACTGATGAATCTGGCTGTCGGAGGCCATTTGAGAAAGGCGATGCCAAGTCTCCTGAAGGGTTGCTTCTGTGCTGTCTGTCCTTCCATCTGTGACACTTGCTTACACTGACAGGTACTTGTAGGTGTTTCTATGAAAGCCATAACTTGAAATGTGTTATATAACTCACTTAATAATGTCCACAAGTATTACATTGCTGTAGGTTTGCTCAGACTCTACCTTTTTTTTGAAGAATAAGTGATCCCCTTGGCTGGTAGAGCCTGGGAATTTGGGAGTATGCAGTGTAAGCACTATTACTAAGGCTATTAACCTTGACACCATTATGCAAAGTGGAGAAGAGTGACGAAAAAAAAATACTTCTCATAATAGAAGAATTACAGTGAAAGCTGGGCGCGAGTTAAAGAGCTCTTATGGTGAAACAGAGAGAAATGGAAAGAAAGAGAATATTGTATTGTTGATAGCGGAACGAGTCCAATGAAGCAATGAATATAAATGCAGAGGTGCAAGGTTTCTTTGTGAGCGCCGGAATCACTGTTGTATGTTTATGATAAATGACTGGTCCCTCTCTATCGTGTCAGGGTCCCTTGACCGACAAATAGTGGGCTAATGACAATGGCTAAAACATATGGTAATGGACCTTCACAATGCTCTGCTATCAATGACACCTAAAACCTGCGGGGTTACTATTCATGTGAACTCTACAGTCGTCTTCATATTTTAGTGTCTGTAGTGTACTGTCTAGGATGATTGAGCATCTGATTAGCATTGTGTTTGTTGCAGGACAACTGACTCCAAACCACTGTGTCTCTGAATGGAAAGATGTTTCAAAAGACAATAACTACTGTGCAGAGATTTTGAATGGACATTCTGCCATAGCTTTGGATCTTTACGTCTAGGCAAAGCAATTCGATAGCACATTGTGATAAACATGGATTTTGAGCCAGACTTTTCTGAATTGAATTTATAAAAAAGATTGTGTGTAAAATGGATGGACAGACTTTAATAACATGGTGTGTACCTGGCTTTCTGGCATCGGGGCGTCTTCCCCTAGTGAATTAAGATCAATTTGCCCCAACAGTCTATCTCTCACACATTGGGATTAACTTTTCTAATCTTCATTGTAAATCTACACATCCTAAAATCAGACCCACATGCGTGCAATACCGAAAGAAAAAAAAACTCTCATCTACACCCCGTGTCCCAGTTGGCAGTGACCAGAATCCCGAATCCCCTCTTAGCTGTGTGAAATGTAGAACAGCTCTCCTCTCTCTCTCCCCTGTGTTAATCCAGGGCCCATCCATCCCCACAGCACCAGGCCTGTGACAGATACAAAGTTACAAAGCTGTTAATCTGGGAGCCCCCCGTAGCCTGGGGGTCAATGGGGAGCTCCCTTCGCCTAAGCATGGGCCATCCTGGGAGGCCAAAGGCAGCAGATAGCTATGGGCCCTCAGCCCCTCAGCGAGCCCAAGCCCTGCCTGTCGGATTACTGCGCCTAGAGGGACATGGTGTTTCTGATGGGACAGGATCACAGGAATCACAACACGCAGGACTCTCTAGTTATTACGAGAGAGAGAGAGCTGGAGATGTGTGCCTTCACAGCGCTATAGCATCAAACCCACTGGCCCACTTTGCACTAGAGAGATAAAGTATGAAGGGAGAAAACAACAAAACCAGAGACAGTCAGTGGGAGAAATTACATGTTAGATAAAACATGGATGTTGTGTTTACATGTTGAACCTATAAGTGTACATTTATCTTGAGGGGTTTATGTAGTAGAAGGGTAGGAGAGGAGAACTGCACTTGTACATTAGCAGAGAGAAACATGCTCCCCGTCCCTGCCCTGAAGGATGCAGCGGTGCACTTATACGATGATGGAGAACTAATTTAATAATTAATGGTGATAACCATCATCAGCAGCCCAAATCGATTCTTATCTTTGCCTTGTGTTGAGCAATGCTACATTTTTAATGTTCTTGTCATTTTGATTAAGATCGTGTCATTGCCTTTGTCCCCACTTACAATGTGATTCAGATAGCTCCGAGAGCAGCTTTCTGTGTTTTAATTAGCCTCGCCCAACACGTAGCATCCTTAAAGCTATATCATTCAGATTCCCACCTTACAACTAAAGGCGCTTTTAAATTAAAAAATGTAATATGTGCCTATACATTAAGTATGTCCGTGTGAATCTGTGCCCATGATAAGGGTTGTGGTGGTAAAATAAATGGTATGTAGACCACACTGCACCGCAGCTATACTCTGGCTTCTGTTTCGGAAATCTGTCAGTACATGATTGAGCACTTTAGCTAGCATGGTGTTTATTACAGCCATAGTGAATTAACACTATAATCTTGTGGGAACATGCAGTATAGGTTATGAGCTGTGGTGCAACACGCTAATTTGAGCTACCATTAGCTGCATTAAAAATCACTACAAAAACATTGTTTAAACCTCACTTAAGTGCTAAAATGTATAGAATTGCTAAGCGTTCATCTCCACTACAGTTCGTAAGCCAATATTTATAAACAATTTAAAAACAATCCCCTTTTAAGAGGCATTAAATACATTTTGGTGACCACTGAGATTAGGTTGTAGGTGAGCTTTCTGAAGGTTAGGATTTTTTTTCCTAGCTAATGCCTGTCAAATCATGCAAACAGGTTTTACACACACACACACACGCACGCACACGCACGCACACACACACACACACACACACACCTGCACCTGAGCTAGGCAACACAGCAGCATCAGTATCCCGTGGTAGCTACACACCAAATGACTGGAACCCTGGGGGGCTCAGGCAGCCATGATGATGAGGGATTAGGAGTGGTGGGTTGTCAGCAGGATGCATTTCTGAGTGAGTGTGTTCCTGTGTGCACGTCGGTGAGTGTGTAAGAGTGAGAGAAATCATGCTGTTTCGGTAACACGTCCCCGCTGAATCTAGTTTGGTGGAGGGGTTTAAAGGCCTAAAGATGGCCTTGCACTTGAAATCCTGAAACCTGCTCCAGAAGTGATGAGGTATTAGAAAAGGGATGCACAGGTAGATCAGGCCCGGGGACTGAAATAGTTTGGTAAATGTCAGGGAATGAAGCAATTTCTTGTAAAAATCCTGGCAAAATACATGGGAAGTAACCATTATTTCCATAATGTCTATGCAGCTTTAAGGATACTCACAATATTGCAGCACTGTTTTTTTTATATTACATCCACATATCAATTCCTCTACATCCAAGGAGTTAAATGATAGAATATCAACCACAGAGAATGCTTTTTTCTGTGTCTCAATTGTCACCCTGTTTCATATTCATACACTCTCCACATGACATTTTCCCACTCTTGTGTGCTACCCTGTGTCCACATGGCACTCCTGTTTAGAGTGCCTTCTCATCCAGGCTCTAATTCAAAGCCTAAAATGATGGCTGAGTTAAATGTTCTGTTCCTAATGCACTGAAATAAATGCTAAATTACAGATGGCCAGTTTTTATTTGTGTGAATACATTTGTGAGCCTAATGGTTTGTAAAATATGTTTTCTGTGTGTGGTTTACACACAGTGAAAGAGGCTAGAATCTGTGTTATCCCATGAAATACAATTACAGATCATTTGAGCAACATACAATAATTAAGTGAGGAACCAAAAAAAAAAAATCTGTTTTCCCGCTTCGAGTTGGGAAAATAATTCCATAAACGATTATGAGTTGATTTATATGCTGATCGAAAACCAATTAAGCATTGTTGTCTTCTTTTTTTTTTACAGAACGTCACACCGCCACCCCACCGACCTGTTGCAGTGCATATTGTGCCTATAAGCTCTAATCGAGGTAGCTCCAAAGCATGCTATAAATAAATACATACATATTTTCCATTCGGGATAATGATAGCAAATTTGTACCATATCTGATCACTCTGTTTGAAAATGATATCTGCTCCTAACAGATGGGGAGAACACTGCCCACAATTAGCCACCACATGGCCAAGATCTGTCCATTTCTGGAAAGTAAAGCTGACATATTTTCCAGTTATCTGCCAGTATCTGACATTAATCTGGCAATAAGAAAAAGCATTTGGCACAGAACTCCGGTGCCCGTAGTGGTGTGTGCTTCCTGTCTGCATCTCCTGACGCTATACTCTATCTGGGATAACTTTTGTTGCTTTTCTTGGACTCAGAGAGACACTCGGAACTGATTTTGATGTGAAAGTGTTGACAACCTGTTGTCACAATAACTTACGTAGAGCATCTGATGAACAGAACAGCTGTCGACTGACTTAAGAAAAATAAGAAAAAAGTGTTCAACTTGCCAATGGAGGTTTTTCACAGTTTTTCCTGAGCACATTCATGAGCCCCCATATTGGAATTGTCAATTATTTACATAAAGAATGATATGAGAATTATCTATCAATATATCAGCGTTACAATTGCTGACATGCTAAATGTGCAATGTTGTTGACGGTGACAGTTCAGAGCATGGGGGACGGCTGGTAGGCAGACTTGATCAAGATTGAGCGCGGCAATAATCAAACACCGTTGGACACAACACCTGCTAACACTGCAAAGATCCCAATTGTCCCCCCCCCCCCCCCCCCCACACACACACAGACGCGAGGAGGGATGGGTACTATCTAATCAACAGAACAGGGTTTAGCGTGGTGTTGGCAAGGGTGTGAGGTTATGCTCCCCTCCAGTTGTTTTCTACTCATCCCCCCCACACACACACACACACACACACACACACACACAAAACACTCCCAAATCTCACGCCAGCGAACAGAAGGAAAAAGGGGGAGTTGCAGGCAAACCGCAAGGAGTCCTTTATTTTTAGTTAATGATTGAACAAACAATCGTAGACCTCGGAGACGTGGCCTCTGGTGGGTGTGGCTGCCCCCTGGCCGAGGGAGACGCTCACTAATAAGCATCCTTTCACACACGCACAAAAAAAAATAAACCCAATATTTGCTCAGCAACTGGAGGAGGAGACAGACTAGCGTTGGGGAGCAGGATATTGGTTGGCTATGACAATGCACATGAAGAGCAAGCAGCACAGGAGGGGAGAGAAAAGAAGAGGGAGGGGGGGTAGATTGAGGCATGGAAGGATCGACATGGGGGAAAAGGGGATGGTGGACTAAAGAGGAGGAGGAGGTAGGGCTATAGTGAAGTAGTGGTGAGTGCTGCTGGTCGGGCAGGGGGCCTTCTCTGCCACATATAGCGCTACAAGGAACAGATGGGGCCTGATAAATCCTGAAAGGGAGGCATTACCTGCCCAAGTCACCAAGCAGCCACAATTATCACAGGGCTCTGGGTTCATTGTCAATTAGAGTGGCAGTTAAAGCCAGGCAGCAGCTGTGGCAGATGGCTGGAATCCAGAGAGGCTGGGGGAGCCGGGACAGGGGCCAGCCCCTAGGCTCTCTCTCTCTCTCTCTCCTCTTCTCTCATTCTCTCTCTCTCTCTCTCTCTCTCTCTCTCTCTCTCTCTCTCTGTCTCTATCTATATAATACCACAAGGTGTGCTTCAGAGCAGGGTCTACCTTCTTATTTTGTGTGTGTGACAGAGAGAGAAAACGAGTCGGAGTGTGTAGTCCGGGCCAGGGACACCACCCATTAGAGAGATTGCAGGAAAGCAGTGTTGTTAGACATGGATTTTTTTTTATGTGCAGAGCCTGTAAATAATAATAAAAAAAAAACTCATACATCTACAGAACAGCATATTTTGTGGTGTAGTCAGCAAATAACACATTCATTATTTGAGTGAGCAATTAGTATTTTCCATTTTTTGCCGTTATAGCAAATGCGTAAGCTGACTTTCCCTGACTGCAGTAAGTAATGTATAGAGGTGAGATCATGATCAATGTTTGAAGAAGAGTTGTCGCACTATCCAAACAACATTAAGAGAATTATACATGGTTTTGTCAACTGGAGGAATAATTCACCACATGCAGTCATATGGTAACAGTTGCTATTTATTGCAAGTGCTGTGCTTTTTCACTGCCAGGATTCCTAACTCAAACAGCGTTGGAGAACGCACAAAACTCCAAAATGTGCCTTCTGCGGAATGTATTCTGACTCCGAATCCCTTTATGATGGAGAGCAAGAGACTCTCGTTGGACATATAAGTTTAGGCAGTTTGTATTTTATTTTGTTTTTTTGTTTTCTGTTACCCGTTTTCTGTGGTTGTGTGTGCCAACAGCGGGGCCTGCCATCTTGGTGAAGTTTATGGGCGTCTGAAGGGCAGTCCTTTTGCTGAGTTTGTCCCCGCGATCTACCAGGCAGTTTCCCCCTGCCTCCCAGCCGAGCCAAGGCTCACCAGCAGGCTTCACTTTCAGCAAGTAGCACCATTCATCACCAGGCAGGGGTGCTGGAGAGAGAGGGGGTTAGGGGGGGGGGGGGGGAACGGCAGGGGGCCAGTAACGGGGCAGTGTGTGCCCCCTTTCGACCCCTCCCTCTTTTCTTCTCCACAGGCTGCTGAGAATATAGGCCTCTGCCACAGACAGCAGCCACACTCCTCTCTTACAAGGCCTTACAATGCCGCTCCAAATTTATTCAGGGGAGGAGAGACCTGCTCCCTCCTATTGCTCCATTGCTCTTTCACCCTTGTCTCTTGCCCCCTCCTATTCTGCCTTTCTCTCTCTCTCTCTGTCACCCTCCTCCCTCGACTCTCCTCCCTCATCTCTTTCTCCTCTCTCTCTCTCTCCCTCTCTCTCCAAGGTCCCTCTCTCCCTTTTCTCCCCAATGGGGCATCATTCCTCCTACTTTGTTCCGCCAGTCCCGGGGCCCAGCGTCTGGGCTATCCTGATAGCAAGAGAAAAAGTAGCAGCCTATCCATCTGCCTGCCCCGGGCCTGCCAATGAAGAGAGAGGAGCAGAGGTCCTCATTCATAACAATAGCCATTAACAATGCTAACAGTGCTGCTGCCGTATAGAGGTCTGGGGAGTGAGAGGTTGCAGGGACTGGGACAGGGGGCTTCACGGGCTGGGACTGCAGGGGCCAGACAGTAAAGTATTAAGCGGGGGGACTTGGAGGGCCCTGTCGCCGGGCAGAGTTGAAGATTGCAGAGATCCGATAGGTTTACAGGACAGACAGCGCTCTAAAGCATGTTGTTAGGGTGTTAAGCAAACCCTCAGAGTCTCCCAGGCCTGTAAAGAAATATTGATTTATTTTTCTTCTTTTTTTCCCCTCCTTGCCTGTGGTCAGACAGCATGAGAAGTCCTGTCCATGAGAAGCTAGCCGCTCTCTCATGTTGCCTTGTGGCTTCATGCCCAAGTCATTTAGGAGTCTACAGTTGTAATTTCAGATTATGTGCAGTGTTTTTTTTTTATTTTGAAAAACATTCTTAAAAAATAAAAATAACTTAACACTTTAAAGTAGATGCAAGGAGCTTTCAGTTTATGTTGATTCTAGTGGCACCTTTGGTCAAAAGGGGTAGTGATTTTACGACACCAGCACCCAAAGACAGAGACCACAGGATGCACTGTAATAAGGAAATGTATTCATATGTGGCTATGTAAGATTAATAATGTTAATATGACAATGGTAAAGCAAAGCAAACTTTGATTTAGTACCCTTCATAAACACAGGATACAGGTCAACCTGCTGTAAATCGTTTGGTCTAAGTTCCCCAGATAAATCGGACCTGTGCAAAGGCATTAATAACAACTATAATACACTGTGTATTTGCTGATGGTCTTGTTTGCTGTTACAAGTTATTTATGATCATCAGAAAAAAACATGAGACGGTTTCATAAATATTTAAAAGTCTATGTAGGAGGATTTAGATGATTTTGAACTCAAGTGCACACTGCATAGCAACCCAGCTACACCATAGAAAATGCTAAAGTAATTTACTAAGCATGCCCTGCCTCAGCAAAAAAATAAAAATACAGTACAATGCGGGGTGAACTTACTGACAGTCACACAATAGCAGTAATGATGCCCAAGTAGGCCAGATCTACCTCTGGTTACATTCCCCTGCTTCCCTCCTGAGTTCTGACACATTTCCACATTTATCAGGAATGCCTATCTGTCTCCAGTAACAACAAAAAGGCACCCCCCTGTAAAGAACAACACCGCATGGAGCCTCCTGTGAAATGGTTACAGTAGAGCCCCCCCTCACCATGCCTCTCATCTCTCCAATCAAACTGTCAAAAAAAAGCACAGTCCTTTGTATTGAGTTTTTTTAATTAGATTTGGATGGATTTCAAATCTGCTCTTGTTTCCTGGAATGATTCTGAGTGAAAGAAGAAACCCTGCAACAAGATTAGGCACTAATCTATCCTTTAGTTACAGCTACTGAAATCTGTCCATCTGCCTGCCCGTCCATTCAAACACACAGCGGAGCTTTTTGGCTATGCTTTCGATATTTGCATATTATCTTTGGTCTCTTTTATTTAGACACCAAATTGATTCCTCGTCTTGAAAAAACCTGTATACAAGGCATGAGCCTTGTATACAGGCATCAGCCATACACAGTAGATTTACAATATACATTTGTGTGATTTGAATTTATTTCAATGACATCTACAAAGCAATCACTTGTGTGCTCCATACAGGCAGTCTAGACTGTTGTGGGTGTAACTTAGCCTGATTTATCGGATGTATACGTCCTTCTCCTATTCCTCCCACACGCAATACGGTATAGGTACGCACTTGATCCTCTCAACGTGCCTCCGTCAATACAATTGAATTTGTCCACGGGGCAGTGAGACATACTGTATACCATCAATGATTCTGATCAATATGGTCCCGTTATGGCAACTTATTCTAGGTGGCACAATCAATACCACACATCGTCAACTCCACTGTCTTTCAGACTAACAGCTCCCACTGTCCAATATAGACTTCAGCAATCTCGTTCCGACAACTTAAAAAAGACATACGATTAGTATGAGTGTGTGTGAAAGTATGGGCAGTTCTCAGTAATGCACCAACCAAAGCATTGTTTTGTTGCAGCAAACACAGGGGGTAAACAAGTTGATGGTTCACAGGGAAATTGCCTGGAAACCTGACGCAGACTACTACGCATAATTTGCTGACAAAATTGTCAATGAGTTAATGATCATGGAGAATTGGCAGAGCGTCGCCCCGCTTTTCCATCCATCTCTAATGCTTTCATTTCTATTGGCAGGCGCTGATCTCTCTCTCCCCTTGGTGACAACAAAGACCTTGTACAAACACAGCTGATCACAGAATGCACCGAGACTGATATGAAATCATTTCGCTTGCTGTGAGGCACTTGTTTGAATCGGCCTCCAACGCTGCTTGCTTCGTGTGGAAGTTTGACTCCGATATTTTTACACATTCCTGCACAAACTGAACCGCTCTTTCATAAGCCAAAAACATTACTTATACATATAGTACATATTACAATACTGTGACCTTCTGTATCAATATTACAGTAACTTTGTCATCTCTGCTAATTGTGGTGGGAACTCTTGATTGTTGAATGATTCATTCTTAATTGTGAATTAATGATGAAATTACTTTTTACCATACAAAGAAAGAATGGGAGGGATGGATTCAACACTATGTTTATGTTTTCAATTTGAAATTGTTATCCCAGTTGACCATTTTCTCCTGTTTTCTTCTCAAAAGGAAGATGCCAGCCAGATATTAGTTGGGATCAGACCTTAAACATTGCAGACCTGCATCAATAGTGTCGGGGCTGGTGTCAAGAGTGGGGGCGTGTTGTTTGAGGTACCAGTGAGAGTGAAATACGATCCAGCCAGTCCAGTTGGAGTAACAGATGAATGCATTTAAAAAGGAACCAAAACACAGCAAGGTTTGTTGGACTCACAGACAGGATTTTCCTTTTATCTGCTAACACAGTGGCAACTACTTTATACTTTCATCACTGTTGGTTTGAACACAGCCTTGCACACAAATGATGGTATTAGAGTCGTTTTTGAAGTGAATTTGTTTGAAAAATTTTATAAAAAACTGTGACTGAAGATGTAAAAGGAACATTTGTTTTGTCCAGATCTGTGCTCTCTTCCAGATAATCAGCTTAATGTGGCCTGAGCTGTCCTGGCTGGTTATCAGAAACTGGTTCTGCCTGCTAAGTGAGAGAAAAATGGGCTTCCCTAAAAAGCCATCTGTGTTGTCTGATTGATTGACTTGATGCCGTGTGGATACAGTCTGTCCCTGTTTTATGAAAAAAAAACTTGAAGAAGAAGGAAGCACTGGTCCGATATACTGCTATACTATCTGCTGTTGTTTACAATGTGAATTGTGCTGAGTCGGCGACAGAGAGTGCATCTGTGACGTCTGCGGTTCAATTCTTGCTCTGACCTTTCACTCCTCTCTCCCTCAGCCCATGGATTATGTGGACCTCTAAACTGTTGACTCGATCTAAAACAGTCTTTGGCTGAACCCATAATGGTGGCTTCAAAATTCACCCTCTTTTATCGATATGTCTCTTGTGCTACTCTACACCTTAAATGCATCAACCTGTTAATGTGTATCCTACACATAGATTTTTTTTTTTTTTTTTTTTTTTACACCTTAACTCGCACCGCCTCACAGGTATCCGGAAGAAAATTAAAAGTTCCCATCTGTTTGATGCTGAGAGTCGATATGCATTCGTTTTGTATAGTGTGTAATACTCTGGTGGCTCGTTTGTTTTGCGCACACGACTGCTTATTCAAGGGCCCCCAACATCCTCAAAGGTAACTTTGTGAGATTCATTATTCAAAAGCGCAGTAGAAGCATTTGCAATAGCTGAGGGCGGTATGTTTTGCCTGCTAGACTTGCCAATAAAATCCAGTTCAGCCCCCCCCCCCCCCCACCCCCGAGGTATACAAGAGGTTGGATTTTCTATCAGAAGTGGAACAATGTTTTAGGACGGGTTGACTCCTGTACAACCCCCCCCCCCCCCCCGTCCCACACACACACACACCCCTGTCTCCTATCAGCGCATAATCCACACAGATACTCTGGCTGCTTATAATAAAAAGGAAGGTTGGCAGGAGATATGTTATTGCTTTGAGATTATTATGGCAGCTGATTTTTGTGGAACATCGGGAGCCTTAAGGAAAAAATCAATATCTCCGCCGTATACTCCTGACAGCCTGCTTTCTGACACCCCCCTCCCCTTCACCATGACCCTCTTCACTCCATTCTAACCCCCCTTTTTCACATGGAGAATCCTGCCATTGCTAATACAGGTCACCAACATTTGCACACAAAATGCAGTAAACAAATTATATTATCTAAAAAAAAACAATATAAAACAACCAAGAAAGAACCACACACATCATTCGAATAAACAAGAGCTCTTAAATTGCATCGATGCATCAAACCATATTGCTATATTGACAAATGTATGCTATTTTATTATCTTCCTGCAAATCCACATCAATAGACCGGAAGAAATATATATTTGTTTGGGTGTGTGTGTGTGTGGGGGGGGGGGGGACTGAGGTCACCTATTGCTGGTAACAAAACTGCAAGGCTGACCCTTTCATAGAGAACATGAATCCAGAGGACACGTGCATGGACATGATCCAAAAGGTTGGTGAATCCCTGCCTGTTTGTCCTTCCACTCTTTGCCCTCGTATAACGTGGTCATCTTCTCAGCATACATAATGTAATTTACTGTCGGATTTGAAATAGGCACAAAAATAAATAAATAAAATCATGTAAAAACAGTGACCCTGCTTAAATCAGGTGCAGCCATTCTTCACTGTATCCATATAAGATGCAGGACTTGCCGACTGCCTGTCCAATTTTTTTTCAATTTGGGGATTTTTTTTTGCCCCTAGCACCCAAAATACCTTTTCACATTCCAGAAAGAAGCAGGAAATAGGCTTTAAGTGAAAAACAATGACACTATGTGAAAATGAATCCTGAATCAATCTCTGCATTGGATTTTGTGCACAGGCTGACACTACTCAATAACTGTAAGCTCTTGATACATGTCATAAAGCATGAACTCTGTCTGCTGATAATGAAGCTGGTGACTGCTGTATGGCTCCAGAATGGTCTCAAATGCACAGTTTAATGACTGTGTGTGTGTGTGTGTGTGTGTGTGTGTGTGTGTGTGTGTGTGTGTGTGTGTGTGTGTGTGTGTGTGTGTGTGTCATCCTTGTGTGGCTCTTTCGCAAGGCTCCTGTCAGGTCCGTAATTGACAGTCTAAGTGGGGCAGCCGAGAGGCCAGGCCCTGTTAATTTATTTTCTCAGACTCTCCATCCATATTTATGAGCCCCTGCTGTTTTGTCTATCACCGCCGATCAAACTTACTGTGTAATTGTACTCGCCAAAGCAAGAGAGCCACGTGTGAGTGAGTGGTCACTCGGCCCTGCACCGTTCACATTAGTCTTTATTATTTCATTAATTCACATTCCCTGAGCAGGAGGAGGGAGAGAGAAATAAAGCGGGAGGCACGCAGAAGAAGAAAAAAGATGCCATTGGCGACCATGATTGGAGATCAGGAATAGAATAATCAGGATCAGGTCATTATGCCAGCACCCTCTGATCCGGGCTAAAACTAATTGCTGTGGCTCCCGTGGGTATGGGGCCCATCGCCCTTTTAGCCCTAATAGCCCAAGTCTATCATGGCGTGGCACAAACCCATTCATCATAAACCATCATTAACGCGGTGATACTCTAAACACAATAAACTAGAAGCTTGGGGGGAAATGGATCCTCATTTAAACCAATAATAATCAGTACACCGCTCATCATCAGCGCTAATGCAATGATCACCTGCTATGCTTTAAGTCCAATGACGCTGGGTTGACTCGCATTATATATTTATCTCAGCTGGGGGAAATGCATGGCCATATGTAGAGTGGGCTACAAGCATGCAGCATACACGGCTGTGTTAGTGTTTACCTGCAGTCATCCCCCCTTAATGAATTTAATTTGTTTACAAACTAACCTCAAGGAAATATTTGCTGGAGAGACCTTGATGTTTGTGGTGTTAGATGGGGGCATACCTGTATCGTCAGGGGTAATAGTGTAATTATGTGCTATTTTGATCCCACAAAACACACATTCATTTCCATTCATTATGACTTGTTATGTTTTCATCAAAACAAGACTGCGGCCTGATGTAAGCATGCATAATGTGGATTACTGTAAGTGGCCGGGTGTAGGCCAGCTCCGGTTTCTCTCCGAACAGCTTCTTAATGAGAAAGAAAGGAATAGTTCAGCAATGCAGACTTGTGCTCACCTCAAAACATTGTTTAGGATGGTAGGATTATTAAGTGACTTTTGTAGCATTCTTTTTGCATGAAATAGTTAGCTCTGTGGTTGTTGTGAAAGAAATATTTGATAAGTATCATGAGTTTGGTTGCATGCATTAAGTCCAGAGACTCTGTAATGCATACTTAACAGGCAGCACTTAATGTGCACTGGATAAATCATTTAAGTTGCTCATTTACTCCAGCTCAAAGCTTTAATTTGCATGTTGTTTTCACATTTTCATCCTGACTTTTTTTCCCCACTCTCTTCTTTTTTTAAATCTCTGATTGAGTGCAGTTGCTAATGGCTGCATTGTGAGTTATAAACTACAAATGAATTCTCTTCAGTCTAAAATGAAACGTACTCTGATATGGGCTCCCAGCATGCATTGATGATTATAGGAACCCTCGCCGTGAAATTGTCTTTGTAATTGTCTCACTGCTCATGGTAAGCTAGATACTTCCCTAATAAACCAAACTGAGGAGACATCGAAAGGCATCAAGATAACCTTGCCGAGTAAAATTGCTCCACCAAATGTTTTCACTTTTCACTAACCAACCCAATGAAATTGGGTTGTTCTTGCCAACGTACTGTATGGAGCGGAGCAGTTCAATTTTCATTCGATCATTACAATATATTCTATGCGGGCAAATCACACACTGAAGACTGCTTACAAAGTAAGAGAGGAAAAAGATAAATGCAAAATGTCTTTCCTACTATCGGCCTGTTTTATTTAAAAAACAATACAATTCAACCGTGTGGATTCTTTAGCTTGTAAATTAATATGGTAATCATTATTGTAGGCAACCACAATGCAAAGCGGTGAGTGTAGTTAGCATCAGACATTAAAAATCAACCAGGCCTGTAATTTCCACATCTACAGCAAAACATGGAGTGTTTACAGTGTGTTAAGCACATACAGTATAACGCTGCTCTGTCGTCCTATCAGGGCGCCAGTTCCAGACATTCCAGTTCCAGTCTCAAAAGTATTTTCACGCTCGAATGGTATTCACCCAGAACAAGCTAAATATGTGTTAACAGTTTTGTCTGCTTGATAAGTTAGGCATATTTATAAAGATTAAAAACAGAATCAGTTACTTCAAGGAAAGAGGAGGAGAGAGAGAGAGAGAGAGAGAGAGAGAGAGAGAGAGAGAGAGAGAGAGAGCGATGAAGGAAAGATATAAATAAATTAATTAGGCTGAGGAAGCAACTTCAGACTTCTGAAATGTGCCCCAGGTTAAAACGTGTCATTGAATTGACTTCTCCCTGAGAACAGAGGTTGGACTTGCATGCCTTGATTAATCAATGTGCCGTGTTTTCTCCCCTACTTGAACCCAAGGCCAAGCCATATTTCACGGAAACAAATTGAGCGGGGGACTGACACAGGTCTGACCATAAAAAGCCAAGGTAATTAGGAACCACTGGAAGACGTTCCATAAAAGACAGTGGGTCAGACACATTCAATAAACCCCTATAGGAAGCTGCACAAGAGACAAACTGAGCCCCTGGGCTGCTGTCTGCAAGCTGAGAGGGGAGAGGGAGGGAGACCACAGGAATACAGCGGTAGGAAAGAGAGACGAGGCAGTTTTTTTTTCCACCACCCAATCTATTATGAATTCACCGTGTTGCAATTGTGCAAATTTTGATAAATAACACCTTCACATCAGGGCGGTAATTTGATTTCCTATGAGGTAATCTGAACTAATTGACACGAGAATTGAGCGAGCGAACACGGTGACGATAAAGCTTCCTGGCACAGCATATCCACATACTGCGAGGCATTTTTTTTTTCTTAACGTGTCAGGGTGGAGCGGAACATCACGGCTTGTCCTGTGTGATGCCTGCAAGGTTTGGTTGAGGCAGCCCTTCCTCTCTCCTCCAATAACATGCCATCTCCTTACTATGGAGACCTGCTCATGTTTCTTGGTGTCTCCATCCCCCTCTCTGTCACCACTATATGGAAATGTGAGCGCTCATCATTATGGCCACACAGATGCAGCAACAGACGAACACTAAGGAGGATCTGTTGGTAGTTGCCAGAAAATTAAAAAAAGGTTCACTATGCAGTTTCAGGGGAGGATAGTTTGTTTACATTTGCAGATCCTGCAGTAAGTTTACAGAACATATTTGCTCTACATGTTATTCCTAGCATTGAATAATGATATCTTCATAAATTAAAACAAAATTACCTGAGGCACCTGGAACCAAACGTAAGACTATAAAAAAATGCTTGTAGGTAGCTTCTTCTCACTTCAAACAGTGTTCCAGGGATCTTATTTTCCTGTGAAGAAAGTTTGTATGAGAATATACCTTAGAAAATGTTCACTTCTCTGACTCACCCAAAGTTACATAGTGCACCTTTAAGTTTCTAGTCGTGGTAGTAGCAGAGACGCCAAACAAAAAGGGAGTTCTATCAGTTAGTCATTCTGCACAAGTGCCTGCGCTGCAGTACACCGCTGGTTAGAGGTCCCTTTTTTATTACACCACTGTTATGAAATCCACAGAGGAGCGTCTCTTCTTGCCCTGTGGTTAATGTAGCTCGAAAAAGCAAATGGTCAGACATTCATTCTTCTGCGCTCCACTCATTACAGAGAGAGACGGAGGAGAAAGAGGGCCTTCACGGTACTTCTGTTCCCTTTCAGACAAGTATTTTGATGTTTGTATGTGCACTGAGAGAAAGGAGAAAGAGCTTGCACTGGATTGCACTGCAAGCATTTCGAGCACCTAATGAAATAAACAACCACTGTTATTAAATCTATATTTAGATGTATGGGGTATAGAGCTGCCCAGACCACGTTGTATACGGTACCCACTTGCCATACTAATGCCTGTTATTTAATCATTTCCAGATGGTGGAAATTGGGTAGTGTCAACATGAAAGAATAAATAATAAGAATAATAGTGATAGAAGAGGAAAGAGAGAAAAAAAGGGGGAGAGGCACTTTAAGTGCGGTTTCCGTGCACAAAACAGCAATCGCAAAGTATGTCTTCAATTCATCAAAAGCACAATGGTCACTGTCAAACATGTCACTGTGCATGCAAATGCTAATTCCACCTGCAGTTAAATCAAATCAGTTGTGACACTTTCTTCCCCTCGAAATTTAAATACCCATCACATCCACTGTAATTTATACAGAATGATGTATTTCTCCTCCTTGTTTAACCTAGTTATATTGTCTGCAACCATAACAATGACAGTGACTACAGAAAAGTTACCAGGACCAAGTTGACTATCCACATTGGATTGCATATGTAGGTATGTTTGCAATTTTCCACATACATGTATTTGGTCTGCCTGCCTCTGACTCATATCACCAGTCAGGGGTAGTGGTGGCAGTCAAGCAGACCATTCCAGATGGCATCCACAGCATATGTGGCATGACCTTCTGCAGCAATTGGGTACGATGGGGGCACCGCGTCACCGTGCAAACAGCAGGCGGGGTCCTCAGATGTGTGTGGCCCCCCCGGGGACACGGCGGCAGAATGAGATGCCCATCACTCTGTGGCTCTGCAGATGCTCCACACAACTGCCAGCCTTTCAGCTTCATTAGGCCTAGATCAGATACATACAGAGGACTGCAGCCCGAGGCTATCACTGCAGCCTCCCTGCGATGCGGGCACAGCCACACACACACACACACACACACACACACACACACACACACACACACACACACACACACACACACACACACACACACACACACACACACACACACACACACACACACACACACACACACACACACACACACACACACACACACACACACACACACACACACACACACACACACACACACACACACACAGACAGACAGAGGCAGCAGCCACGTTTGGATTTTCACATTTCTAAAAAGAGCCAATTTCATCAGTTGAAAGATGTGATGTCGAGGGATTTCTTCTTCTTTTTGTGAATATGTGCAGAGGAGGGGGAGATAAAAACCCTTATGACATGAAAGAGTCAGTGAATGTTTATGAATACATAGATCTTTTTTTTTAATGAACACAAAGAGGAAATGTGTTGTTTCAAGTTTGGACCGAATTATGATGGAAAGCAGTGATATGGCAATGTCATTCATGCTGGTAAGGCTTCAAGCTCCATAAAACAAAGTCTTGGCGGGGGCTTTTGCTTTTCCATAAAACAAATTACAAGAAGCTTGTGGAGACAGTGACAAATAAACAGAAGGGACGGGGATCAAGAGGTCTTACTCGGATTCATTATCGTCTTTACTGCGAAGCCAACTCGATGAAGAGCAGCATCCCCTCCCACCCCCCATCGGTGAAATAGGAACACTACCATCGCGTGCAGTTGAACTTGTATTCATCACCAACGGAAGCATTCGCCACCACCATGCAATATGTAATTAGTGTGTAATCCCCTGTCTTTTTAAAATGAGACCAAAAAATTATGATGCGGAACCATAATGAGATATTAATTCAGAAACACTGCAGATAGGCATTTATTATCTTTTTTTTTCTTCTCCTCCCCACCTCAATAAAGCAATGCTGTATAAGTTATTACAAAGCTTTAATGTAGATATGGTTATTACAGCAATTTGTATGGGAAAAGCAGTGTTTCATTTCCGCTTGTGTCTGTCTTTTTCTCATTAAAACCACAATCCCTATTCGTCAGTTGTCTGTTTGTTTGGAATAACTTATTGGTGTAACAGCCGCAAAGAAGAAAGTACATGCATGGGGTGTGGGGGGTTAGTGCGGAGATATAAACATTGCACACATTTTTGGGACGAGAAAATGGACATCCCTATCCAGCCCAGCTCCCTGAATGTTGTCATGTGCGTCCAATCTCAAGCACTTGGCTCAATCATGTAAAAATATGTCCCAGGTGACAGAAGCAGGTGGTCCACAATTTAAGCCCCCCTTATTTTTTACCCTAGCATGCTGTACCACTGTGTGTGTGTGTGTGTCCCAGCCTCAGTGTGTACATCTATCTTGTGCATCTCAAATTGAATATTTGAATTAGTAGAGAAATTACTTCAATGACTTGACCTTAGATTGGTTTGGAGCAGTTACAAATGAAAAATGGGTGCAAAGAGACAAAGAGCATTGTCCCAATGTGATTAACACGAAGACTTGTATCTGAATAATTGTATTTAAATATTTGGGCAATCTATCAAAACAGCCAGCGACGATTTGTTTTAGCTGGAAATTCATCTCAGGGCACAGCATCCATGCTATTAAATTATTACACATGCACACTACACTGTTTCTAACTGAAGGGGCCAACATTATTTTAATCGTTTATCAAAATGTCACAAAGTTGCTATTATAATTTTTTCTCTCAAAATGAGGCTGTGCCTATTTGGGTATTTTTATCCTGCTACCGCAGATGTCATTGCTAAAGTTTTGGGGGGAATTATTTCCTTCAAACAGACATCTGAAGGAAAGGGGATCATTGCAAGAGATTTCAAGTGCAGTCATTGTATATCTTCAATGAAAACGCGGCTTTTGCCATTCAACATTGATTTGGTGTTTGCAAGTGCTGAAATATATTTGTCACCAGCGCCGTTTCATATCTCACATTAGAGGGGGGAAAAGGTACTCTCAGATTGCATTTTTGGCACTGTGTCAAGAGTGTAATTGAGCATGTGTGTTTGTGTGTGCGTGTGTTGGGAGTGCATGTGTGTGTGTGTTTTGGGCATGTGTTTGAATGTGGGTGGGATGGGGTGGTGGGAGAGTTGGGTCATCCTGTTGCCTGGTAACAAGCCTCAGATTGACAAAGGAAGAGCAATTTAGGACTACTTTCTCCAGAAATCAATACAACAGGCCTGATGTGATGATGTGAGATTAGCCAAGGGAGAAAAGCCAATGCATTTGGCAGGGGGGTTACTTCATAACCAAGAGAAGAGGGTGTGTGGAGGAGATTGCATCTGAAACATTGAAAATAAAGATATAAGGTCTGGCTACCTGGCGTTTGAAATCTCACTCCAAATGCAGGCCCTTGCCTCCCTCAGGTAATGAGAACTTTAGCAACCTGAACACTCATGGGAGGGAAGAATCTGATTTTAGTTTCTCTTGTTTAATACCGTCTGTCAGGCTGTCACTAATACAGCCCCGGGCGAGGGGATACAGTGCAAGGCCATGATATTGGAAAAGATGAGAATAAGAAATAAATGGAAGCTGAATAAAACTTTAGGACAGCTGTAGACGTGTAGACTTTATCTATGCATAAAACATGCTCCTTGCCCAGTGCTAAACCAGGATGTTCAAAATCCCTCGAACTTGGATTTTTTTTTGTTATGCTGAAAAATACAACACTGTCCCAATGGATACAAGTACACTTCAACACAGGATACACTGTGTTCCTAACAATCTGCTTGAATATTGAAAGTGTGTCTAGGTGGAGGACAAGTTACACAACTTTTTCTGAATCCATTTTGACTTCCTTTCTAACAACTATGATCAGCAGAAATAATCCAAATAACAGACATTGCATAGATATGTTTGGGGGGCTGTGTTAGCATCCACCGAACTTGAAAGAAAGTGTACTTCTATTTAGATTTATGTTTGTGGCCACCAGTAAAATAATAGCACCTCAAAAGACTGATACCATCAATATATTATGTAATTCAAAAGATATTTAGCTCTGTTTTGGATTTTCAACAACTGGATTTCGACAGAAATAGTATATTTAGCTCCATAATGCTATGTTTGCCAGCTAGCTAGCTTTATCTGTAGGTAGTACGGGACTGGGCATGGGTTTACATTGCCTTTTTTTTTGCATGTTGTGGCTGAAAAAAAAACATTGGTGATAGCTGACAGAAACAAAACACCCCCCACAAAAAAAGTTGCCAAATTGGAATTATCTGTGGGTCTGTCACTATAAATGACAAGTGCAGATTTATAACAAGAAGAAATAATTAGCTTAACAGTTTGAATCATTTACTCAAAACTGAATACGTTGGAGGATTCACTTTCAGAAGATTAGGGATTATGTATCTCTATAGAGCACAGAGCAGGAAGCAAATCAAGAGCCTGTTTGATACAGATACTTTATCCAAAGAGAGTAGACTAACCCCGATATGGTGTATTTCTGTTGACCACCCCACTCGTTAGCTCCAGGCAGGGTTTCACAAATAACCAGTTGGAAGCTGTGCAAACAGCCTGTCCACAGACATCCTGGTCCAGTGAACAGGAAACCCTATATTGCCCATAGGTGTGAATGTGAGTGTGAATTTGTTTTGTCCGTCAATATATATGAGCGCTGTATGAGAGTGACAACCATAGTACATCTCCTCCAATGCATTGCTGTCACAGGCTCAACAATGCAGCTGTTACCCTGAACAGAATATGTGGTCGTAGATGGATAAATGACTTATGCAGACTTTTTGTTCAACCGGTATGCATAGCTTTCAGATTTAAGTTCATGGACGCACGTTCTGTTGTAAAATCAAACGTCGTATTAAACATACGATGCACAAGGACATATTTTTCCGCATACATTTAAAAGTCAAGAGGGGAAAGATGTAATAGAAATATTGTGATGAAACCAGTCGTTGATTCAATTATGTTTGAACTACGAACTGTAATGCTGTAATGCATACAGTGACCAGGAAGCAACTTTTGGTAACAAGTCAGAAAAGAGGTTCAGTGCCACCAAAGGCATTAAATTGCCATTGTTCTAAAAATGTTACAGAGTGTGTTAAGTGGCCCTTATTCATCCATACTTAGAAGACACATGTTACTGCCATTTGACCCCTGAAAGGTGCTACATGTTGAACCCTGTACTACACTACAGAGTATACTGAAGAAGAAGGAGCATGAAACAGAGACGTTGAGAACAGGCAGAACAGATAAGCAGGTAAAGGGGAAGAAACAGAGACAGATACACACACACACACACACACACACACACACACACACACACACACACACACACACACACACACACACACACACACACACACACACACACACACACACACACACACACACACACACACACACACACACACACACACACACACACACACACACACACACACACACACAATGACTAATCTGGACAAGTGGAAGAAGAGACGGCGGATAAGAGAGAGAAACATTCACACACAGGCTTCTCTCCAGACTATAGTCCAGTAAAGTGTAACAGGACCCCTGTGGAGGCTGGACAGTGTAAAAACTCTTGATGGGCAAGGAATGTGGATCCCGGGAAACACAGAGGGCAGATTGATGGGGGACCGAAAACGGGGGAGGAATGTTTCTAAACTCCCAGGCCAGTGGGAACGACAGAACAGGAGGAGAGGATCACCATGACCCGCGCTGACACCTCTGTCATCACATGTCCTCTGGTCTCAGGACAGGGGGAAAAGAGGGGGTAATATAGAGGAGGAGGAGGAGGAGGAGGAGGAGGAGGAGGAGGAGGAGGAGGAGGAGGAGGGAGAGAAGGAAAGAGGGGGATGTGGTGGAGGTGGAGGTGAAACGAGGTGGGTCTCCACAGGCTGACAGCAGGAGGCAGAATGTGTCCAGATCCCAGAGGGGAAAGTATGTTGTTGTGTATGCAGTCTACACACCACACAGAATCTATACTAGCCTGAGATTGAGAGGGAGAGAGAGAGAGAAAGAGGGCGAGAGAGAGAGAGAGCCTATGCAGCCCACACAGAAAACAAACATTATTTGTCTTCAGAGAGCTTGATGCAAAATGTAATTTGTCTCAAATTAAAAACAAGTACGCAGGCTTGTTAAAAATTATCTTCCAAGACCTTTCTCTGGCGACATTTTTTTTTTACCCTAGCATTGCAGACAAAATGTGGAAAAATTGTCAAGGTGAGACATTACTTCAAAAAGGCTGTCCCATTAGCTAGTCAGCAGCAGTATTCGGTATCGGGCCCCGATTCCCAATCAGCTTTCATATCAAGACCATAATCAATTCATTGATCAGTGCCTGGGAATGAAGTCGGGCAGAAACAGTCACCCTGGAGAAATGGACTCTGAATGGACTCTGTGGTCTTTCTGCTTGTCTTCCCTACACAATGATGAGGCAATCAGACCTAATAAGCTCTCTCTCTCTCATTCTCTTTCTCTCTCTCTCTCTCCCTGTCTGTCTCTGTCTCTCCCTTACATTGCCAGTCATTTACCAATGTCTGCATCATTAGTCTGCCTGGACCGGCCCCTCTGGACTGATGTCTCTGTGTCAGGACCTACCGCATTAGACCGCCGCTCATGTGCCATAATTCACCTCAGTATGGGCAAGAGGTCAATAGAGAGATGAGGCCTGCTGGCCATTAGCTACTCGGCAAAAGACAGTGAGGTTGTGTCAGGGTCAGTGAGGGTCGTTGTTGTTAAGCAGAGTACCGCAGGAGGGGAGGAAGTCCAGATGCATTATTAGTATTATAACGAAGGAATGGAACAAGGAATGAAAGTGTGAACTGGTTCATTATGAGGCTTGAACTGGAAGAATAAGAGGGGTTTTGAGGGCAGTTGATTTTGGTGCCATGAGTCGTGGAAATAGGGTAGAAGTATCGCTACCATAGAGCTAGGCTACACTTTGACATGGCTTGGCTAAGTTTTTACATACATCCTCCAGTTCAAATTGACTTCATTATATCAGCATACTTTGGACACTAACATGTGGGGTTGGGGGGTGTTGTTAGGAGGTTCAGGGGATATGTCCACCTCAATATTGAGAAAAGATACATTTGTCTCCTTCAAAAAAACATGAAAAGAAAGAAAGATGTTGCCTGCAAATGTGGTCTGTCCCATCCACACAATCAGATCACAATGCGTTCTGCATTTACACCTGGCTTATATGTTTTTCCTCATCCAGATAGAATATACAGATGTATCCTATGTAAAGTCCAGGTGTAAATGAGCGCATGTGTTGGACAGAGTACTATTATTCTGTCTGCAAAACCAGCAACTGGCAGAAGTGTGTCAATACTATGACGGTCTCTCAGTCTATCTCGTTTTGAAGTCACAATACACAGAGGCTTTGTTAACTGTGCTCTGTTTATTGTCAATTCTACAAGAAACACATGACATCATTCATTAGAAGCTGACGGGAAATCTTATTTATATTCAAACTGTACATCTTGCGTTGAAAAAAATGAAAGAAAAAAAAATAGCCCATTGAAGAATCGAGTGACTCAATCCTGGCTGGCAATTGCTGCGACTCAAATATCTGTTAACAGACTGCTTCCTGGCAGAGTTACATCAGCTCTGGCACCAGCCAGGCACACAGAGAGAGACATTAGTCAGCACTATCCACTCTCCGGCTACAGCTACTGCGGTGCATCCGGAGTGGGGGTTCACAGATCAGCTGATAACTCATAGTTAGTGTCATCTATTGTAATCTGGGTCACTTATAGAATCTTATTTGAGGCTGAGGCAGCCAAATCATCTATTGCCAAGTTTGGATATAGAAATCCATGCTCCTTTGTGTCTCACACTATATAAAGTGGTTACATAGCACGGGGCTGTGTGTGTGGGTGTAACGTTGAGTGTGGCTTCGCTTTGTTTTTATCAGCACCAGTACATGCATGTGTGTGATTTTGTACACTTGTGTTTACAAACCTTATTCATGCAGACCACATTGAATGTCATTCCTGTAACATGACGGCTCCCACAGACACCCAATGTTTTGCAAGCAGGGCCTCTTCCTTGATAGGGCCCATTATTCTATGGCAAATTGCTTAATGCCGGCATTGAAGGCGAGGTGACAAGGAGAATTCAAGGAATGAATCCTCTGCTTGTAATCTGAGGCGGGATGTGTCACGCTCTGGAGTGTTATCACCGACACAGCATGGGATGAATTCCGCCATTTTCTCTCCACATGGGCCATGACAGAGCTCTCCTTTCTAGCAGGCCCCGAGGGGGGAGGAAGAAGGGAAAAGGGGTCCAGAAGAAGAGAGCACAAAGAAGGAGGAACAGGATTGACTATGAGCTGTTGATAAACTTTCAGAATAGTTCTCTGTTGGAAGCAGTTCAGCGCGGCCCCATAGTGAAAGGAAGGAGAAGAAAAAAAGTTGGAAGAAAAAAAAGAAAAAAAAGAGCGAGGGAGAGGGACTGAAGGGTTTCCTTTGCTTAATCAGAAGCAGCTGAGTGAAGAGCGACAGTTTGAGAACAAGTGCTGTTTCACTGTTTGGGCTGTGTTTTAAATGATTTTTTTTATCCATAAGACCAAAGCAAAAAAAACTGTACATGGCTCAATGATTTTTGCTGAGATAAATATACAGTATGAGGTAATAGGCTATTTATTTTTTATTTATTTTTTTACAAAATGTACTCAAACGTTCAGGAACGTCAGGATTGTATTTCCTTAAAAATGAGTCATCAAAAATGTTGCCTTCAATCAAACAGGATTTGGTTGTTCTGATCCTTTCACAAGCACCTGACAGGCCTCCATAACTCAACTTCACAAAGTAATGCTTCAATAATTACTAATCCTAATTATGATGGCTGAGGAGTGTTATGCATTCTTTTTTGATAGCAATTCTCTAATTAGCATATTTCCATTATCTTGGCAAATTAATAATTTAAAGGGTCTGTAATAGACATGAATTATTAGCCTGTGGTACAGTGATGGATTTAAAGGGGCACTACACCCAATTTGTGTGTAGTGCCTCCCAGGGTGACATGAATAATTAGTATAAAAGAAAAAAAGAAAGAAAAGTGGTCTTCCTATTAGTGTATGGAAGTAATCATTATGTACTAAGTAACCAGCATTGTGGTAAATACTTGCCCCTTTCCATTACACTGTATTTACTACACAATGTTACACAAATGAAACCAAAGAATACTGAGGTTTAAAATGGGAATTGAAGTAATATAAATCTGTGATACAGTATTACAATCCATTTGTTTCAGTTGTGTTCTTTAATAAAGCTTACATTATCCAATTTGTATTTCTTATTCTTGATTTGTTATTATTTCTCAGAATGATGTAATCATATTTTTGCCGGAGATAAATAAAAGGAGTTTGTTGAAATATCTTTCCCTTTTCTGTCCCTTCAGGTGTCACTTCAGAGGGGTCTTTTTGCTTTTTTACCGACTGTCACTTTCGCTCACCAACTCTCACTTTCTCCCCGGTTCGGTTCTAAACAGACTCTGTCAGGGTAAGAAGAAAATAAAATGATTTATGTTGTCCCCCTCCCCACTTGTTCAAAGTAATGAGATTCCATATTTCAAACGGCTTGACAGACGGATTGGAAATTAAAAGCCTTAGATAAGTAATGCCTTTTTGATGTTGGACTGTGAATAACTCACACAGGTTTGATTGATTTCAAAACTCTTGTGACAAAGTGCACATGCTGTTCAGGGGAACAACATGCCCATACCCCACTATATGTCACACATTAGTTAATGTGGAGGGTCCGTCTCGCAAAAGGCACTTTCGAGGAAAGCCTTATTCTCATTCATTGCTGTACATTAGAATGGTATTGGGTCGATATTTAAAGGAGCGACTGTTGCTGAACCAAGAGGAAAAGGCAATGCATTATGTCGGAGTGGGCGTTTCACCTTGAAAACTATGGAAGTGCAGCAATAGTTTGAATTCCATGCTACGTACTGTATTTCCCCATCTTTAAAGAACATACAGTCGGATTTCAGAGCTCTTGAAGCAGCTTTTTATTGTACAAATGGAGTCAAACACATCAGCAACATCTTCCTGATGTCAGCATGAGGAAGGTATTTTGCACAAATCAACAACTCAATTTTCCCAGAACTTGAACATTCCTTTATCTCTCTCCATATCATCTGCTGTGCTTGGTGCAGATTCAATAAGGGGAAATCAATAAGGGATAACGGCTTTAACTCACTTACTTTAGATTTGCCTCAATGGAGTTCTTTAGGAGAGGAGGGAGAAAAAAGCCCCTCTATAATGGTATGCATTTAGTTTGCCGTATTCATCCAAGCTATGCACATTATATCATCTCTGCATATGACCTTTGCGTCGTCGTAATTCTGCTCTTGTTCTCCCAGAGAAGCCAGGCACTGCTATATACGCTTTCATTACATCAGCAGACCTGCAGTCAATTTGTGAGAACAGACAGCTGTCTATTGCTTCGGAGGAGACGGAGTAAGGGATATCGAACCGGGCTCATTCCACAAAGAGACAACAGCACCCACCTAAAAAAGTGCTAGACGAGCAGAGTCCTCACTCTACTTTCTATTTTTCCATCAAACATTTCAGCCGCCCGAAATAAAAAAAAGTAATGCCTCCTGTGAAGCAGCGGTGCCCAGGTATCTGAATGAATGGTATTAATGGTAATCCATGCTGTCACCTGCTGCTGAAGGACAGAATTTTAAAACATGCGACCCAAGTGATTGATTAAGCCAATGTGTTTTCTAGAGGTCATATTGATTGGGGGCTGGAAGAGGTAAACTCCTATTTTTTACTATCTGACCAAACTGACACTCTACTGATTTACTGATAGAGTGAGCATGGAAATGTTCCAAGCAAAAAAAAAGTGATGTATAAGCATTGACACAGTGTACAAAACATGTATACAGATGTGTAGTTACGGTTACAAGTTTGAGGTATTCATTCCAATTCAGACACTTATTGCTCGATATATTTCCTGGTTCATTTTTCCTTTTCAAAGAAATGGGAAGCTGGGAAAACCCAGTTAGTGGATATGACTGATGTTAGGGGAGCCAGCCTCATTAGGACCACATGTGTTTAATGCCATCACCCTCCCCTGTTGTTCCCCCCTGATGTTCCATGGCTTATTTTCTGTTGTATTGGCTGTACTGGATGCAGTCAAAAAAAACTATTAAAAAACCCGATATACACCATCACTCTCCTCTCCCAAAAAAAGGCCACACCAAAAAAGGACTTACCAAAACAACAAGACTGTAATAAGTTTTGTGTGTATTCCCCCCCCCCCCCCCAAAGAAAAAAAAATAGACACTTGCACAAATAATCCATCACACAAACAAATGCATACAAATGAATGAATAAAAAAGACAGAGTCCAGGAGCTGCCTGCCATGCTCAGCCCTTCCTTGTGTCTCTGAGAAACAGTGGGCACTCTCATTAGGCACCGGGAGGACATCGAGTTATTCATTACCCCGCTCCATGCAAAACACTGCTATTAAAACTCTAAAAGCCATTAGAGAAATCCATAATGAACCCCACCAGCAGCAGGTGCGCATGGGGGGCTGGCTCTCGGAGAAATGACACAAACAACACCGCAACATGACAGTTTGGGACTCTGTTGCCCATTAGCACCACCACCACCACTGCCACTGCCATCCTGGTGCAGCTTAATGCAGGGTAGTTTTAAGCAGCTGTTTTTTTTTCTTTTTTTTTACGAGGCAAGTCTTGCTTCAACCGCCTTATTTGACATGCAATGCAAGTGAGAGAGAGAGACAGAGACAGAGAGAGAGAGAGAGAGAAGGTGCCTGCTGGTTGTTGGCATGGCACTGAGGTGTTAGTCAAACATTGTGTGACAGTATTGACTGCGGACTGTTTACTGAAAGGAGTTCAGAACAGGATCAGCTAAACATACATTATGGCAGATCGATACTGGCTGGAGAACCGAGCAATGGGCTTGATATTAGTCTGGCTTCACTACCAGCCGGCATTTGGCCACTTAAGACATCCCATTCTCCAGCTTTTTTTTTTCTTTTTTTTTCCTGCACGGACCAATAACTGCTGAATAGGGAGTTATTTCTTCAGTGGTACCACGGATTGATCTGGTGTGAATCTGGTCTGAGGCTAAATAAGCAAACATCTCAAGATGAGAAAGAAGAAAAAAAATCAGCAAATTCAAAACAGAGAGCAGTATACAGTATATATATAGAAAGAGAGAGAGAAATGTGTATTTGGTCTCCTCGGTCTTGGCTCCCCATCATTATAACCTTAGTCATACTTCATACTTCCTTCCCTTTTATCTTTGACAGACTCCATCTGTTTCTCATCATGTGAAACCCCAATATAAATACAGTACCAGGCCTGTGTATAGTGCACAGAGCACTTTGTGTCAAAGATGCAGCCATCGCACGTTATTTCTAAAGTGCACCTCTAATAACATATTCTTTTTAGCTTTCAAGCTCAAAACACTGTAAAGCAAGCAATGTTAAAAAATTACAGTACCCAGCAAAATAAAATCAGAAAGCTAATGGCGTTACTGAAACACAGCAGAGGTGCATTTGATTCATAACACTACATACTGTACTATCCTTCCGTAAATCCACATACAAACTGAATGACAGACCGCAACCCCTTCTATGTCAGAACACAATGGGTCGTGTTGACCTCCTGGGAGCGCCCAGGTTCAAGACCAACTGACCCCTAAACTCTCCATCAAACGACTAAAAAAACAAGTGTGTTTCGCGCGGGGGGTCACGTTTTGTTTTACACGGAGAACAGCCTTTCCCTTTAGCCCCCTCAACCTGCAAGGTGTGTGGGTGTATGGAGGAATGATCCGTGGGGAGAAGGGGTGGGGGGGGGGGGGGGGCTATAAAACGAAGTATGTCCTGGGCGGCTGTGATTGCCCCAACCACGGTGAACCTCATCTGTACCTCATCCCTTCTTCCTGGGTATGCAACCATGAAGTCAATCAGCATGACACCAGGGCATCAATCACTCAAGCTCCCTTTGGGGTGACCTGCTTGCCCCTGTACAGCATACAGAGTACTGAAAGAAAAAGAGGAAAAAAAACATACGTATATTGCAGGAAAGAGGCAGTATGTAGGCATGGGGTTTGTTCCATAATGCACAATGCAAGTTATCAAGGCAGTGAATTTAAAGATAGTGCGTATATACGTTGTCGGTTTCATTAAAGCCATAGCCAAAGGAGTTGGCACAAAGTTGATAAAGCCTATCAGCTCCACAAAACTCTCTCTGTATTTCTCAGAATGGCAGCATTTACTGCTCAGAAAAAAAAAAACCTGGACGTATAGCAGAAGGTATAAAATCCATGAGCGGATCTCAGGAGATTTACCTCTTTATGTGAAATCCCTCAGAATTCCTCATGGGGGCAACAGAAGTTATAGCTTTAACACTTAAGTGTAGTAGTTTTTTTAATCACATTTGCTCTGATATTGTACTCTTTGATTAAAAGGATTTAGAAGAAAGACTAACAACAATACGTTCTGGCCACATCCTCATATCTTCCTATTTCACACAGTGGTAAAGGAGAGAAAATTGTTGTTTGTTTCCCCCCCCCCCACTCTCCATTATCTCACATGCAGTTTTGCATCCTCCTTCAAACAAATCTCCTGCTCCAAAGGGCCCTGGCCCCATTAATAATTCCCTCTCTAATCTCCCCCTTCCATCTGATCAGGTCTTTTCTTCACAGCCCCTCTCCATTTCTCACCTGCCCAGAAACTCCATCAACACCTCCTCCTCTCCTCCTGTGCAGGGTTCACTGCTTTTGATGTCCCGTTGTTAGCTTAAAATGAGCTTTAACAACTGTATAATCTGAAATAACATTGCCTTAGCCAATTCCTGGAAGGAGAAGGGGAAAAAGAGAGAGAGAGAAGACGGAAGAGAAGAAAAGACCATGTTCCGAGCTAATGGATGTTCCCTGGACGTGTAATGTAATAATTTTTTGGTGAAAAGGAGCAGGGGGAGTGTATATATAGGGGAGGAAGAAAAAGATGAAATGGATGGATGGGTAGAGGGATAGATGAATAGAGGTTTGGGGCGAGAGGCAGCCAGTGAGTGAAAGAGTGAGAAAGGGAAAAAGAGGGGAGAGAGCAGATGGAGCCAGAAAGGGAGGTTGGGGTTTGATTTAATCTATTCGCAGGGCCTGTGGTTGCTCCTCTCAGACCACTATGACAGGCAGAAAAGGATTTGGCAGTCTGATCAAAATTATAATCCCCGACCCCTTCTCATATCACATTGGCAGATGGCGTGCATGTGGTCGCTCTCCTTCCTGTCAATGATGCCATTGAATATGTGATAACAACAGTTGACGATTTCTTGAAAAAGAACGATGCACTACTTGGCCCTGACTTTGAGGCCACTGCGCATCATTCCCTTTCGTTTCACCCCTGAATGTTATTACTGTGAGCAGTGAGTCTGCTGATGAAGAGTCAACTTTAAAATATTCTGTATCTGAATTGTTGATGTAGCCGGAGTTTAAACGTATCTCTATGAGCCTTGGCTGAGGGAAGTTCCTCTTGATGTTTAATTCATAATCATTATGCAACTCAGCGCTGGACTAGCCTTTGCTCGACCTCTCAGTAGTCTTTGAGGATTTCATTAGAAGAAGAGATAGCAATCTCCGATACTGCGAAAGGACAGGAAAGAAGAAGAAGAAGAAAAAAGGGACCACACTCTAATTCACTTCACCATGACTCATCATTACACTCTAGAGCCTCGGCAAGTAGCTGCACCACCACCTCCTCACCGTTCCTCGTCGGGACTAATTCCCCCATTTCCTCCTTCCCTTTACCTAACATTAAGTAGCCGGGCCCTCCCTCCCCTTTCCCTCTCCCTCGTTCAAAACCCCTCGGTGTTGGATGTCACTAACAGCACTTACTGGTTTCCTACAGCACAGCAAGAGAAAGCCTGCAGCTGCCTGGACCAGCCAGTCCCTGGTGTGGTCAGAGTAGGAGGCCTATTGTGGCCCAGCCATTGATCGAGAGGAGTAATGGATCTGGCTTAGGCCTGATAATGCATGATGTAATTGTCAGAGGAGTTTAATTATATGCTTATTACATGAGGCCCTGAGTATTCACGCTAACCCTCCCCATTTACTGTGAAGGCCATAAGAAGGAAAAAAAGAAGAGGGGTGGGTCCACGTGTGTCATTTAAGTGGCAGATTTAAGGTCTTAAGTGGTGCATGTATATACTTCTATTATAGACATTGGACAAGATTGGACTGTTAACCCTTAAAGTATAATGATAATTAAAATACTAATAAATAAATAAATAGTACTAATAATAGTACTAATAATAATAATAATAATAATAATAATAATAATAATAATAATAATAATAATAATAATAATAATAATAAAACACAGCTTCATGTCTATGATAACAGTTTTATTTGAGGTTTTGTAATTCCAGATGCCATTTATACAGGTATTTCCAGTTTACCCATTGACATTGAGGGGGAGTGTGAGGGTCCCAGGTAATCTAACATTTCTATCATGGCACGCAGCCCTTCTTCTATCCCTCAATCTCCTCATCCCTCCAGGCCATGCTGAACCGTAATGGTGGCCTCATCGCATGTCTGAGTGCATACGCTACACTGAGCAATGCTTTTCAATTACCTGCGCTGGAGCCCTAGATGAAAATACATCGCACATATTTCTGAGGCAAAATGCTTAGGTCAGACGCGCTGAGAAATAAAATATACCTTATGTCATTTAATCTGACAGTTGTCCTTTCCCAGCTATTGAATAGAGGTCGTCACATGTACAGCGGTGGTAGCGAAGCTGTGTACAGTCGGTGGGCACGGAATGATTGCGGTCAATGCAGATTGTGTTTGTGAATCAAGCTATAGTCATGCTAGGAAGTAGCATTGGAAATGAAAAACAGTATGAATCCATACACAGCAACAGCTATAGGTACCCAGCACATAAATAAAAACAGCAGAGCCGTTATCACCTCATCATCACCTGTGTGAGCAAACCACAGGGTTCAGGTTACTGTATCATCTACAAGTAGCACATGAAGATTGTAACCTAATCATTAGAAGCACGTATACGTGAATGTTTACAACTTCCTAACCCTGTCAGTGCCATATAAGACATACAGCACACAGAGGAATTGAATGCATTTACTCTCGTTATTTGTTGACATGACTTTTGAGGCAAGTGAGTCACTCATCTGGCAAAGAATTAATTCAAAAAGTGCAGACACGCAAGACAGATTCACGGTAGGGAGGAGGAAAAGAGCGAAAAACATGCAGACACAAACAAAATAAATCGGAATATATTTTTAAAAAAAGGAGCCCATTAAATGAATTTTAATTTTCCAAATAGTCTCCCAGTAACGGTTGCAACTTGCTCAATAAACATCAAATCCCCACGGGACAACAGCTTACCATACTGTTTATGGTCACATCTGAAATTACCCCCACTGATTCATAATGTGTGAGAATGAAATGTGTCAGTGCCGCACTAAGTCTTGCCCGGCAACGCTCAGGCCAGTTTGACATGGGGTTCAAACTGCTACATAAATCCCATTAATCATGTTTTTTTTGGGGGGAGAGAAAGAGAAGGGAGGGAGCAAGAAGGGGTTGGAAATCTCCTGGTGTCCGCCCATGTCGGAGGCTGCATTAATGAGCTTCAAGTAGGGAACAGAGGCTGAGGCCGGGTCTGTAATGGTGTCCGCCTGGAATAGACAAGGTTGTGTATTTGTGTGTGTGTGTGTGTGTGTGTGCGTGCGTGCGTGCGTGCGTGCGTGCGTGCGTGCGTGCGTGCGTGCGTGCGTGTGTACGCGAGTGAGAGAGAGAGATGAGGGGTGTGTGGGGGGAGGGGTTAGAAGAACACATGGGGTTGTTTGTAAGGGGTGAAACAGGACACCTCTGATCTCTCACACACAAATCACGGAGAAGATCACTGGCTGACTGGAACAGTCCGCTCTATGCATGTGCCTCCCTACAAAACATCCAGCTGGGCTGGCATTGCTTTTTATGAGGTTGGCAGAGACCCAGCAATGCAACCATGCATTTTTTGTGTTTCTGATATAGAATCACAGGGGCTCTGAAACAAAATACATATTCGCCTGATTGCACATACAAACTTTCAAAAACACAGTGAGGCATCTGAACCGAAACATAACATCCAGTCGCCTTGTGAACATTAGTTTGGAGGTTACACTCTAGCCCTATTTGCAGCATTTAGCAATTAGGTGGAAATGCTCAGATCAAATATGGAACAACAAACACTAGCAGTTATCTTTTTATAATCTCATGTATGGAAATGAGTGTTTGATTTTCTCCTCATGCAAATGAGATTTTCAATTAACTAAAAAAAAATCTGGGGCTTGGCAGAGCGTTGCACGCCTGTCTATTGTGTCCTCCCCACACAGAAATAAATTATGAATACCTAAATAGCATTTCACATTTGAGATAATTATGGTGCTGGGAGAGAGAGAGAGGGAGAGAAAGAGAGCATCTTTTAACATGCAAATAAAATACACCACTTTGTTTTCTCTTGCAAAAATCAATCATAATTGGGCAGGTATGCGCATTCACAGGGGTAATGTGATGACCCATTTCGTTTTTGGATCACACACCCCAAATCTCTCTGCTCCACTCCCATGTGTGCTGCTCTGTGTGCTCTGCAAAAGAATAAAACGTCTGATTATCAAAGGCTCACTGTGCTGATGGCACAGCACACAGCCGCATTTCATTTTATGTTCTTGTTCCTGCTACTTCAATAAGATATCCCCAACTTTTTTTCTCTCTCTTCTTTTCGAGGAGAATGGCACACTGATTCACATTTCAGGCTCTCTGGCTCCTTTTGGAAGACTGTCTGCTTTTCACATAGCACACAAGTAATTGAATGGAGTTGCAATCTGATCTCCAGTCATTCTGAAATCCTTATCACAGTGTCTGAGTTCAAAAGATAAGGGGTTGCGCTGCAGAGCGGCTCCTTATGCACCACTAATGAATGTTCCGACAGAGAATTGTTGAATGAGGCACCAGACAAGTCATTAACAATGAATAGTGTGCACATATTGAGAACAAATGAACAGTGCAATACATACGTATATAAATATACAGAGAATACTCTCACATACACATGAAGACCCACCCAACAACCCACTGGCCACACACACACACTCACTAACTAACAGTTCATACTCCATGATTGCCAAGCCAATTAGGCTGCACAAGGGTGGACATAAACATTATAGAGCCTTGTCTGTGTCCTCCAAGGGCTGGTGGGTTATGAGTTTGGCCTTAGTTGCCTCCCTTGGCTTCTTCAAACTCCCTGTGGGCTTTGTGAACTGTACAGAGTCGCTGTCTCTAATGTAATCTTGTTGACTCAGGGGGAAAAGGGCCAAATCTAACAAAACGAGAAAAGGCAAAGAAACAGAAGGAGGTCATTCAAAGCCATGTCTGGAAGGGGATCAGAGGGACTACTATGTCCAAAGGATCACAAAGAGGTGAATAGTTGAAACACACATACTGTATGTAACCTTAGAGTACAGTGTATACCAGGCAACACATTCGTTTACATCCTCCACTGAGCAGTACAGTTCGGTTTGGTAGACGGTATCAGCGAGCAATTATTTGCTATCACACCGTCACAAGTTAGGAAGGGGACCAAGAGAAGCGTACACTGTTGTACATACATTTTATCCGAAGGGGCTGGAGCTACACACTGCAGTTTATTGATTGTTCGTCAGAAATGTCAGAGAGGTAAACTGCGATTGTGTAATAACCTCGGCAAAAAAAAAAACTGATGAGAGCTGCTGCAGGTTTACCAGTGGATTTCCATACTGTAACCGGCGGCTAATTCTGCAAGTATCAATCTTCTTTGACCCGGCCTGGAGCAACATCTTCCTAGAGAGGAAGTAACTCTCCTTCTTCCTCAACCTCTTTCCTAAATCTCCCTTTCCTTTCCTTTTTTTTTACCCATTTCCTTGACTTGCTCTCGTTCCGCTTCCTGCCCTCCCCTTCTTCTTTTTTCCCTGCATCTCTCTCTCTCTCTCTCTCTCTCTCTCTCTCTCTCTCTCTCTCTCTTCCTCTTTCTGACCTCATCCCTCCACTAAATCTCCCCTCCTGTCAATTGATGCACCAGGAACGCGGAAGTTGTGAACTTGTGAGGGAGCGAGATCAATAAAGCAAGAACAGGCTGAGCGATCTTTCCCAGAGACGCCTAAAGGTTTTTTTGTGTGGAGGATTGGGCACCGCTGGGCCATAAATCCTTCCATCCGCGGCCGTCTGCTGCTGGGCAAAAAGAGAGCGGCCGGTCTTCATCGTAATCATCCGAAAAGGGGAGCAAAGGAGTCACTGTAAACAGTTACGTCAGCCTATCCCATCACTGCCAGTGCCGCAGATAAATCCATATTAGCGGAGAGTGATGAAGGGGACTTTGATGCATGTTTATAACCCAGTCACGTCAATGAAATATGACTGGGCCGTGTCATATATGTCATGACAACATACTGTGTGGATGCCTTTTTTTCCATATGAGGGAGGCAAATGCGCCGTGGCTGGGATGAGCTTACCATACGATGCTGATGATAAGTGTGATAGGTGACCGAGCGCAAGCACGATCCGCAAACCTCGGAGAACTTGAACGCATCTTTGACCTTTTATGCGACTCTGTAATGATCCGTGTTATTGTGGCTGCATGCTGATTTACTGACGGATGACGGATATGTAAAAGCAAACTCGCAATATACAACAAGAAAACACACTCACACACACACACACACACACACACACACACACACACACACACACACACACACACACACACATACATACACAGCGTCTTAAGTGTTGGTTAAGAAATTCAATAACAATTGCTGAGAGTAACTTTTTTTGGGGGGGAGTTTGTGTGTGTGTTTCTGGATGTGTGTGTGTTTTGGTTAAAAGAACCCCTCACCAAATATTTTATTTATATTCCATACATAAATAGTAGGCTGTTTGGTCCCGTCCCAGCAGTCTTCATATTTCCTGGTGACATTATCAGCTGTCTCCATCGTGTGCAGAGCGGGAAATAAATTGCATTTTTGCCGCTGGTTCCGTGGCTGCAGACGGCAGGAGGAGCATTATAATATAAAACATGAATAAACAAAATCACTCATGAGCAAATGTGCAGGAGCATGGGGAGGTAATCTCCTTTAGGCATGGTCCTTGAAATTAACTCAAAGAATCTGCACATGAAACGTGTTAAGAAGATTAATCAAGTACACACACACACCCTCCTCCCCTCTCCAACTCCTGCTTCCATTCAAAGTTTTTTTTTGTATTCAAACATTATGGTAATTACTTATTATTGTGCTTACTTGAGGAAGATTGCTTGGCCACAGGTGAAGCGAAGTGAGGCAAAAGGATATAGCTATATGTGTGAAATTGTCATATCATCTATTTTTCTAATGTGGCTCTGGGTAGTCCTGAGTGTGCCAAAGAGTGAGAGAGGTATACGCATGGCTGTATATAGTGTGCACAGGTACGTTGGGGCTTGAAGAAGCCAGGCTGACTAAGTCAGATAATACTATTAAAGTAAACAGTTTTGAATCTGAGCAGTTGTATCATGCCAAGCGCCGGATCAATCTCATTGCGTACGTCCCATAATGCATCTGTGTCCCAGTGGTGAAATGTTGCTAGATAAACATCATTCCCTGTATCTCAAACCTCCTCACGGTCATACATCAATTACAGGATATGATGCGAGCTACATTCAGGAGCCACAGTTAAAGAATAAACAATCAGATGCCACTCATACGTTCCTCCTGTCTAAAATGGCTGTCAGACATAAACGCAGGTAAATCACTCATCTGTCCATGTAATCATGCAAATTTGGATTATCCCTCATGTCCCGCACAGCGCTTGTCACTCATTTATGCATGTTTTTTTTCATACCTCAGTGCCCACAACACGTTGGACAAACACTATTTGAAACATACAACATGTGCTTCTTTTTTTTTTGGCTACAGTGTCTAGGGAATATCAATCTGTAGGTTGAAGGTTTCAACATCTGGATGGATTGCCATGAAAGTTGCTGGAGACCTTTGTGATCGCCAGCGGATAATGACTTTGGTGATCATGTGACGTTTCATCTAGCGCCAATTGCAAATCAAAATTCCGTCCGTCCAATACTGCAGTTCATGGCGTAGCATTTTAAATGAATGACAGCATTTCAATCACCCTGAGCAGTACTTTGAGAATAATGCGGTCGTAAAATGTTAAAAATGTAAGCATGCAAACATTTTTCATCGATCTGGTGTGCAATGAGTATTACAACCTCATGGTGAAGTATGTCATTTCAGTATTTTGTGGGAAAACCTTACTCAACCCTGGCTGGTCAACAAGTAGTTTTGTAATTATTTGTATACAGACAAATAGGCGCTCAAATATTACACTTAAAAAATGTCTAAAACTATGTAAAGATTGTATACAAAATATAAAATGAACACCAAAATAAAAACACCTCAACTGTGTAATGTATTATATTTTCATGCAATTCATATTGGACTGTATAATGGAAGGCCTACCAGTGTGACAAACAGATAAGTACACAATAAATGCTACCTAAAAACATTAAAGCTATAAATAAAAAAAAAATATGAAAATCCATCTAGAAAGAGCAGCCAGTGTGACAAAACAAGCCTGGGTGGCCTTCAGTTTCATACACAATCTCTGGGCAGTGACAGAATTTTGAGAGGCAAAGTCACACTCAGTCCTTGGAATATGTTATGCTATGGTTTCACGGAGAGTATGGATATTGATATGGATATAGGGGGGAGAGAAAAAGGATGGGCTGAGTGTGTGAATGTCCCCAGTGACCAGAGCGTGTGCATGGCTGATCAGTCTGTGGCCTGGTCTGGTCCACGATGACTGATGAGTTGGCAGTGGACCTTGGAGGTTTGGGTGATAGCCTTTCAGTGTGTGATTCACGGGGAGCGCCCTGTGCACTGACATCCCCTCGCGCAGTGATTGAGTTCACAATCCTGTTCCATTCCTTCCCAAGTATATATGGCTCCCAAATAAATAAATGGCAGAATCATGAGATCCCAGCTGCAATATAGGCTACAACAGCTGTAAGAGTCCAGGAAAAACATCCACTACGGTCTGGATAAGATTACCTGTAATAGTGTAAAGAAAAACGTTAAAAACAGCTCAGAAAAACGGTTAAAAATGCTGGCAAAAACCAGCATTAAATAAGACAGAAAATAGCCTAACATTGAGCCTCAAATCAATCCCACTGTTCCCTTACAATTAACTATTTGTATTGTGGCAAACAGGATTTGCATTATCTTTGCTACACAACCATCAAACAAACACATACAAATACACTCTCTCGTGTTCACGCTCACAGACGTGCACACACGCACACACACACACACACCTGAGTCACGTGCTGGAACATAACGGTGCAAAATATGACAATGGTGGAGGAAACAGGTGAGTGTGTTGTTTCGGCGCATACATCAATGCAAACGGCCGTAAAACAACGGTTGGAAAACTCCGTGAATTTATTTATAAAAGTGATTCACAAAACTAAGTGGGCACATTAACACGATAAAATGATTATACTGCGGCTACTTGAACCATGACTTGGACGCTCCGATAACTCGGAGAGCAAAAAAAGTAAACTTCCCTGCAGAGGCTATGGCTGACTGACACCGCCCCTCAATGACAAATACTGGATCTGATTGGCCAAATGACCGTCAAAGCTCATATTATAGGAGTTACCATCCGTCAATCATAGTAGGTCACTATGGTCTCACACACACACACACACACAAGCCTCGTTTGAGTAGGAGCCGTCTTGCTCAGACCCTCGCAATTATGACGCGCGTCTTGCTGAGCGCACAAATGCAAAAATGCTGTGCGCTCAGCAACACGAGCGTCATAATTGCGCAGGTCTTAGCAAGACGGCTCCTTCTCAAACAAGGCTACACACTGTGCTGGCCATCAGCTTAATATTTAGTAGAAAGATGTGAGAGTGGTATCACACTTATTACATTACTCCCAGCAAGAAAAAAACAAATAGGCCAATTTACGTAAAATGTGGAACGAGCACTTAATGTAGAAACCTGGCTCTGACCAAAGATCAACGTTTCCCTTTGAACAGTTTGTGCCTATTTGTCCTCTGACTCCTTCACAGTTGACCTAAACACAGCTGATGTCAGGGTCTTTATCGCTTTAATCGTCATCTTCTCCTTCAACCACCTTCGTAATCGGTGGACTCCCTGAATCACTCAGGTTCCCTTATGAGCCTAGTCTGGCTGTCTCCTCCTTTTCGTCCTGCACAGACCTCTGGCAGAGCATTTGATATCATGTAAAAGAGGATTTGCACAAATAACTCCATAATCTCCAACAGCCAGTAACAGGGTGACGTAATTGTTGCTGTTAGTGAATAACGACGCAATATGGAGGTGAGTCATTCCTCAGTGAGAACGGGGTCTTAGCCAAAGTCTTTAAGCAGATAAGCCTGTTTGGGCTAATGAATGGGCAGATTCGGGAAGATGTCATCTGAGATTTCTCCTCCTCATGTAAATGGCAACAGGATATACTCAGGGAAGGGCACACAAGTGTACTTGCATAAAACCATTAGAGTCAATAAAGGAATTAGAAAAACACACAGCTTATTAATTCATATTATGTACATTCTCCTTGAGATCCACATACAACCTTAGAATAAAAAATAAATGAGACAACTGACTCTGATGTATAGGATGAATACTGTCTGCATGGCTGTCCAGTTGCTGTTGTACTACTATCAAAGCCTCACTATCAGCACTGCAACATTTGTTTTCCCCTACCACACCCTTATTAAGGGTGAAATTAGAAATAATGCCGGAGCTGCGGACCGAGATAGGGATCAGGGAAAAAGCAAGACGCAGCGTCCGTCCAGACCTCAGATGTTCAACGTGAGAGCTGCTCGTCTTATCAGTCCCCCTGAAATGGCTCTCTAATTGGGGACATGTTTCTATGAAATGTGTATAAATTGACGGTAATTGCTTTTGTATGCATGGAAATGCTAATTTCCCTCTATAATAGCTATCAAGAGAAACATACAAACTAGTTCAGTGGGTTCCTGTATCATGGACCAGAGAACAATAAATAAATGCGTGCCATGCGCGCAATACTAATGTAAAGCAAATGCAAATTTGAAATGGAACTACTATATCTCATCCTTTCGAGTGCTCCTATGGTAATTACTGACTAAAACATACACGACTGTGGCCTCCCCATCTCATGTTTTCTCTCTGGAGAATAAAACGTGAACATGAAATGTGGCATCGGAACCCTTTTCTGAGGCAATGCACCCACTTGAGATGCTGAACGCTTGTGATAACTCCTGGGTTCAGCGTCCCATAGGCAGAGCTTTGGAATAATCCATTCTCCATACAGATTTCTCCCACGGAAGCTGCTTTATCCCATTATCACAGGCATTATACAAATGTATACCGCTGTAATCCTAACACTTAGAGCCCGATGCTTTTGGAAACAGCCTTGTTGTCAATGACAAACAGGTTGTGATGCAGTATACCACAAACAGAGTCACTCTGGCGCATGCACTGGAGGTAGGGCTATGTTCACAAGGTTCAAATTAAAGTTTGTTTGTTTCAGTGTGTGTGTGTACACCGTGTTGGTGCAAATGAGTGTTCTGAGCAAACTATTTTCAGAGGGAGATGCTGCAGGAAGAAAAACTTGGGTCTCGGCCGTGTGGGGGTGTTTAACATATCCAAGGTCTCCAGCAGAGACATACAGAGGCACAAGCGGGTCACGGGGGATGCTGGTAGCTCTGTGAACTCAGTTGGTGGTTGAGCGCAAGATGTGATAACTAGATGTTCTCGATGACAACAGTGGTGGAGCCGGTCTGCCCCTGATGTACTGTATTTGCCTAATAACTCAGCAGGCAGTCAGAGGTCTGGGTCTGATGAGGAAGCACCCCCCCCACCCCCCTCCATCACAAACAACAGAAGAAGTCATACTGTATAGACATGCCCCACATACCCTCAAGACCATGAAACCATAAAAGAAAAAGAATAAAAAGTTGTCCTTCTTTCTTTGAAGAAATACATAAATATATACTTTTCTCTGCTGCCCTTCATTGTGGAAATGGGTGCCCATCAGATTTTCTTTTGGTGTGGCTTGTTAAGGTGGAGCTTGCCAACTGATGGTTGAGATTTATGCTTCGCTGGCTCGTGCAGTGCAGTGCTGGGGGAATTCAAGAGACATCATCCACCAGCAGATGTGCACAGCCCACCACTCGCTGCCACCTCTATAATTGACATCTGCATGTCGGAGAATGGCAGCGGCATCAGTCTGTGCCATGTTTTCTGGGAAATAAGGCAGAGAATAAGCAGAGCACATCCATAGAGGTTTGCGTCAACTGTCTTTTCTAATGCCTGTGAGTGCCCGGGCATTAATGGGACATATTATGCCTGGAATTATGGAATCATATACAGCAGCTGTTGATCCAATTTGGATGCGGTGCTACAGCTAAAACAAGTCCCTCGGGGGGGAAGGATGTCTAGTTTTGGTTTATATGGCAAATATTCTCATCTACTCAGCTGGCATCCGTGGTGCATTTCATAACCATGCAAAAATCCTCCATTACTTTAGGGAGGATAAAGACATGCCTCTGAAGATGGAAGTGCAGAACTAACTACAATGGACTGATCAATAGAACAATACAATCTGCGGAGGCCTCTGAACAAGCCATTACATTCCAGTGATTCAATCCATACAAGTGCATCCTGTTATTGGTTGAAATCTTGAGCGATTGGATTCCTTCAGCCGTAAGAAAAACTGTCACAGAGTTGGGCTGACGACTTAATATTTATTTTCCTTTTGGTCTTTTCTTTTTTTTGTTGCAATCAATTGTATTTCGCCAGGCTTTTAAGACCTCTGTTTTCCACAAAAATATGTCCCAAAGTCAACACAGAAAAAAATGACTTTCAAAACATAGTGATATAATACTTTAAAAGAAGTTGCAGCCTTTTCCTATCTTGAATTATTGCATATAGACCGGACAAAATGAACTTCTACTGTACCTTCAACTGGGATTAAGTACAGCCACCGTAACTAACTAGATTTCTATGACAGAGAAAATTCATCGAGATTTACTGTGGGCTCCCCTCCATTTGGGGTTAATGAGTGTCTTCCACGGCCTCCTCATAGCCATTTCATACCTCGGGGATTTGAATAATTCCCATTGATAGTTTCAAAATCTCAAATGAGACAGGATTAATCAAAAGCAGAGAAAGTAAAGCTGATGAGGGTGAAGCGGCGCATGAGGATGAGGATGTCCAAATCAGGAGGAAGGTGACCAGTTATACACAGTGTGGGCAACATATTCACATTATTTTAATGGCCGATGGGGGTCTGTGATTAAAACACTGTTAGTAGCTTCGCCCAAGAGCATAATGATATTTAGACCTCGAAGTGTGCTCCCATATTTTAATCACAGGATTTTTTTTTACATGTCATTTTTAATAAAAAGTCAAGTTAGCCCATGGTATCGCACCTCCCTTTTTTTCTTTCGGTCTCGTAAGGTTCAACTATGGGCTATTCATTATGACGGTTCATAATTGGCCATTGGTTGCTCAGCTCTCAGTTACTTCTTTTTTGACTGTAGAAAGAAAAGGAAACACTTTGTCTGACGAGAAATTTAGTGTGTTCAAGAGTATTCACTTTCATGAAAGGAACATTATCTGTCAATCAAATATTATAGTAAAAACAGATAAAAATATATATTTTTTTTAAATCATCTGGGTTAAAAACAACAACAAAGTGTAACTGGAAGTAGTTTGCTTGTCCTTTATTCTTTATTAGATCCGAGTGTATCAGAATGCTAAGAAAAAAACATCACTACCCGCCTTCCCACATCAATTCATTCACCGTAGACAAGTCAATTTCGCTATTCACAGCGGGGCTGTTGAAAGGCATGTAGAGCTTGAGCACGTGCAGGGTGGTAGCCCTATGTGGTATATTGGCATTGGTATTTAAGTTCCCTGGGATAAATCATTTACGTCAATTCAGTTACTGATGAGGCATGAATACATATGGCGAATTCTGTTCAGACGTGATTTATTTTAATTGTCACACTGGGACCTGCTATTACACTGCCGCAGAATGGGTCACTGCATTAGAAAATTAAAGCAGAGGCTCTAATTTGAAATCTATTTGTAAATTCTGGCCTGTGGGATAAAGATGTGCTGAGCGCATATAAATGCCCTCTCCCAGAGTGGCTTGCACCTCTTCTAAACTGCCGAACAGTCACCTGGGTGCGCACTCTCCCGCCACTGTGCTCAGTCTGAGGGAACTCAAATTAAACTGCAGAAATGGCACACGTCTTACATGAATGGGTATATACGTGTGCGGTGTCTGGGGTGCAGGTCAGCGAGTGTGTGGCATGCCGGAGGCTTCTTATGTTCTGGTCTTTTTGATGGGCCCCATTTCCATGGATCATTTAATACTTTCCCTCATCCACTTTGGGCCATATATATCAGTGGAAATTGTAGCCAGCAGTTAATGTGTATTTAACCTATTATTCAAAACGGCTACTTACAGTTGTCAGGAGTTATCCTTTTAACTGCCCACTGTTTGTCAGTGTATAGTGTACTGATAAGCAGTGGATGTAGAGTGTACATTCATGTCCAGCCTTCCAACTGTGTAGTTTGAGACTGCTCACACAAGGCATGCTCCCTGGTGGCATCTCATATCTACTGGCAGACGGGCCACGACCCCCAAAACTCTGTCTGACAGGTTAGAGTGCACAGAGAGACTTATAAGACTGCTCTTTTCCCTTTGTCTTTTAGTTGTCATTGTTGTCCTCTCTGCTTTGATGTGTTATGCAGTTCGGCAACACATTGTTCCAGACTCTCTTTACTTTAAGGGAGAATCAGAGGTCACGGTTCTGTTGACTCTCTGGAAAATATGACATCTCTCCTTATCAGCCACCAGATGAGAGAGATTTTAATCTGAAGGCTTGACAATAATACAGTGAGGACCAAGACAGGTTTAGTTTAGTATGCAGAGTTATGTATATTGAATACAGAACTAATCACAACACCGTTTAAGATCCTGCAACACAGTAAAGGGCTTAAAGAGGACCTATGATGCTTTTTGACTTTTATGACCTATAAACGTTGTTATGATGATTCATAGTCATGCTTAACCATACTAAATTATCAAATAATGACTTACATGCATTTCGACGTATTCCCTGCTGACCGTCTGGGGTGTCTGTGCAGAGCACTAAACACTATTCTAGCCAGTCGAGAAGTCACGTCTTCAAAGCGGTCTACCCTTTCATAATTCGTGACGTCGCATAAAACTTCGTGAAGTCACCACGCGGATGTTTCCATGTATGGTAATGCTGTCACTTCCCTGTTCGCGACTGCCTCGCGTCTGCCTCGCGCCCTTATAGGTCCATGCTCGCGCTTCCCACCACTGAAAGTGTTCCGGAAGGAAGGTAACCAATCACAACGGAGTGGGGTTTGCAGGGGGGGGGGGGGAGGGTAGCGGAGATGGCCGATGCACAGGCGGAGGGAGCGGAGATTGCCGAAGCACACACACTCAAGTGTTGACAGGACGTGCTGGATCGCCAAAATAAGAGAAAGAGCTTCCCGAAAATCTACATCGTTTTTTGTGATGTGATTCGTGTCAGGTTGCTCTATAGCAGTGTAAAACAAGAAATTAAGACCAGAAAAGTAGTATAATAGGTCCTCTTTAAGTTCACATATATCATTTTGACAATGCAGCATCAAATTCAGATTTAATAATTTGATTTAATATAATCATTTAATCATTTTGCTGTCTAACACTATAGGTATGTTGATATTGGGCTATTCTGAATTAATCACTGATTACAGTAAATTATGACATTTTTTTACATGCCAATTTTTTTAAAGTTCATGTTTTCTACAATATCTGTGCATACCAAACGCTGTATGGTTTATTGGTTATTGTTAAAATACAGTTAGGGTTGTGCAGGTAAAACTTTAGATCACGGTATGGTGGTTACAACAAAAAAGGTAAACATTAATTGAAGGTTTGCAAGCAGGCACAAACACAGAGGGTTTTAACAATGTGCTGTTGTGAGCACAGAATAATTCAGCTATTTTACTTCCCTCTGAAAGCAAGATATTGATTTTCAAGAGTTCTACTTTCCTCAATATCAAAACGTCAAAGAATCTTGAGACTTCCATTGAAATGTTTTATTCAACATGTTGTTGTATGTAACTGCAGTACTACTCTAAGCTTTTCTTTCACCATATCAGCTGCTCCAAACAGACAGACACACCTGAAGCTCACTTCCCCCATTAACTTTAACATTAACATCCGTAAAGACAATAACCAGTCTCATTCAAAAGTTCATGTGCATAGTGAAAGATTGATCATTTCCATCACAGCACTGGCGGAGAGAAGAAGTACGCTTTCCTTTTATTCTGTGTTCTTTGAATATCTTCTTCTTTTTTTAAATAGACCCACTCTTCTAAAGCTGATCACTTGCTTCCAAATGGGCTTCTTTTTTGATAATGATCAATCATGAGCAGAGTGAGCGGTGGGTCTGAAATAATGAGATCCTATTTCCCTTTCATTCTACCTTTGCCTCCCGAGCGTACAGTCAAGTTTAAGAGAGAGAGAGAGGATGATAGATTAGTTGAGAGGGTTTCTGACAAGAGGGGATGGAGATGAAGGGAAAAAGAAAGCAAGGAACAGCAGCTGTTCCATCAAGCTTGGATAAAAGTGCTGCGTAATGTCCCCCCCCCCCACCCTTTTGAACATTCCATGGTACCTTCAGATAACCCCCCCACCCCCCTCCCCGACATCTCAGCAAGCAAAAGGAAGAAGTACAAATGAGATCATGACAATTGGAAAAATTCCCCGGAATGTCATTCAAATCTAAAAATAAAAAAGCGAGGCAAATCAATTATCCAGTTTGTGGCCTACAAAACAAGACAGTATGAAAGCACGCGGAGCTCAAGAAAAAAAAACAGCAGCACTGAATATAAGCCTGTCAGGGCTTCTGAGGAATAGTGGGAATGATGAGCATGCCAATGTGTGTAAATCTTCAAATCGACATCGCATCGTGTTCACTGTGTGTCCTCTCGTAAACTCGTAAATCTAGGGAACAGAATGTCAAAGTGTAGGCCGACATAAACAAACATATCTGCTGTTGATGCCTCGTGTCAAACATTGTATCTTCCAGTAAAACCTCTCCAATGTCCGATAACATTGGCAAGGGAAAGACCTGTCTAAATAACGCATATCTCATTTTGCTGTAGTTTATATTTTTGTGAAAAATGATGTTCTGGGAGTTGGAAAAGGCCAAAGTCTTCCCCGCACATTCACTGCAGCTTTGGCCAAAGTTTAAGGAATTTCACACTCCTTTGCTTTACAGCGAAGACACTTTGGTTTTTGTTACAGATTAAACAAAAAGGTGACATCTAGCTCTGAATAAATGTGTTTCTTAAAGTGTCCATATATTGCTTTACACGTGAAGAATGGGTTTTGTTCAATGCATTGTGGGATGTTGTAGTACTGTGTGTAGCTGTTAGTTTCTTTACTCTGACAAAGTCTGTGTATTCTCAACAAAGTGCACTGAATCTATCGTTTTAGCAAAGGGCAATAGTAAAACAGTATGCGCTGTACTGTTTTGCATTGGCAATAGTGACATCTGCCAACAGCTTCATCCAGCACAGCTCAAGTTGATGGCCCTATATATGTTCCTAAGAGCACTATAAAGCATTACATATGAATTGGTTGTGTGATTATCTTTGTCTCTGGTGTGTTGAAGTGAGAGTTACAATCATATAGTCCTAGAATATTTGTTGACGCTGGATTCATAGATCCACATTTTGTTTTGAGCATCGTCTACGAGCGAAAAGAAAAAAAAAAAGATATCATCATGCCTCTTGTAGAAAAAGGCAATGAAAATTCATAAGTCTACCGGCCTAGCTCTCATTGGGTTTGAAATAAGGTTTGAATCAGTTGGATGAATGTGTCCATGCTACAGTAGCTCCCACTACTTTCCCCCACATTTCACATCTTGTGATTGGTTCTCATAATACATAATAAAGAAGTCGCGGATGTCCCAAGATGGCATCCGTGTTGCCTGCATGATAATCAGTAATCCACTTTGCTCTGGCTCCGGCCTGGCCACTGACCCCTGCTGACCTCTTTGGAATTGATTTTGCGCTTGAACCCGAAAGCAGGCGCAAATGAAGCCAAGATATCAGCGGTAAGTGATAGAGAGAGAGGGAGAGAGAGAGAGGGAGATATATAGATAGAGAGAGAGAGAGAGAGAGAGAGAGAGAGAGAGAGAGAGAGAGAGAGAGCGAGAGAGAGAGGAGAAAACAAAAGAGACAGAAGAAGAACAGAACAGTGTATTTGGCTCCAGTGAAATAAAAGTATGTATCCATTGAAAAGATTGATGGTTACAATGACTAAGGTTTGAGCTTTTGAACATCTGTAAGAAAGCAGGCGATATGACGAGGGCCTTGTGAAAAGCTTCATAGCCTTATTTCCTGCTCTGCCCGGCAGAAATATCTGTCTGACACTGACAGCTGATGAAAATACACCAGGATTTGATTTCCTCCCAAGTGGAGAACAAGTTAAGACCTATCTCTCGCTCTGCACAGTCCCGCAGGCGATACTATGTGTGTGTGTGTGTGTGTGTGTGTGTGTGTGTGTGTGTGTGTGTGTGTGTGTGTGTGTGTGTGTGTGTGTGTGTACGTGCTTGCTTGTGCCTGTAAGAGGAAAGACAGAAACTCTGGCCGTGGCTGTTTCGCTCCTCGGGGCTAATGACAAATTTAGTGATAATCGTCATGTTTTAATTGATGTTTCCGCACCACTGACTAAAGCCACCGGTGGATTACATCAGGGGGATGAGAGATATGAGTAGTTTTCTATCTGCATGGCACGCAGTTCCCCCCCTCTTATTGCACCGGCTCGCATCCGATCTGTCCAACGCCCAAGGCTTTAATGTACAAACGCAGGCGGCCCACCTCTGGGACAACGCAACCTGCTCACAGCCGCCACATGAGGTAGATGGTACACGCTGTCCTATCTCCACGCTGCCACTGTTGGATTGGGTAAAAAGCAACACTATACGTTCAAGCAAGCTGCTTGATTGCCCGGCGGCCCCCCCAGCGAGCAGAGAGGACTAATGTATTTATAACCCCTCTCATATGTGCACTGGGAACAAATTAGAGACAAATGAGGCAGCATTCCTCCACTCGCCCCCGAAAAAGCCATGAAATTAGGACAGCATCGTTTACAACTGCTACCACATCACAGCAGCAAACCAATGCAAAGTTAAATAGGCTCCTGGAAGTGTCCGTACAGTACAGTGTGCAAGTAGTTTACTGTCTAAGTGTTGCACCGTAACAAGCTGAATGCTTGTTAATGGTGTATATTAAAGTCAAGTGCTCAGCCAACATTCAAATCATTTTATGTTTTATTTTTTGCACTGTAATTACCAAGTCACTGACAAGGTGAGAGTATTGTATGTTTAATCAAACCAGTGTGTTAGCCTTATCAACACAGCTGCAAAAGAGTGGAGTACACAGTGAATGCACGTTGAAAAATAGATACATTATTATTGTTAATTTACTTTGTTTTTTTTTTGCATTCAATGGTTAGATAACATTCCTCATTTGTGCTCTAACTGTCAGTTTTGCTCATAGATATAAGGTGTTGCTATAGCTCACTCAAAAAAAGAAAAGTAACAATTTCATTGAAAGTGATCTTATGCCCTTACACTCTTACAGCCTTGGTTTGGTCTTACATGTTCGTATCCATGTAGATTCAATTCATACAAAAACTTGATCACCTTTCATTTAGACCAAAGTTGCCATATCTTCATACTTAGTCTTCACCGCAGATGCTTTTCTATAACATACCAGCTTTGTAGCTTTCAAAGTGACAGATAATGTCACATTTTCAATAGTTGACTTCCAGACACAGTGTCTGCTCAGCAACAAACAACAAACTCTCTATATATGTAAATCAGATCAATAGGATATCCATACAAATGGCCTGCAGCTGTGTGTTGCCATCAAGCAACTCACCTAATGTAATAAGGAACATCAATAGTTGATTTTCAAACCTAGTGGTGCAGAGAAAGAAAACGAGGATGATGAGATTAGCGCAGCTTGGCTCCAAAGTCGAGCCCCGTTTTATAAACAGTCACAATTAACACAGTGTCATTATACAGGCGACAATGAGATGAGTCGGGGAGAGGAGATTAATAACTGCACTGCGTGAGTCAAACTCTGCCGCATACAAAGACATACGCATATTTGTTTCTCAGAGTCAACACTGACATTTGGACGTTTGGATATGATAATTAATCATGATAAGATGAACGCTCGCGTGCTTAGACAGAAGGCTGTGTGCAGCCGCTTACACACCCATTGCATGTTGCCTTTCAGACAGGAGTAATAATGCGTCTTGACAATCACCCACACACTACATACATAACACAAAAATGAGCAGGTGTTCACTACAGCAAAAATGCCTCCATTAATGGTACATCTTGGGGTATGTTCCCAGAGGTGGATTAAGCCTGGTCTTAACTAATTGTGTTTTGACCGGGAGAAGAGAAGGTTTTCACAGAATAAGTAGTTTCAGTGAATAACATTCACATTCAAACACACTGTATTTAAGATGATGCCTTTTAGTCATGTTTGTCTTGATTTAATATGGGTATTTTCTTTCTAATACCAGTGTTCATTTTGTTGCTTAATTTTGATTTAGTTACACATTTGCCAAATATAATTTCCATTTTAGGCACTTTTTAGGCAATTTCGCAAAATCTGAATGACAATTTCTTTCTAAAAAGGAAATTCAGTGGCATTTTTGTCATATTTTAACAGAAATTATGAATGTTTGTTTTCTACAGGCTACAGGTTTGCCTGTACAGTTACCATAGGTCCAGGTGTTCATTGCACAATGAGACAAAATTAACTAAAACAAGCATTTTGTTTTTTTCTTCTGAACTTTTGGTGCCTTCTATTTATTCATATGATTTAGATATAATCTTAGGTAATAAGGTATTCTAACTGTATACGTTATTGCTTACTTTCACTAGTACGTTGCTGGACCTGATTCACAAGTTTTGTTGCATTCATGTGTCAACATGTATTGAATGACAATACATTAACCATGCCACAAATAAGGTCCAAAGTAGTTTCCCCAAACTCTGATTTTAGGGATGAGAAAAAAGCTTTGCCCATCCAGCTCCATTCAGTATATGAGCTGTCTTATAGGCATATGTGAACCTGACATCTGTGTGTCAAAACAAAATAGTAACAGAAAAAGGCTGCCAGGTTTAACATGTGTAATAACTAGGTCTACCACTCCATTCATAATCATGTTTCACTTGCGCTCATTGCTTCAGCTCTCCCACACTTTCAGACAGAGTGAGAAGAGTATCATAAATCTGCACTCATAATCCTCACTTTCCTTACGTAGCCAGGGGCTGTGTTTGGAGTGTTTTTACCAGAGAAGGGGCGTCTGACGAAGATGGAGCTCCCAGGCCTTCTCTATCTCACTCTCTCTTGGTTGAATTGGATTAGTCAGTTGCATGGTGAATCAGCCATTTGTCACTGACAGGGTAACAGCCTATACCAGTGGCTTTTACAGGCGCCAGGTGAGCCAATAAAAAAATCTCAGCTTCGATATCCTCAGGCCAACAGAATGGCAATTCATCTACAAACCGCAAGTGTATGAAAAAAGAAAACTAAGTTATTAAACATCCCACCAGAGGGGTGATTCGTTTTTTTTGCAGCGTATTTCATAAATCCTCCATTCCCCTACACTTCCACTCCAGCCAGTGATATACATAAAATAAATTCATAAAAATTACTCTTAAGAGGTAAACACTTGCATTTTTTTATGATAGAGATGGGGGGTGGAGGGAAGAAAACAGCCAGCGGAGACAGAGAAGACTTCATTTGAAAGTAAATATGTGTTTACAAAAGCTGTGAGTTAGCGGCCCTAGCAGGTTAAAGGAGCATTGTCTCTTCTAATTGTGTTGGCTAATGTGTATTTGAAGCGCTGTTATTGCTATTCATGGTATTCAAGCAGGAGCAAATGGCTGCTTCCTGCCCGTGGACACATAATTGAGCAGCCTGAGGAAGATTACCGCAGCGTAGAAATAAAACAGCGCTGGAAAAGAAAAAAAAATAGAGTTTTGTTAAGAGGATGAAGCAACAGCCAAGGAGGAGAGAGAGAGAGCGGGGCAGCGAGAGAGAGAGAGAGACAAAATATGTTTGGAAAGGGTTCAACCACATGTCTCCAAATCATAATTAACTTTTTAGAACCTTCGCAAAAAAGCTACGGGAGTCGGTCTCATGCCAGCCCCGATACAATTCCTTTTTTCACTGGCAGATGTGACTCCGCTGTGTTTTATTATGTTTATTTACATGTCCTCTCGGTGCCAACCCGTACATGAGGTAGTTCGAGGAAACACGTGTTGCCAGACAGGCCAGCAGGCACACACTTTGTCTGCAGGAGAAACACAGAGGCTCCTTACATGAGACATTAGTGCGGAATGGATGGGAGATGGGTTGCATCTCTCTCTCTCTCTCTCTCTGGTAAAACAACTGGTTTATTTAGGAAACAATATCTGGATTATTAAATTTTTTACCTTTCGCATTTCAGTAAAGTAGGCTACTTATCTGAATTTTACTGAGCAATTTCATTTTTCATATTCATATGCTGTTGCATGTTCATATACACCTTAGGCAGCCATCAGGAAAGTTGGGTACTTGACTAATAAAAAGACTAGTTGTGCAAATTAGATATTGGGGATCTCTCCCTGAATCAGACAATCATCACCTACCACTGTTTGTGGTTAGTAAATCATTGTTTATTGTTGCTGGTTAATGAAGTTGACTCATTAAGGGGGTTGAAGACGTTGCTTGCTGCTTTGCTAAAAGGACGTGGTGAGTCATGAACCAACAGCAGCACACAGACAGTTCCAGCACTGACTTTGTATCGTATTTTTTACTACAAAATCAAAGAAAGGGGAAAATGAAATCAGTTTTAAGGCTAGTGATATCTCTCTTGTCCTAGGGCCTCAGCTCTACAATCACTGACCAGTGGATGTTGAGTGGCGGGGCACATGGCCCTCGTTAATCCTTTTCTTTGCAATAAATTATGCATCAGAAAAAGCTTTTTCCACCTCAATGGATGTGTCCCTTAATCCCTGGCTCCTAAAACCTGTTTAATCTGAACTAAGTCATTAAAACAGTAAAGGGATATCACAAAAGACTTTCGAGCCAATTGGCTTAACGGTAACGTGATTAGATCATTGATCTCTCGGCAAAGCCTTGGGCTTCCAGGTGCGAAATGACTATTTAATGAAATCAGAGAAATCTCGTTACTAGAAAATTACTGATCAAAGTTAAGGCCAGGTGACTGGGGTGGCATCGGTATCCATGTATCTGGGCAAAGGTATTTATTCTCCGAATCCCCTCTTGACATTACCAAGAATGCATGGTGGCTGGAATGAGAGATGGTGTGCTTAATCCCTTACTAGCCACTATCCATACCTCTATGCATCTTTAACAGGGATTGCTGCCTTAAGCTTTGATAGTGATCGCCATTGGGCAACACTTCACGTCAGATGCACAAAAAGGAAGCGGTCTCATATCATTAAAGCCTGAATAATGCGAGCACCATCTTACAGATCCCTTTCAATTGTGATTTTTTTTCTCCTGGTAGTCTACTGAATCAGGGAGCACACCTTTGACATTATTAGCTTGACTTTGGTTAATACCCAGAGTACACCAAGATGGCCTTGCAGTTATCAAGCATCAGTGAGCTCTGAAAATCTCTGGAACCTCACCCACCCCATTGCGGATGAAAAGGAACTATCATACGGCCACAAATATATTTCAAATGTATGCATCCCCCCCGCCTCACCTGCAATAACACCTGACATCGCTGAGAGGATTAAGGTTGTCCTCTCCTGTTGCTAGAAAATAAATAATTATATCACAGAAGAGCTCTTTTCTAATTAACGAGAAGAGATGAAATATCACTTAATTTAAAATTTAATTACGAGCCATAATATTTCCTTCATTGGACTGCCTGCTAATGCCGCGCAGTTTCCTGCTGCTGAGCGTATTAAAAACATGAACATTTACTGGTCCCTGGACCGCACATGATATTTCCCATGATTGCAACATTCTGTAGGAGGTGAAAAACACCAGGAGACCCACTAACAGACACACACACACAACCAAGGTTGTATATACACAGCACCGACCACCACCAGGACTACACAAGATAAAAAGGTTACTAAACAGTCAGTAATGAAAATTAATGACACAAATCATACACAGGCTCTGACACACTTTTGCCTGTTTAATTGCATTGGCTGAGACGGGCTCGTTTTAATTACCTACAATGCAGCATTGATGTCCTTCAGTGTCAAGCTCCAAAGTTCTCCATGTGCATATCACTACAGATGAGCATTTAAGGCCATTATCATAACCATGACAAAGGTATTGACTTCTACCCTCAGATGAGTTTTGCTTATGCAATAAGAATTGCCATTAATTGGGGTAATGAGGCTTGCATACTGACTTTCACCACCACTTTTGGTCTCCATCATATAGTGATGATTTTGCATAACGGGGATTGGCTGGGGTCCCAGCAGAGATCATTAGTAATGTATGGTTGTCATTTAGTTCCATTTTAAATGGAGAACACTTTAAACAGCTTAGCAAATATTTATAAAGCTAAAGATGCCGGCTCATCATTATGATTTTTTATTTGTTTTGATAGAGCACAGTCTCTTTGATGCATGTAAATGCTTTACTTTAATAACAGCACAGAATGACGCATGCACCTTATTCAGCAAGGTTGCAAGTTGTCAATCAGTGATCAATATAACTGACAAATGTGCTTTAAAATGAATTAGCAGCCACGCGCATATTGGAAAGAGATTCATTTAGTCCAAGTTGGAATTCCACAAAGGCTGAAACTAAATTGTTTACCAACGACTATCTGGAATTCCCTCTAGGGAGTGAGTGAAAATGCAAAAATTCCAGCTTGCTGATCTAGCACTATGTTGCAAAATGATTTAGCCCCCCAAAAAAAAGGAAAAAATAAGAAGAAAATAACAGGAGGGCCTGCTGCTGGCTACATTTTGATGATGGATTTTGAATAATGCAAATATGATAAATTAGCCAACACATAACATTTCACTAATTAATTATAATTAATCATGTTGAAGTTTTCAGAGGTGTAGTCAGTGAAAATGTTGTCTGTTTGATGTATTGCCCATGTGAATGGATCAACCCCTGTCTCTGGGCAGAAGCGTGGACTGGTCTCCAAAGCTGTGGTTTGTTGTGTGTGTGTGTGAGAGATTGTGTGTGTGTGTGTGTGTGTGTGTGTGTGTGTGTGTGTGTGTGTGTGTGTGTGTGTGTGTGTGTGTTTCATTGAACGTGTCGTCCCCATTCTACTCCACAGATGGGATTTCATTTTAATTGACAGTTACCCAGATCCATTCGTCAAGATGACAAGTCCAGGGATGGGGGACTGTTGAGGAGCACCCTGAATGTACTCAGTGAGTTTTAGAGGTGGAAGTGTTTCATTGCTGTGTCTGTGTGTTTTCCATCTGTCTATTTCATGCGTTTGTCTGTATGTCTTTCTCAAGTTTTTCTGACGGGCTCCAGATAGGTCAATCTAAGCATCAAACTGTAGCATCGTTTGCGTTTGTGTGTGTGTGTGTGTGTGTGTGTGTGTGTTTGTATATGTGTGTGTGTGTGTGTTTGTGCACTTGTTTGTGAGCACAAGGTCCATAGCCTGCCGATCCATTGATCTCAAGCTTTCTCTGTGAAGTCTGGCCTTTGTCTGCCAGATCTACCTCTCCTGCCGTCTTTCTTCTGGCTGTCATTCCCTGACACATGGCTCTGACACATCCAGAGCGTTGCACCGGTGGGAAAATAACACATATCTCTGACCTCTTGAACTCTTTCTTCTTCCCGAAAAGCCCTGGAGAAAGAATGCTTTAGCTGCCCCACGCCTCTTTAAATGTCTACTAAGGGACATGGCTATTGAGACAACGGGGGTATAGAAGAGACATTTCAAGACAGGTATAGATCTTGGGCTGGTGTCAGGTGTGAGTATCGAGCAAAACAGGCCGAGGATTTATGGCATGCACACTTCATGTACCGTCTGCATGGACCGTATGCGGGAGGAGCCGGGAGTAATGGACAGTGTTGTCAGCAGTTCTCTATATGAGCCCTGTTTCAGTGTTAAATCACAGACTGTGTACAAAAGCTGGTCAATTCTTTTACCCGGGGCCCGCCGCATGTGTTCAATGTTTACTGTATCATGGGTCCCCAAACAAATTGACATGCCGGGAAACACCTTCATTATATGCACAAGCCAGTGTCGAGCTATTGAGTTAAATGGAAATGATTAGTTAACATATACTGTATACCCTCCGATGATATGGTCTGTCACATGTCATAACAGACCCCCGTGAGGCCCACTCAGTATTCTGCTCACACGGCATAGGCGAAAGGCGACAAATACCCCCATAACTACGCACCATCAGGCGATCCCGTAAGCTGAAAGGTGCATTTTATGTGGGATGGGTGGGTGGGGTGGGGGGGGGGGGGGGCGGATGAGGAGGTTCCGAATGGCCACATAATGTTGTCTTTGGATCGGCCCAAGGAAGCGATGTCACATATCATTCGCGGAGCCGGCGTTGTATACATTAAGCAGGAAAGGGGGAGGGGATTGGTTCAGGCCTCTCCACAGCAACAGAGGACAGCCTATGGAAAATGGCCCCAGCTACCTAGCCAAGACGATGATGTCATCAGAGTGGAACATGCATTTCCACACGCAGTATCCTGTGCTGCATGCGTGTGTGTGTGTGTGTGTCTCCTCCAGTGCATGTGTGTCTTTCTGATTGGGAGGTAAAATGAACACACACACACACACACACACACACACACACACAAGCGCGCGCACACACAAGCGCACACACACACAACCACACACCTCCTGCTCCTGCATGCTGCATCACCTTCAGGCCGTCCTCAGCTGTACCATGGGGATGTTGCCTCTTGAATGATTCCCTCATGTATATTGAATGAACTGCACAACAAGCTCATGTTCATGGGTGATTTATCTTGCGCAGGTGTGATAATGTCAATATATTGATTAATCAAGCAGTGATTGAGGACCATATGCTCTACAGATGATTAATATTGATAACTGTGTGCCACCCCGCACTTGACAATACGGATTTAAATCACACACATCCAAGTTACAAAATGCAAGGTTGAGTGTGTATGTGTGTTTGAAGAATGTCTTTCCATGTGTAACTGGTGACCTGGGGGTGGGGGGGGATTACATCTCCCCCCAAAGCTCCTGCTCACATTGTGTAGTGGCAATAGTGTATTGTATCACTCTGGGCAGCATCTTAAAAGAAGTTTGCAAATGTGTGCAGCTTGCTCTTTATTCCCTGCTTTTCTAATCCGTTTTGGGCTCACAATGGTGCTTTACTCAACAATAGTAGACGCAGTGAAAGGGACAACTGCAAGCGTGGCCACAGTGTCTGAGCACTGATTTTGTCCGCATGAATAAATAAAAGTGTGTGTGTGTGTGTGTGTGTGTGTGTGTGTGTGTGTGTGTGTGTGTGTGTGTGTGTGTGTGTGTGTGTGTGTGTGTGTGTGTGTGTGTGTGTGTGTGTGTGTGTGTGTGTGTATGTGTGTGTGTGTGTGTGTGTGTGTTTATGTTCCCTTGCATGTGCACACACATGCACAGTATTAAGCAGTGTCGACTTGCCAGTCTGTCCCCTGCAGACACGTATGTAAGTTATACTGGTCAGAGTCTTAGCAACGTGTTAATCTAGTTAGAGGGACTGTTTGAATGGCAGAGCGTGTGAGGGGTTTGTGTTGGACAATATATCTCTTGAAGGCTCTGGTCCCTGTGTTGTCACAGCTGCTGGAACTTGGCATGGGATGGGTAACAAAAGGGAGCAGTAGGCACCAGTGCATTGGCAACTAGGTCATGAGAGGGGGAAAAAAAGGGGAAATATTTGGTTACCCACAAGCTGTCAGGCTGCATTTTTAAATGTATCTACTTTGCAGAGTGTTTTTACAAAAAAAAAGATCTAAAGGCCTGAAGCACCGGCTAATCAGGATATAAAAGCCAAATGTTGAGCGCAACAAATGAATTCCCATTACCTTGACTTAACGAGGTATTAATGTGGCATTTCCAAGAGGAAACTTGTTCAAACTGTAAATCTGACACTACTTTAATGCGGGATCCGTCCCTCATTAGTAAGACCCCGTCATACTAAGGTATGCGGTTCTTTAACTTCCAGCAGCTGTGACACAGTTCTCTTCTTTTCTCTCTCTCTCTCTCCAGCGCTCGACAGCGGACAGAGACTGGTGGCTGAGCTGATTTGTTGCGCCGCATTACGCTGACAGATCCACTGATTGTTGACAAACAGCTCGACTCAATGCCAAGCGCCACCACGGTCATCTCCACTCCACGGACTGACTGTTTCGCCGGCCGGGTCGTGTGGTGATTTGCTAGGAGCTGCCCCTGGATGACAACCATACTTCATCCCTCACTTTCATTGGCCCATAAAAGGCTCCTCTGTGGTGCTGGATGCTGCTGTTTACTTGTTAGTCTTTGTCATCATTACGGTGTCATAGACAGGAGAGAAGCAGAATGGGGGATATGGGGGGGAGGGGAGGACAGTCAGAGAGGGTGAAGAGACTGTGTAACCGTATAGGCAGGAGTCTATTCGCGAGAATCAGATCATCTGTCTATTCATCTTCATATGCCTGAATCCCAAATGGCAACTGAGCACTTCTGTAACCCTAGAGGGGGAAAGGACACAGACCAGTGCCCCCAGACTAACACACATCACATGAAGCTAAATCTTCATTGAGGACCGGCCACAAGGCTGAAATAGTTTTTTTTCGGTTGTACACAAAAAAAAGTGAAAGATATACGAAGATGTAAAACTGCATAAGCTCACCAAGTTACAAGGAGTCTTAAAGAAAATGATTTGTACGCACCGGTTTTGATCACACAGCAAACACCATGAGCTGTTTTTGGGAGGATTTGCAAATTTCAAAGTGTGTTTTTGTGCCTTCCTGTGTATAGGTTTGGTATTTAAAGCCATCTACAGTTTTATTTTCTAATCATCTCTGCACCTGAAATAGAGGCTTCACCTGCCAATGAACCAAACTGTTGGTTTTCAGGGGGGTTTCTGCAGATAAAACAACGTCACATTTCCCTGACTGTGGGAGAGGATCTTTAAAAAGGTGTTGTGTGTGGCAGTCTGCTCTGCTAACCGGGATATAACAAGGGGGCGCTGATCTCATCGGGCCACGGCTGGCTTTGCCGGGAATCAGCAGGATGATGTAATGCTGTTCAGCAGGGCATCCGGACGCACTTATCAGATGCGCTATAGAAGATGCAGGCTGAGCAACCCAATGCAATGACAACATCTCTCCTATGATTGTATCAGGCATCATCAAATTGATCATAAGCATGATGACTGTAACAATCATCATCATACTCTGTATACAAACACACACTTATAGTATACCTCTCTATATTGATCGTATTTATTTTAAGCCAAATTGCTTATTTTCTTTTCAAATCAGCAGGAATTAGAGAGTAACTTTTGGTACTGTATCATTCCTTTCATATCACTATGGACAGCTCCGCTATTTGTCAGAGCAAATACTGCAGCCATGTAGGACAGCTGCAAATGTGTTGTGAAGTTCCACTAGATATAAAGTGCATGCGAAGCCACCTAAAAGATACGAACAATGTGCTGGAACACTTTAACGGCAAATCACATATTCCCCATCCAGTTCACCTTCCAATGAAATGTATAAATTATCAAATTAATTGATTGCTTTTTACAGCAACCTACAAAAAGGAGCCAATCCATTTGCATTACCTTCATCCTTTCCCCCTTGCCAAGCCCACGAGACAGTCACCTCCAGAGAATCATACGACTCCAGTCCCCCGTATAACACCGGGGTGAGAATATTATGCTGTGGATTTTATGCCGGATAATTAAAGAGATCACCGCTTTTATGTCCTAGGCAGGGATGGACCTTCCCCTGATTCACAACCCCTATGCACTAAAGTGGAATAGCTTTGTTCCTTGCTCTTGACTCCTCCAGGTTTAATTGCCCTTTGTGTCCGGCCTATTTCTTTTATAACTGCCCCCTAATATATGATACATTGAGTGCAGATATTAAAGGGCTATATTGATGCAGTGAAGCAAAGTATCGCACCTGTCAAACAGTGTGATGAAGAGTGAGAAGACTGCATCACCCGTCTCTCTGCCTCCTATTACCTCACCTCCATTTCCTATATACACGGTTCTTGGCACGGTGTAGCAGCATGACTGAACTGAACCTCGTCCCTGTCCGGCCGCATTCCATTTCCTGTTACGAGTGCCTCCAAGGTGAAGCATGTGTCAGGCTCCCCGAGAGCGGGAGATGAGTCAGACGAACACTTGTCAGGTGATGTCATCTCCAGTGAGCGCTGATGACCGGCCCCAGCTGTTTGTTTTTTTCTGGGTTTTTTTGGGTGCACTGAGGCACAGTCAGCTCTGCAAGCACCTGTCTGAATGTGTTACACAGGCTCACACAACTGCAGCTCTGAACAGAACAGAACAGGCCCCACCACTCCACACATAGGCTTTCATAACTCCCTGGCGGACGGAGTCAACAGAGGTCAAACAGGGGCAGACAGTAGAGAGTAGCAGAGCATGGACCCATGCTGCTTCCAGTGTGGCTGGATACAGATATTACTAACAAAAAGCATCACAGGTGCTAGGTAGGACTCTGAGGGCATTTTCACACTCAATAGTCCAAATTGGTTACCTTTTTGGTTCAACGGTATAGATTTGATCCGCTTAAGTCCTTGTAGTTCTGTGAGCGCACCAAATAACTTCCATGCCATACCTACAGTACGTCCTTTCATCCCCATACTGGACTTTGATCAGTTTGTAGAAGGGTGTGCTTCTGATGTTGGCGTGTATATCCGGTAGGGAGATTACATCAGTTTGAATGAATAAGGAGAAAATGAATGAACAGATTCATTGATACGTTTCATTTCCACTACTATAACAGCCCTTAATAGTTTAAGCGGCTGCCTTTACTAACATATAAAAAAAAAATAAGTCTCCTGTAATTGGGACAAAAGCTCAAACCATTCCAAATAATATTTCACACAGGGCACCAACCCAACCATGGTTCAATTTCATCCAGACTGACACCACCTCTTTTTTTCGGACCAAGTTCCAGCTGTTTGCTAATGACCGTGTTCCACGGGAGGTTTCATTTCACACCTGTAATTTTAGTTCGGATCAAAGTCTGGAAGTCCTGACCAAACAAGGTAGGTGTGAAAGCCCCCTTAGTGATGTCACAGTGAGTATTCCCGATGACATCATTTCTGACACACACTTATGGCTCACCCGCCTTACGCAAAGGTGCAGTCATACTGTGTAACATCCACCTCATGCGGTCCCTCCAAAACAGAACTTGCATTCACAAAACAAAGTGATTCTTATGCATTGTTATTTTGAAAAATAGCTCCAGGTGGCGAATGGAAATGCAGATACATGCTGTGGAATGAGAAAATGTGTTTCCAAACACTGTGTAAAGATGAAACTACTCACATACACAAGCACTCGCACGCACGCACACACACACACACACACACACACACACAGCCGCTCAGCTCAGTCCAATTCTACGCTACAAAGAGGCAGCGGATTCTATCTCACAGTAAATCAAGAACTGTTTCACTGTAATAGCTGTACTTTGTAATAGCCATTGCAGTGGAATAACTCTGATTTAATCTTGCCGGCAATCAATATTTTCTGACTGCTATGATTGATGAGTATTAAGTAGGACTATTAACGGAGTGGAAAAAAAGTGTCCAAGTCTGAATCCCACTGCCTGCCGCTCAGTCAAAGCACTAATGTGAAAGGGAATAATTTGTCAGCTAATTCACAAATAGGCTTACAGCCGTGCACATACTTTCTTAATGAATATGTGAATTACTTGTGCATTGATTTCTATTGTGTGGGAAAATGGGAAATGTATGAAGAACAGTCCGCACAGGTGCCTGCAGACACACTTCATTGACGTTTCACTCGGAGACTACCAGAAATATTGCATATGCTGAAACCAGCAGATTGTGTATTTAAAGTCTCTGGTGAATCAAGGTCACGGCGCTGACCCTTTTAGTAGTAGCCTGTCATACATTTAGCAGAGCAGGGGATCATTTCAAACTGTCTTCCATCACATTATGACAGATCTTAATTGACAACCGATAGAGCTTTGCTGAGTTGACGAAAAAAAATCGGATTTTAATCTAATCACTGCAATATACCTGATTGGCTCCGAGCAACACTCTGGCATATTAAAACATTTGCATTGCAGAAATGGGTCAGAGAGCTCGTGAACTCCTTAATCCTACACGGCCTATATCAGGTTTCCACATGAATTCATTATGGGTTTTTATATGACATTATAGACACTCTCTGAGCAAAATGTTTCTTCGGGGTTCATATTTAATGTATGCTAATCAATAGGCTGTTCTCTGTATTTTACAGTGTTCATGTAGTTAATCTTCACCATTTTGTTGAAATGATGTCCCTGCTGCATGGGAAACCAAATCGTTCATACACTTTATGTTGCAAGCATTTGAAGAACGAGACGAGTTGGAAAGTTTAAAGCATTGAACTATAGTTACCCTGTCGCTATATGCTATCCTCAAGCAGTCTCTCTACAATGCGTTTCTTGCTTTCCCTTCCACACAGAGACAATGTTCAGTCAGTCAGTCAGTCTGCCCAGGCTTATCACTGAACCACATCATTAAGAAGTGCCCCATGGATCCCCTGTCTAAACTGCACATCGACTATATAGCTGCCTGCCCAGCTCCCTGGATGAAAAGCCCAAGGCTGAGCAAGGACTGACATTCCCCTGCACAAAGGTAAATGATGGCAGGAGAGGATGGTGGTGGTCCACAGTCCCCTCAGTGGTCTTGGGAGAGCAGACAGAGAAGGAGAATGATGATAGATGGCTGTGGAAGAGTGGGGCTGAGCGGACGCTTTCAGGCCTCTTCCTACCCGAAGAGCACCATCTGCTGTCAGTTCGGGTGACTCATTCAACTGCGCTGACATGTGCTGTGCATGTAAGGGAGCACACTGAGAACACATCAGACCACAGACAGGCCTGCCGATGATGGGCTGAATATGAAAGAGAGAGAGAGAGAGGAAGGGAAGGGGAGGGGTGTGGAGGGAGAGAGAGCACTGTGGAGAAGGAGACAGGTGGGGTACTGAAAGCACCGTCTCTTTTATCTTCACAGAAAGATCCTGCATTAATCCAAACAAACAACTCAGATTTTTTTTTAAACAGGTACACTGATGGTTCTTTTTTTAAGTTGTTTTGTGATCTTGTTTTTGCTCCACACTGGTTTTAAGATTCATTTGTTTCACCACAACAATTGTAAAGAAAATACGAGCAGAGAAAATGCACTGTAGAAACATATTTTACACGACTGACATTCTAGTGCATGGAAGCAAAATGAAGCCCTCATAATGCACCGTAACATTAATATCCACTATGAGTTTTTTTTTCGAGTCTGCAGCTCTTAAACATTTCCCCTGGTGTAAAAAGAACACTTAGCAGAAATCTTTCCCAGGCAGCGTGTGCTTGCCTTATGCTGGCAATATTTCATCCGTAGAACCCCATGTGTACTACAAGAGTGAAATAACCGGATAGCTAAGGGGCGAGAAGCCTAGTCTAGTGTCGGTATCAAATGACCGTGTCTGGCCCTCTTAAAACAATGAGCTGTTTATGGTCAATTTTAACAAGCTAAAGTACTTCTGACTGCTGCCTTCTCCTGAAAAACCCATACTGCTCGGGGCGTTCGGGGAGGAAAGTATAGCACAATATGGCCTGGTGTCATTGGAAAAGGCCAGAAGCACATAAAAACACATAATGCTGCCTGTCATGGACATCTCTTTCTAAATATATGGGAATGACTATTGAGTGACACTATAGAACCAATCTTCCCATTTCTCATAACCTTCCCTTAACAAACATGGTGAAACAAACATGGCCTTTTTTTATTTCTTAATAAAAAACTTAATTCCCCTGGAGGGGCCCGCAGTTACATATTTTCTGGGATTAGGTGTCAGGTCAGGATCAAAGTGAGGTTCTCCACATCTCCGATTTCATTTGAAAAGGGTCCACACACAGGAGCCTAATAGCCAATAAGGAGCAGTCGAGTTGACACCTGTGACACTGCGGCTGCGGTTTTTGCCTCAGACAACCAGGCCTCTCTCTCCCTCTTCCCACTTGAGAGGGAGAGAGTGAGAGCGAGAGAGAGAGAGAAAGTCGTGAGCCCGGGAGTGACGGGGCACGCCAATACTAAAAAGGTTGCAATTTATGAAAGGCAATGACACCAGAGCGCTGATCAATGGCTTTCCATAGGCCTCAAACACAGCGGCGAGATTGATTCCATAGGTGATATTGTTACTGGAGATCTGCAGACGTGCTGGAAGTGTCAAGAGGGGACTCGTACTCAAGTTCAAAACGAGCAATTTTAAAGGATTTGCGTCAGTCAGACTAGGTGGTTGGACAGTGATGTGAGACCCCGCTGACCCCACAGGGTGATGCACGCTTGTCAGTGGTAGACAGGTTTAAAGTGCAGACTACAGGGGGAATATTATATTGCGGTGAATAACCAAGCAATCAAAACAGCCTCTCTCGGCTAAGTCCATTTTATTACAGGACAATGACGACGGTATGGGATTCTGATGAGATGATCCAGACAGGTCTACCCAATGGGAGGTGGAGTACATTAGTGTTCGTCAATGCCAGAGCTCAGTGTGCAGACTCCACACACACGCACACACACACACACACACACACACGCACACACACACACACACACACACACCGGTCTCCAGAGCTTGAGACTGGCAACACTCCCAGCCACTAAAGATAAAAACATAATATATTGAGAATACAAATAATATCAAAAAATAAAGTAGCTGTTTGTCTCATGCATTATGGATATTTCCAGAGCTTGACCTGGATAACAAATGCAAAAAGGCTGTTTATGTTTTTTATATTTTCAGTTTTTTTCCCATTTCCTCGTGTAGTGCCGTATAGATTCCTGTTGGGATGAATTCATTGCCAAAACAAAAGACCTCACACTAATGCAGGCTGACGTTACCTATATACAGTATATGTCTGTAAATTACACACATGTGTACACACACACACCCCCACACAGGTGCACACACACATGTACACACACATACACACACCGACACACCATAAACAATAACCACTACCTCACTTTTGTGATGTAGTAAGACCAGTGTCACTGCCTTTATAAAAACAGAATCCCCATGACAGGAACACTGAAACAATGTCATGGATGGACAAGACTCCCGGGCATCATGAATAAATAATAATACTCAGAAAGCAAGCGCTCCTTTGTATTGCGTCGCATTTGTGGATGCTGGCAGAAGCACAAGGATGTAGGGGTGCAGGGCTGGCTAGCAAGCAAATTAATAAATAAGTAACGTGTTCAAAAAGTGCAGGCAGTTGTCAGGTCTGTGTGACATACAAGTGCTGCCCAGTGTAGCATTACCACATCAGTGCACATTATGGTCTGTTATTCTTTCTCTCAGTACACGCTTTGTTGAGTTTTTTTTTTTCGTTTTTTTTCTCCAATTCTGTCTCTTCTCAGATTTACTTTATTGTTTGACAGCATTTGGTGCATAAATCAAAAGAACTTAGCGAGTAACACCGAAAAAGAATCAAACAATACATTGGAATACCTTGACAGCTAACGCTCTTAACCATCAGTCAGATGGAAAATCTTTCATTTTTGATAAATTACGGTGTGATTATAAATTAATAAACTAACACAAGACTGATGATGTGGAATAAATCCAATTTTCCATGCAGAAGATAATCAATACATTAACCTGGAATCCCATGCTAAAGCACCTTTAGTCGACACTACAGTATGTGCTTGTTGACTTTAATTGCAGCAGTGTTGGATGCAGAAGCCGTGGGCAGACAATTGATAGTAGCCATTAGCAAATGATTAGGTGGACAGAGATGAACTCTCTCACATTGATTTGGCCGGCTTACATTTCCGACTTTTGCGGGAGAATAAATAAATTCACTAGCGGATCTATAATGCATGACTTTATGTTCATAATTTCCACCGGAGAGGCTTCTTGACTCCCCACTTCCCGTCATGTACACAGAGAAGCTGGCAGCTCTGTGGAATCGGGCGTCCACACTGTCGGCTTTGTGCCAAATCAGAACTGTTTATCCAGCCAAACACAGCACTATAAAATGCATCGCTGTGAAGATTTCTAATGAGACTGATATTGTCAAGTGAAACCGCAGGATTCCCCTTCCTTCTACTTTATAGACATGGTGAAGCCTCCGACATGTCAAAGACGTTCCTTCTCATTTCCAATTATTTGAGAAACTTTGTCATTTGAGCCTTCTGAACCACCAAGTCTAATTTGTTTACTTCAAGTGCCTTGGAAGCCCCTTTAATGTTTGAAATGAGATCCATTCCCTGTGGGCTGTCCCCTGCCTTGAAAAACAAATGACAGATTGCACAGGAGAAGTCCTAACTTCTCAACAATAACAGACACATAGTACTATGTTCTCTTCCCGTTTAGATGCTGTGCACTGCCAAGTCCTCTACCTCACCATCTCAACATGGTTGCCTTTCCTCAAACCCAACATTTTTTCTAACCACATAAGGTCTCAATCAAAACAGGATTGTTCAGATGAAAAGGTCTGTGTTAGATGTTGAAGGTGACTGAATTGCAATGCTTGTATATGTTCGCCTTCCAATTTCCAGCCTCAAACTCAGCAGTGAGCTGTTGTGCTTGGGTTGCTTGTCCATGGTCTAGGGCACATGGGTAGGCAGTAATCAAATAGAGGGGGAACTGAGCGTATGGTGTCCTCAAACCTAATTTGGCTGCTTGCAGCTCTGACCCCGTGCACTTTGACATTCCAACCTGACCGGCGAGGATACAGAATCATTTATTTACTTTGTCAAGACATAAGCCAGACGGGGGAATTTCAGCCTTATGGGAAGAATCTTTGGAGCTCCAAACACAAATAAAAGCCAGATTAAAATGTAAACAGCGAAGGCCATCTAAATAGATGAACTTGCCCTAACAGTCTGTCCCTTTTTGAGCGAAAATCTGTGTTGATTCCCGGAGAAACATCTTCTAGTATTAAACCAATCATTCTGTTGATTTCCAATGAGCCGATCAGTTCGATCAATTATTTAGACAAAAACTTGTGGTGGCAAAATTACTAGTCAATAACAATTGTTGGACTGCAGAGAAGACGGCGCCCACGGCGGGCTTATACACATATCAATATCTGATCTTTTCCTTTTGCATGTTGACAAAGGGTCTGTTGTGTTCAACAAACGGCAATAAATCGAGGATCATTCCGGGGTCAGAGGTTAAAGGGAGAGGACAGAAGCAGAGAGAGCACTTATGACGGACCTTAACGACAAAAAGCAGCAGGATTCTCTCTCTCTCTCCCCCTCCTTTTTCTCTCTTTTTCTGCTCCTCTCTTTTCTTTATAGCGTTTTGCGAGTTCCTAACCCTTGTCTCTGGAGGATTATGCAACAGTGGCTTGCCACATATCTTTTTCCAGGGCTATACTTGTGTATAACTCCACTTACCCCTTTAAAACAAACTCTCATGGCACACCCAACATTACAAAAAGTAGTTTTTTGGAGTCAATGGTGCCTCCTGTACAAGCAATTCTCTCCAGCCTTCTTGTTCTACCTGCTGTTCTCTCACTGCTTCTTCGACAGTCGGCCTGAAGCGTATCCACATGTGCTGCTCAACTGCTGCTCGGCTGGACCCCCCCCCCCCCCCACACACCCCACACTCTCTGCCCCCTCTCTCCTAAAATAGACCCATCGCTGGGCCTCTGAACGTTTGGCTGTTTCCTTCCTCCCATCTTGTCCACGCCTGTTAGGAGGGTTACAGCTGCTCTCTCTCTCTCTTGCTGACCACAGTTTCCATTGCTCATCCCTGTTTTAAACTCCCAGTACCCCTTCTGGAGTCCATTACCAAGGACTAACTTTCCCAGATTTATCACTGTATGACCTGCAGCAGCAAAAACAACAGCGCCGGCGTGAACGCAATGCACTGAATGCTGAATGGGCTGTTCTTCTGACTAGCGTTTAGACTCCATAAAAGTTCAATCCTGCAAGGGAAATGAGGTTTATTAAAAAGTATATTTCAAGGATGTACCTTCTGTTGCAAACTGTCTGAGGTCTAGACTAGCGCTGTCTGTGTGTATAATGTGTGGAGTTTTTTAGACTGTGCTCCAAGCGAGAGGATGACGGGATCACTGCATTTTAGATGTTTATTTCGTCCACAGTTCTTCACAAAGTTATACAGTAGGTAGTTATTGGTTGTTCATCTAAGCGTATGTTTTGAAATTTACAGCAATCACAAAATGGAGTGAAAATATGCCCCCAATGTAACCCTAAACACACCCTAATTTCCCAGACAACCTTGTGTATGTCAGTGACATACCACTAACGTTATTGAAATAACAAGAATTCAAACCACATGGCCACATTGCAAAGGGTTCATCACTACTTCTGGTATCTTGTATCAGCTGGAGTATTTAGTATGCACAACACAAAAACAAACAAATCTAACCTCTGTGAGTAATGCATACTGGATGAGCTGCTGCTGGTTGGTCAACAGATTGGCCAGCCTGACCTATTCCACTGTCTATGTTTGTTTCCGTTGCAAACCCATTCTTATCATGCATAATGCATTTCTAAGATCACTGTCATTAATTCGTCAGAGAGTGAAAGAGAGAGGGACAGTGAGAGAACAAAAAAATTGATTCATGCTGCTAGATTATGCATCCCTGAAAAATGCTTATGGGAGGAGAGACAATGAGTCTGGAGATGCAACGCTACAGTATTTTTGTTTCGCATGATAGGCTTATTAATCACAGTAATGAATCGTGAGACGGTTTGTGCAACAGTGGAATGGGGGGTAAACAAATGCAGACGATAAGCCGTGGATAAGGCCCTCTCAGACTGAATGCAAGAAGGAGTAGACAGAGAGACAAGGAAGGAAAACAATGTTGGAAGAACTGGGATGAGTTCTAGTCACATACTGAAAAAGCCTTTTCAATTTACATCTCTTTGTTTGCTCCATCTTTATCACCTTGTTTTGCTTGTTTGTTTGTTTGTACACTTATTCATTTGACGACTCGCTTTATAATATGGTAAAAAGCTAGTTGTGCATCTAAGTAATTACACCGTAATTGATGAGCTAATAGACATGTAAATTATGCAGCAGTGTGTCGGCGGCAGAACAGAAAAGAGTGGAGTGTTGTGTATAATTACAAACTCCAGCTGCCACGCTCCGGTACAGGAGTCATAAATTACGTACACAAAATTTGAATAACTATAGATTAGAGCAGTTTTGCTCTGTGCCGTACGGCAATGCTAATCCACGTGGTTCTTATATGCTGGGGTGTCTTTTGGAAACACGTGGCTCACCTTTACAAGTTGCAAAAAAAAAAAAAAAAAAAAACATGTGGTCCAAGTGTAGTTTAGTTGATAAAGCATGTGGTTGTCATGGGTTAGGAGTTCAATTCCCAGTGGGGTCACAAAAATGCACTCACATTACTGTAAGGTCCTTTGGGTAGAGAGAGCCATCTGCAAACAGCATGCAGGCCTATTTTACTGCTCTACCTACTGCACACGCATTGTGTGTGTAGATGTCCTTTTACAATAGCATTTAAACACAGATATCTGAACTGTATCTCAGTGGTGATTTAAACACTACAGGCTTTTATTCATCTGCTGGCATATGGTACCATTAGATAGTTTGCATTCGCTTTTGAATATAATTCAGGACCAGCTTGAGACATGTTTAAAGAGGCCACAAAACTATTGAAGCAATTCATCATGTGTCTGTACACAAGCCAACACCCTTTCTTTTTCTTTTTCTTTATACAGTCGAGATAACAGTACATTTCCAAAAGAGAAGCCCCAGGCTGCACTGCTTTTCTTTTTACAATATTAAAAGCTCAGACCTGTTGGTTAGCACTGAAGGAGAGAAACACGATCATAACAGTTGCATCAGAGGAGTCGTCAGTACAAGGCTGATGGCTTGTAGAGCCCTCACACTATCTGTTACTCCTACTGTCCCAGTCCTCCTCTGTGCTCCTGTACGTAATTACAATGGTTAATCTTGTTGCTTCTCCCCTGCCTCCTGCCCACTCTCTGCTTTCCTTATTAGCCTTCCTATGCCCACCTGAGATTTTTTTTTTATCTTCCTCGTCTCCAATTTTTTTCTCTCTCTCTTGGTAGCAGAGTAGTCCAATCAAGAGTTGCCATTGTTTATTGTGATAAGTTGGGATAATGAACAAATGACCTGCCACCTGGAGCACTTAGAGCCTGGTGTTAAACTCGGGTTATAAAAACCTCTTCCAGCTCTATTGATTTACTGGCAACATTTGATTGTACCCACGGGGCAGGAGGCCTGCAAGGCTGCACAGAGCTCTTACTGTTTTACAGTCCTTATTACACCAAACAAATAAATCTCCTGACCATTAATTCACTGCCTGTGCCCTCACTCTGCAGACTGATAGGCCAAAAATCGGAACAGATTTAGGCTGCTTGGCAGACTCGGCCCAGATAACAAGGTAGTTAGAGGCAATGTTTCTTTTCTATGTTCCCCATTCCATATTGGATTAGCAGACCGCAGACAACTTGGAGTGTTCTCGGAAGATTTTATGATCGCTCAGGACAAATACACGAGGAAATGATTTGAGTTGGGCTATCCTGTTTTTGCAAACAACCACCATTATTTCAATATCCTGTGAGGCCCTTTTACGATGCCCCCGCAGTTTCTTTTTGGCTCCTTCTCCCCTATATATGCGGAACAGGGACATGGCACCTCATACTTAACAAAAGTCAACCGCAGGGAGAGTGAGACCAGTCTGATTTTAACAACCGAAGGCCATTGTAAACACTCGGGGCTGAGAAGAGTGTTGCACTGGTCACAGACCAACCAAAGGCTAAATCAGCCATACAGATTAAGCCCGGATGGTAATTTGAGAATGAGGCAATCCTCTTGTAAAACGTTAATAAAGGGCTGTCCAATAAAATCCGCTCCGACAATTAATGATTTTAACCTTAGTGTTTGTTGGAATACACGGGTTGATTGGGATCTTGCCTCATCTGCTCTGAAGGAAAAAAAAGCTGTGGACTGTAATGCTGCTGTAAAACGGGTGATGGTAATTATTTATGGGAATAGACACGTTTGTGCACCTCCTTTCACCCCTCCCACCCTCCATCCCTCTTTCACACACATGCACGCACGCAGGTCATACCCCCAAAACAACCCCTGTAGACCTCAAAGTATACAGTGCTGTGCCAGAATGATGAATAAACTGCAACACTAGAAGATGAAAGATCCCCTGATTAGTTCTTGCCAACATGTTTACCATAGTTTGAATCACTACCATACCCGCTGATTGTAGACTTATGTAATGTCGGTTCAAACACAATTTCCATCCCTACCCACTGGCTTCCCTGTGGAAACTATAAAATTGTCAGCACATGCACACATTTTGTAGCTTCACTCATGTGACGCGCACACACACAAACACACACGCACACACACACACACACACACACACAAACACACACGCAAACACAAACACACACGCGCGGTCAATCGTCAGAGTGATGTAACCTTCAAACGAAAAGACCAAAAGCTGCCAACACTGTGCTAAACTCAATGACTGGCCCAGATTAAACAGCTTGGTTTGCACACACAAACCCACTTGGATAAACACATCCGCACACATCCACAAGCAAACATGCATGCATTTACCCAAGCTCACACACACACAGGGTGCATGTGTAAGGCGCAGTCCCATTTCGGTTCTGATGTCTCTATCAACCAACAGAGACTTGTGCTGCAAGAAAAGAGGTTCCTGCTTATCATGCAGGACTCAGCGGCCACTGCATGAAGGTGGCTTTGAAGCTCTATGTACATATAGGCTTCAGTTACCTGGAGCGGCTGGCTCAAAGATACCTCTGACTCCAACCGAAGGATAATTCTTTTTCCCATGTGGCCAAACATGGCATGTAAATATTCATACACATACATGATCAGTCGACATTCAATGCAAACATTTAGAGACAGCGTAATCCATCCAAACCTTTCAGAAACTCAGATCAAAAGCGCAAAAATGGAAGCCTTCCCATGGCACTACACAGCACCTGGGATTGCGTCCATTATGATGCGCTTAGTCTGGGCACTCTACAGTCACTGGATAAAAGACAAGACCACCAGACAGCTAACCAGCTAAACTGCCGGATCTTCTGTTAATCTGACAGGGCTGTGTTAAATAATGAATATTATGTACATTATCACAGGGGGCCTCTGTGCATCACTCCAATGTGCTATAGGTGGACATGACATGTCCGCTCACAGCGTGATTTCTAATGAGGTAAATCACAGTAGAGTGTACATGTAGCGGGCTGCATGTGTATGTGTAATTACGACAGAGGTGAAGCTATCTTGATCAAGAACATACCAATTTTAAATTTACTGGCAATAGCAATATATAATAGAGTAAGCTAGCAAGTACAAGGCTCAAACATTAATTAAAAAAAAGTTAACCTCTAATCTAAGTGTATGCTTGTGTAGGTGCATATGTTCAGGCCATTACTGTAGCTCTGGCCCTGCCAACTGTCGAATCACTAATCTAGAACAATATGACCCATGAATGATAAATGAAAGCATGCATGCTGCCATGACAAAAGAGCTCATCGTGTCGGCTGTAACGGCAGTAAATGACTGCACTCTGTGAGATGCTTGTCTCAGTGATTTACATCAGCTCTTTCTGGGCCACAGATTTAAATTAAATGCACTCTTGATTGTTTATTTATTGATTATCGGGGATCGTTTTCTGATGCTCGGTTTGAAAACATGCCACTTACAAAGTGACGTTCACAGTCTCTCTCTGTGTTGACTGACAGCCCTTTGTAAACTTCACACTGACACACCAGACAACAAGGTGCGTACACCCGGGATCTATTTTCATATCTTCTCTTTTTATCCTGGTGGCCCTACCCCCCCCCCCAGACCCACAGCCCTCCTTTCATATTGGCCCCCATTTTGTTCCATTTCCTTCTGGGAGTAGGGCCCTGCTTTACCTTTCAACCACGACACGCTACCTGTCACAGCGTAGAACACACACACACACATCCCTGAGCGTGGTGCGAGAAGCATGTGACATCTGTTCTCTCTCCGGTGGGCTCCTCATGTCCTCGACCTCATCCACATTGTTTCTGAGCACCTGGGAGGGAGGAGGGGAGGTTGCATGACAAGGGGACATAGTAAAGGAAAAAGGGATGAAAGGGGTCTAGTGTGTGTGTGTGTGTGTGTGTGTGTGTGTGTGTGTGTGTGTGTGTGTGTGTGTGTGTGTGTGTGTGTGTGTGCGTGTGTGTGTGTGTGTGTGTATGTGTTAGTGTGCATGTGTTTGTAGGGGGAGCGCAGTCAACCACATCATCAGTCAGGACTGCCACCATCCTTCCTCCCAACATCACTAACTTTTCCCTCCGTGACCTTGACCTGAGTTTGCTGCTTTTTGACAGCACAGGTCCTTGTTGACACCAGCTGTGCCTACACACTGTGCCAGATGCACGCAACCTAGTAGGCCAAAGTGAGGTTGGAAGAAAAAAATCTAAAAGGTGGAGTGACTTCATTTGCATGCACGCCGAAAAAACAGCGGTGCAGTTCAGCGACCTCAGCGCTTCCGATGATATGCAGCGTAATGGAGAGTTTTTCAGACTTTTAGTGCGGTTTTGGAGAAGCAGAGGCGTGAAAAGCCAAGCTACGGAACATCAGAGAGCAGGGAAAGTAAAGGCACACTCCCAAATAGCTACTATGGTAGTGCCCTTGAGCAACATAACTGTTTGAGTAATACTGTTTCAGCAGCAAGCGGCAGACATAAGGTTTCACCACCGAAGCCAAAGAAGAATTGCCCTAAGCTGCAGTTACAGTAATAGCTGGTAGGTGCTGGCTCCTAGGAAACGCTGCATTAGCCTGGAAGTCAACAGGAGCTAAATCCATACTGGAAGAATAAAGTCAATACATTAGAGGCTTTAAGTTAGGCTCATAATAGCTATTTTCCTTTCTTTCTTGTGTGTGTTGTGGACATTTCCAGGCTAGAAACCAAACCAATGGGCTTAAACATGACTGAAAAGTTGATGGTAATTCTCTACCATTAACCCCTTTGACATAACAAAGTGATTGGATCCATTGTTATGTTAAAGTCCATATTTTATATTCATTCTCGTAATAACTAGTGTATTTTAATCTAGTCTGATGTCCTTTAGTCCACACTCCCGTGTCATATTTCCATGGGGTAAGAAGTATGGCTGCCCGAAACGGAGCCTGTGTCTGCTTAGCACATTGACTCAGCAGGGTCATGGGTTCGTTGGCTCGGGCTCAGCTCCCTAACAGCCTTTTCAAATCATTAAGTAATGAAGTGGGTGCCATTCAAATATAAATGCATCCACAAGTCAGGGTCCTTTCATGTTTCAAACCATAAATACTCTTGGATTTTCTTCAGAGCCAATATACCTATCAAAGCCATTTCCAACATCTGTTATCCCCCCCTTAAAAAGAGTGCATGACACTGGGCCAATCGCTGTAGCGCTGCAACAAAGTGTTTTATAATGCGTAGGATACGAGGCAGTTATTCTTACTTCTTAATTTGTTAATTGATTATTGCCTAATCTGTCAGAGATCCTGGCTCGGAGCCCTTGTGTACTGGCATTACTGTTGCTGCGTTTGAAGTAGCTAAAAACACAAACACATGAACGTAAAGACAAACCAACGAGATAAGCGTGCCCCCAGATGCAAGTTTCTTGATGCTTGCTGATTATTGCGAGCGCAGTCACCGCTGACCTTGGCACACATAGCTGCAGCAAGCTCCTTCCCCAATCCATCCATCTCTCTTTCCCTCTCCGACTAGAGTGGCCCCTGGCCTGCAGCTTATTGGGGGGCCTGGAGCCAGCTTCCCATCTCAGACGGGCCCTAATCTGGGAGGCAAATGATAAGGCTGGGGTTTACAGGACGGGCTTTACACACTCACCAAAATTTGCATTCAAAGGCCCTCAAGTAATCTTTTGGCTTATTTAAATCTCAGCAAGACACTAGCAAGAGAGACAGAGGGGGGAAATTCTGCAGATCCATCCACCTCCAGTGCTTCTTTCCCATGGCGGACCAAATCCCCACCAGAAATCAGCGAGGATGTGGATTGCGTTGCTGTTCTCACAGCAGCCCGTCTCTGTATTATTATCAATGGCATTTAATTGACTGAGAATTATTTTTTCTCCCGCATCCAAATAAAACCGCCACGTGGGACAAAAGCTTTAACTGTCATTGTAAAGCGCTTTGTGGAAAAAAGGCAATTCCTTGCCAGAAAAATACAAAGCCGCATTGGATGGAGTTTAGAGTTCATTGCCTACTAGTTTTTGTTTTCTGGTTGTTTTACACAAGTAGGTTTGATGTATTTTTTTTCCGTGCGCGCTTTGTTTGTGTGATTCTACGAAATATGAAAGAAACATCTGTATGTGTTTTAAGCTCCCATAAAAAGGGATTGCTGCTGTATGAACACCTAAGCAAGAGTGTATTGTCACGCGGGTTCTTTTGTCGTATTATCCCGCACACTTAGTATTGCTCCTCTTTTATGTTTGTATTTTCTATCACCAGTCAGAATTATTCATACGATGAAAAGCAAAAAAAAAATGGAAAATGCAATAATGAAAACACCAAACAGTCCCTGTCACAGTGCTAGAACACATCTCCTGTCCCAGTTTTGTGTTTAAGTGTGTGCATATTTACCGGCTGCTGCTGCTGCTACTATAGGTGGTTGCTGTATTGCTGTCAGCATATTCTCTAGTTTTCTGGCATAACGTACTGCAGTATGTATACCATAACAGCACAATGCTTCTGCTCAGCCAATTCGCGTCAGCGTCAGGGGGGTTATTTCCAGTGTGGGATTGTACGGTGCATCCTACACATCCAGAAGGGATTTGAAAGATTAATCCTCACCTTTCTTACTGAATGTATGTAATTTGGTTTGACAAACACCAGCCCCACAGGGACGTTTCCTTCATTAATACTTGACAATGTGTCTTGCGTCTCAGGCCTGTGGAGATGTAGCGGTGTGACGGACGAGAGCATTAAAGTGACCCAGATTCAATCTTTCTTTCTATACTTGCAAGCTTTTAACACTGAGTGTAGCACCTGTGATACAGAATTCAGTTGAGAAAGTAACAAAGACAGAGTGTTAACCGCCATTATAACAGGCCACACAGACGGGACACGATCTGAGACTGTAATTTACACTGAAATATTCAAGAGGGGTCCAGGAGTATTCAGAAGTAGTTTTTTGAAGACCTGAAAAAAAATCAGTGTTACACCCTAAGGCAAAGTATTAGCTGATGGTTGTCAAATTCAAATCAACTCAACAATGTCTTAGTATTTCTATTTTCATACAGTCAGTGATGTTATATTTCATTGCATATAATTATGCTGAGGAATACGGGATTCAAGTCCTAAATAAATTGTTTGAGAGGTTCCTGCACCTTCTTGCTAACGAAGGCGTTAACTGCTCCCAGTCAACAAATAGTAGTCCAGCACAGTATACCCCTTAAAAATGTCAACCTGCCATTTTAAGACTTTGCTGTGGTGACTTTGACAAAACAAAATGCTAAAAAGTCAGTTATGTGGTACTACTGTTAGGCAGATTTATTTACTTTACCTCTAGAGGGACTCACGTAAGCCGTTTCCATTCTATGTGCGAACCTAAGCTAACTGCTGGCAGTAGCCCTTTACTAGACGTTATCAATAGTCTTTTCTAACTATTGGGGGTAAAGACAAGAAAGCTTAGTTCAAAACATTTCAAACTATTGCTTCTAGTTTGTCACTAACAAACAGCTAACAGAAACCTTTTTCAATGAGGCAGCATCATCTTACTTTAAGTACAGTGGGGGAACAAAAACTACAAAAACACACTTTCAATGTAAAATAATGGCACAATAAAATATTATCTGGGGATTGCCCCTGCGGGGACGATGGAGCAGTGGTAACCAGTCGCCATATTGGCGCGTCAACTGTAACAACCTTAATGGATCAACTTCCCACGGTCCTGGCCTCCTTAGCACCGGTGACGGAATCTGTCGATAGTCTGACAACTGCGCTGAACTCAACCCTCTCTACCCTCCTGGATTCTGTGGCACCTCTCTCCACAAAAACTAGACGAACGGTAAGGACTTCTCCCTGGTTTACTGACCACACTCGAGGCCTAAAAAAGGACTGCAGGAGACTCGAACAAAGATGGAGGAAAACAAAACAAGAGTCCACCTACCGGCCTTGGAGAGAGAGTGTCTCAATGTACAAACGTGCTCTGAATGTGGCGAAAAAGGCCTACTACTCTTTTCTTATTAATAGGAATAAGAGTAATCCAAAATGTATATTCGACACTGTTGGCAAACTTACAAAAAAACTGCAATCATCAAATGGCTCAATCCACACAGCGCAACATTTTATTTACTATTTTGATAGTAACATTTCCAATATTAGAAACCAAATCAGTTGGCCTTTGTGCTCGGTGCCTCTGGCCTTGCCTCGTTGGCCGGGCGTGTCCAGTCCGGCGGGTCTAGGTGGGTCGCCCCTCCTGGGGTCTCGGATGTGGTTGCTTCCCGTGGCAGCGGTGCATTGGCTGTGTATTCTTTATTCTTTATTCTCTATTCCCTATTCTCTATTTATGGCCCCCGGACCTCCTCGTGACTGACTCCTTTCTACCAAGCACTCTCCATGCTGCTCGACTGACTCGGAGTTCTGTGCGGAATCAGCCATCCTAGGAACGGACGCTCCCCGGCTGCTACTGCTTCACATCAGCATTGGTTCACCGTCCATCAGGATAGTACTCTTTCTACTCAAATGCCTGTTCAACCTTTAAGTTCATTTTGCTTCGCTCATTGGTTGTCCGTTTGTCCTCTTCCAGTTTTCCCTGGTGGAGACGAGACGGTGTGGATCCTCCTGCATCCACACTATTCACACCTCATTTTACTGTTACCATGTAAACATCTGGTCAACGATCAAACTCCTGCGTGAATTTTCTCTACTTATGACATCTATTGCAGTATGTCCGTCCTGGGAGAGGGATCCCTTACTCTGTCGACTCTCCCTGAGATTTCAATTTTTTTTTAATCCTGGTAAAGGGTTTTTTACTGGGAGTTTTTTCTCAGCCGAGCTAAGGGTGTAAGGGCAGGGTGTCATATTGTATGGAATGTAAAGCTGAGGCAAATGTCTATTTGTGATATTAGGCTACACAAATAAAAATAATTTGATTTAATTTGATTATATTAAAGCACATTAAAAAGGGCCAAACCTGATATGATATTTAATATTCTGCCTGATTGTCTCTCTCTCACATAACCCTATCAACAGCCTGAAGACAGGTCAAATCTAGCTCATGCATATAAAAGCCGTTGCCCTGCAGCAAAGATTTAACCAGCACCGGATGAGTCCCAAGGCTCATTGTAGCGAAGAAGGAAAAAAACACTCTTGCTGCCATTCCAGCTCTGAGAAATATGAGGAGACGCGAGAAAAAGAGATCCGGACAGAGGCCCTGTCCCCCCCTCCCCCTCCACCTTACGAAAACCGAACCGTTAGCTTGGCTTCCCGGTCACACTATGGAGAGCCTGCTCACTCTTCCATGCCACAGCCACTTCCTGCTGGCTCTAAACAATGCAGACTCCGTTTGGGCCGCCCCGTAATGGCTGACTGCTTGACATAACCCTTGTCAGTGAGAGCTTGAGATAGGTGACACTTGACAGATGTGTAATTGCTGGAAGAGCTCCCTGACAGGTGGATGAGCTTAAAGACACCTGATATGCTTCTGAAGGCTGTTGACGGAGGGGATTACACCCTTTAAGCAGCACCGGCTTCCCTGAGTGTTGTTGCATTTTTTTTTTTCCTGTGTATGTCAAGATTGAAAAAAAAAAAAGCAGGTAATCTATTCAAAGGGAAATTGGTTTGATTTGTTTGAGCCCCAGATAGGAGCCAGGCGTGACATTGAGAAGGTTAAGGTTAAGTCTTCTGCAATAACCCTCGTTTTTGTATGCATCCATATGTATACTCTCTATGTACGGTAATGTATGGTTTTGGTATCATCTGAGTCCTGGCTTGTAAAAGCCAGCGCTGAGGCGTGATAGCTTTCCCTCTCGGGTCAGCCCAGGTGAGGTGGTACGAGAAGCTGGAGATAACACCCCACCCCTATAAAAGACAGGAAGTGAGATAAACATTCAGCCCCCTGATTAGGAGCCGGGTGTATGGGCTGCCATGTGGGAGGTGGTGTAGGCATAGGGGTGGAACAGTAAGATGTGGTGGATGGGTGTGTGTGTGTGTGTGTGTGTGTGTGTGTGTGTGTGTGTGTGTGTGTGTGTGTGTGAATGTGTGTGGAGGGTTGTGTTTTTATGTGTGTGGGACTTTAATGCAAATCAATGATCTCCATCAGTGCAGAGCAGAACAGCACAATGCCTGCACACCTGTCCATCACTCACCATCTCCTGTTCCACCTCTTGAAGCTGGGTTGAAGTAGAAGAAAAAAAAATGGCTTTAGCTCACAGTCAAGGGGTTGAAAGCAGAGGGGAGGGGTTGAGAGAGGAGGTGTGCTTAGAAACCCAGACATTCACTTTTCTTTTCTCCGCGTCGAGAAGAACATGTTATTAGAACTGCAGTTACTAAATTGGGAGGAGGGAGAGAGCGATGCTTTTGGATGTGACCCCAATTGCACTGGCACACTATCTCAACCAAAGTCTCATTTCACCAAGAAAGACAGCGGGGGAAGCGAAAAGAGAAATTGACAATATCTTTTGTACCATCATGCATAGACAGGGTATAGAGATTTAGTGATAATATGGAATGGGGGGGGGGGGCTGTTGATGGTTGTAGCTGCACCCCCAGAAGCTCAGCTCAGTTCATTGGGGGTATTTTCACTTATAATTGGGGTAGCTTTCATCTTGCCTGCCAAAAGGCGCAGTGGCAGAAGAAGAGCAACCAAGAGGGAGCCATATCTTTCCCCTATTTCCTGGCCCCAGACAAAGGCATCCAGGCAAAAGCAGCCTGCTGAAGATGATGTATTTCTGATCAAAGAGCCTGGAGTTGTCAGCAGCCCCGGCCTAGCGCTGCAACCTGATTGCTCCTGGATAGATTTGTCCCTTTGATCAGAGCAGACTCTGACTGCAGGCACTGTTTATGCAAAGAAAAAAAAAGGAAGGCAGAGCAGAATCTACCCCAGTGTTATGAGGAAACAGGCGTCGGGGCTGGGGGACAGACTTTAGCTTCGGGATATGTTGCTTCACACAATAATACAAGATGATATCTGTTGTAATTACCGCTAATGAGATAACATAGCAAGACAAAAAAGAGCCCTTTTTGCAACTTGTTGCTGTGATGCTTTTGCGCTTGAAACCCCAAATTCTTGCTTGTGTGTTTCTCTTGATAAGCTGATAAAAAATGTTTCTCTAATTACAACCACATACTGTACAGATATTAAAGTGAGATAATGTTAATGCACTTGGAACAACTGGTATTTTTACAAAATGATCAGTTGGTTACACTATCCAAACATCTTACACGCACACTGCAAATAACCGCTGGCTATGAATTTATGTGGACTTGAAAAAGGCACATAATTTTGTCATAATATATTGATGTTAATTCTCATGGCTAGAGTTAAGAATAATTCCATAAATGTTCTACAAAGAAATATTTATGGCGTATCCTCGGTAGGAATGTACCTACAAGTCCCACTGTGGCCTTGGTCATGTTTTGTCTGAAGAGAACTGTCTTGTAACCCTGGTAACACGGGTTCAAACGCTAAAATGTCAAACACACTTGACTTTAAAAGACTCCAGGAAGGTCATGGTGGGGTGTGTGAGACCCAACATGAAACATCAGGAGACTTACAGAGGGGGACCTACAGGAAAGCTTACAAATTGTGCAATGTTGCCTCCACCACTTCATATGCTTGTGTCCCACAGAAAATCTACTTAGCATTGCGTGGCTGTCATTGTTTTGTTTTTTTTATCCAGAGGCTGCAAGAATTGCAGATGTCTGAAAGAATCTTCATAGTTTGCTCCATACTGTACTGGCAGAATACAATTGTGCAAAATTATTGGTTGCAAGTATGAAAATAGAATTGTTTACATTCTTTTGATGGTGTCTTTGCAAAATCCACATAAATACATATTTAATGACCGCTGTCAAAATATTTCCTCGGAAGATATATAAAAAGAAAAAACACTCAACATAACATTTATCTTGTTTTCTTCCTCCTCCTCACTCTGCATATTGGATAAGTTCAGGTCATAACTTTCAGGGACATCAGCCCTTCGCTGTTTTCCTGTCTTTCTGTCATGTTTAACATTAAAAAGGTACGGCTCAGCACGCCTCCCGCCGGGAGACGTCAGATTCAAGGTTAATTTATGAATGCAAAATACCTCATCTCGAGCTTTAAATTTCCGTTTATTACATTTTTTTTTCTTTATTTTACCCTGTTGGTGACAGGTGCTATTTAAAGGGGGTTCCAGGCACACATTAACACACCGTTTAAAGTCGGCCGAGAGTGAGGGGCTGAGTGGTTATGTAAGCTGTGATTAACATATCTGACGGCTGCATTTGGGTCAAACAGTGATGGGTAATTCAGGTCATTTCTGACAGCTGATGAAAACAGAAATAATCATGGCGGGTGGTGGGCGTAATTATGTATTTATGAGTGCAAGAGGACCTTGGGGGTAGCAAGCAGAAGGGATGAGCGCATACACAGAGAGTTGCCTCTGAGTGCTGCCTTGCTACTGTAATGACAGCTCATTTCCCTGTGTGGATGTTTTTCTCAGCTCGGCGCCACACCTCTGTTAGTTCCCCCCCCCCCCCACTTTACTGTACCTGCCAGCTTAGGCCTTTGATGGACATTACAGGAGGGTTAAGTGTTGTATTATTAAGCGATGAATGGTCTGCTGAGATGCCCGGCCAAGGAAAAAGGAAAGTGTGTAGGTCGTACCCAAAGGGGCCGTCCATGCCAGCTTGTTTGTGTAGTGAGAAACACTGCTGGGGTTTAGGCAGATGTAAAGATGCATTTGATGTTTTATTACTGTATAGGAGGTTCATGCATAAATACATACATGCCTTGTGTGGATCTGCTCCTTTCTGCAGTATCTTACTGTTTACCGCTTGTCAAAACATATATTTATATTTAATAGTCTAAAGTGAATGTTTTATTTTGTATACAAAATGTGTGTTTTTTATAGTATCCTTAACTTCTGTGTAGTACGGAAATTAAAAATACAATAGGAGGACTGGACTGAAAAAGAAAGATGGGTAACACAGAATGCAAATAACCCTGGAGTTAAATCAAAGCCATCTTCAAAATCAAAACCCCCAGACCCCTCTCTCTCTCTCTCCTTTCTCTGTCAATCCACAGTGACATTTGTGATACGGGCAACACTTTCAATCTATGGCTGCCGACTCCATTGGCCGTGTAAAGTTTAATGAGCACCTTTTGTGGAGTGATATGAATAATGTATACATTACGGAGCTTTAAAAGCGCCTATGGTGCATCTGTCTCCAGGATGGACGGAAGCGCACGGGGAAAGGACCAGTGAAATTAAAATGCCCGAGGGGTAAAGAATACGAGATAGAAAAAAAAAGTGAAAAGTTGAAGGCAGTCACATTAATTTGAATCCGTCAGTGTGCCACTTACAATGCAAACTAGAAGTCATCAGAAGCATGCACTGAGCTCACCACCCATCCCCCCCTCCCTCCCTCTTTTCTCTCTCTCCACACAATCCATCCTTCGTCTGTTGCTCATCTGTGTCAACCTGCTCTTCACAACAGGAACTGTGTGCAGTGTGACACGGAGGAGAAGGGGAAATGTTTTCCTCTGAAATGTTTTATAGTGCCGCAGCTGATGGGAGGAAAACACAAGTGGGTATAAAGCAGACAGCCCTGCTCATGCACTCCTTGCAGATGGCATTGATCCGGGATGTAAACTGAGATAGAGATGCACTGTACTCTGATTGACAAGCTCCCCACTGTAAAGGGGGAAGTGTTCAAAAAGAAATCTCAAACACTGCATTTTAAAACACAAGAGAAGAGCAGGGGAAAGTATGTATCTTTTCAATGGAAAGGATAAACGTATGCTAATTCTTGCCAGCACTTCCTGCCTATTTTCTCTAGAACACACTTCTGAAAAGCTTATTGAAGGAGAAGTACCCAAGGCTTTAAAGACCCTATAAACCCAAATCCTCATAATCCTTCTAACAATGACATTTTGGGAGTTAGTTGCATGATAGCATGCATCTGAAAAGAGTTGGGCATATGTAACAATCCAAATTAAAAGATATTGTCATTTAAGTTTGATCAACTTTACAGAAATTGGGTTTAGATGAGGCGGGCCATGCTCTGGTTCTTATGACACAGTACGGATCAGATCCACAAAAAATGGATTGCCCGAACTTTCTACAAAAACAACGACTGTTGCCGTGAAGACCATTTGAGACGATAAAGTTGTTTTTAAACTAAGTTTAATAATATCTATGAATATTTATTTCCAGTCAATTTATACATTCTTGTAAAAGCTTATTGAGACACCCAACTTTGATATCATATATTGATTTTTCATATTTTAGACCAGGTTTCCAGAGGTTTTAACCTCAAAGAGCATTACAGTGATAGCTCTTCAAATCGTTCCATCCTCACCCATCATGAACCCCTTGGCCAAGAGCTCGCTGACGAAATTAGAAATCTCCTGCGCGTTGCCTGCTGTTCCCCCCTCTCATGCCTCCCCATTCAAAAGATTGGTGGGCCTCTATCTTCTCAGAGATCTGCTCTCCCCTGTTGAATAAGCAATGGAGCGTTCCCACTTCACTTGTCCACGCCAAGCTGGCCTGAGCGACCCCTCCCCCCGACCCCCCTTTCTTAACCCGTTTCCATCTCCACAGATTGACTCCCCCCTCCCTCCACAACCCATCCTCATCCCCCCTCCCTGCATAGCCCCTCTCGCTCTCAGCCGACATGGACATACAAAAGAAGGGCTCCGGCTTAGTGGCCTTGTGATGGATGCATTTTCATAGGCCAATCTCTGTTATCTTGGAGAAACAGGTCTCAGCCTCCATTCTCTCAGGGCTTTACAGTTTTTCCCTCTGCCACTCACCCCCGCCCACCCCCTGTTCCACCCTTCTTTTTTTCACCTCTTCCTCTCCCTCCATCCATCCCTCCGTCTGTCCTCCTCCACAGTTTTTTTTTCCGAAGGTCACTCATTAATACTCCTGAGCATTGATGCTGACCCCCCGTGACCCTGAGCTTGAAAAGCCCCAGCTCTCCCATATTGAGCATCCCAGGTCCTTCCTTCTCCCCTGGATTCTCAGTCGGGCCCTATGCGTGGAGGCCTGAACCCCCTCACCCACCCAAGGTCAAGGACTGGTTGACATCGGGGGTCCCAAAACAATAGGAGGCCCCTTCCTCTCCGCATCCCCGTGGACGCCCCCAGGGTTGTCCCTCTGTCGGATTGATTGGCTACGCAGCAACATCTCCAAGTCAATCAATTCCATTCATTCAATGCAGATGCGTCAAACTTGGGAAATGGGTCCATGGGTTTCTCCCCCCAAAAATTAAAAACTCTTACACTTAATGGCTTTGGTCAATCTCAATTCACGTGCTAATGAGCATTCTCTTCTTAATTTTGGAGCTCTTATCAAATTTTGCACTTGGATATTTTTAAATCAGACTCCACTCAGCTAATGTTCAATACATTTCTGTTTCAGGGTTGTCTCTTTATTTATTTGCAAATGATTGAAAGTGAGGAATCATGTCCAAATTCTATGCAAAGCTTGTGACGGACTCAGATCACTTTCACATGAGGTTATTCACACTGTAGATATATAATAAACAAAACATTTGCTTTACAGTGTGCCGCAATGAAATAGCCTATGCCTATCAAAAGTCAGAACTTCTTGGCTCTAATCTCGTAACGTGGCAACCTTGATTCACCCCCGAATAGGAATTGTGGTGTTAAAAATCCACCCTACAATAAGCTCCTTGGTTTTTTTTCTGCTCACTCTGCAGTTTGCAGCTTCCTCATTTCCCCGCCGAGGAGTTTCACTGGGCCTTGATGTATCATATATCTCTCTGTTTTTCCTGCGTGGCTCTTTTTGGACCTCGGGGTCAGGGGGTGAAATAAAGCAGACCCCATTTGGAAGCTGACAGGGTCTCCAAAGCCTGAACCCCAGGGCAGTCCCCCCAAGCCCCGGCCCGACAAGAGGCCGCGTCCGACAAAGGTGCAGTTTGTTAAGAGCTTCGGAGAGAAAAAAAAAGAAAAAACACAAGAGGGAGGGTTATTTGGTGTTCCTTTGACCCCTTAAGCCCTCTGAGATGAAAAGGCTTTCAATTTTTACCAGACGAGGAAGACCACTTCAGCACAGAACACCAGCGTGAGCTTCAAAGCTCAGCAGAAATTTTAATCAGCGACAAATTACTGTATGTTGTGTTGTGTATTGTATTCCATCGCTGCAGTCCGAGGGGGCAAGAGGCCAAGAAATAGTGCAGCGTTACACAGACGAGGAATGGCAAGGGATCCTTGCGGGGCAGTTGAGTGGAGCCAGTCACTGTCTTTTTTTAAATCATGAAAACTCACTGCCAGATTATGTCGGAGTAGTTAGTTGTGAAAGGTAGGGGGAGGTAAAAAGCTTGATGGGCTCACGTGTATCAGCCATCTTAAATCATGCAAGATGAAGGCAAATATCAATAGCACAATGCTGCTTAAAACAGCATTCTGCCTAATAAAAACATATCTATCATTTATAACACAAGGGTAAGAGGAAAAAAAGCCCATGAGTATACTGCGCCTTATGCCATTTACTAAACATTTTATCAAATTTTACAAAGCCTACTTAATATTTAAAGCCTCGGTCATGCAGCCTAATGGTGCAGGGCAGAATAAGCTATTCAGGGGTCAATTGTTTTATTAAGATTAATGAGGGGGAGCAAGAGGGTACGTCATATCTGTACTGCTTTCCCTCTTTCTCTGAGCACCAGTGAGGCATATTAAAAGGAGTAAGTAAGGTTTGCCACTTAGCTTATCTTCGTAAGTGGCTTATGGATGTATTTGTCCGGGACATTCAAGGTACATTTTTTTCATCAATTCATTTTTCATCAAGTGATGAACTAACTTCCCCCCAAACAGAATATATCAAGGAACGCTTCAATTTCTCTACTACACTGTGCAATCGTTCAAGCATGTTAGATTAGCATAGAGGGGAAGAAAAGGCCATTTCTGATAGCAGTGTGTACTTTAGATCCATATAAGTGTTACCATGCTCCTGGATATGCAGCGTGTCTGATTGTTGTTTTTCTCCTCTTTGGAATAACAAAATAAAGCTATTATTAAGAATGCTTGACAGTTTCTTTAGGCTGTACCATAAATGGTTAAAGCTGCATTATGTAACTTTGGGTGTGTCATATGAGTGAATATTTTCATAGGTATATTTTCATAACTGAATAAACAAAATTTACTCAAAGGAAAATTGGATCCCTGGTACAATGTTTAAAGTTAGAAACCTACCTTAAAAGTCACCGTTTTACTATTGTTGTCTACAGCAGCAGGGCGCAGCTGTTTTGTTTACAGACTTACTCTAGTCTTACGTTGGGTTCCAGCTGTCTCCAAAGGAATTGTGTTTTATTTATGATTATATAATCATTCAATAATAAGAATTACATGTAGAGTAAATCTTTTTTTTGTAAACTAACTGCAGGCCATGCAAATGTAAACAAATCCACCTCCCCTAGTAGTGCACTTTTGGGAGCTTTGTTTGTTTGTTTAATGCAAGTGTCTATTTATCTCCTGAATCGGAAAGAGAAAACAGCATAGAAATACTGCAAATGGAAGCCCTGAATGGGGATCGCGGATGACCAACAGCAACGGCCATCTTTAATCAATGCTAAGGCTCCAAATCCCATGACTCTTAGGGACCGGTGAACGTTTTGTCCAAAAAAACGTCCAATCTGATGCATGAGGAAAGGGAGCAGATGGAAGTGGACAGTGGGCGGTGACAACTGAGAGCTAGTGGGCGTTCATCTCAGAGGACATTTACACTCCATCAGTCATAACCCCCCCCCCCCCCTCCCCCCCCAAAGCACAGCCATGTCATTGCTGTAATTGCTTTGACACTTCCAAGTTGGCACTAAACCTGTTTGGACAGTGACCTGTATGGAAAGAGAGAAGGGGGGGGGGGGGGACATTGGTTTACATCCAGCAGTACATCTGTCCCCGCTGGCCAGGACAACATCTGTTTGTGTAGTAAATGAGAAGGGGCCAGAACTTATTAAAAGCACAACTTTAAACAGACCTTTTCAAAAACAAGACTAATTTGTTTCCCTGTGGGTGGAATCTTGAAATGCTGCGCAATTGCAAAACCCCGCTTCAGCCCCACAAGAAGAGATGTGCATAAAACGAAGGAATGTTTTTTAATGTGCGGTGTCTCTTTTGCTCACTGATCTAATGTGATGTGACGCAGAAAACATTTTTTATTTTATTTTTTTGTCGGTAGAAGCGGAATGACAGGACTTGTGTGAACTGTTTTAATGTGTCTGCTGCTAAGACATGTAGGGATTATACCCGGGTTACAGTAAAAAAAATGCAAGGTTTCGCATGGTGGATGTGGGTTTCATTTACACATTCATTTAGCCGTCTAGTATGTATAGCACTGGAATTAATTCATTTTCAAGCCAAAGCAATTACCAAAAATAGATAGGCAATTTGATTCATGCAGCTGGAATAGGTATTTACAGCTACATATTTGGTATGGATCGCAGGGGGCTTTGGAAAACAAAGATGTCACATGACAAGCAGGTCCGTAGGGGTCATTTCATTTCCACTGGACTGCCCTTTTTTCTTTTTCTTTAGGCAGAGCATAATGTGAACAGTGTTTTAGATGGTCCATCTACAACCGCCATCTTCACAACATGCAAGCCCTTTCATGTGTCCGTCTCTCTCTCTCCCATGCCTCTGCCCTTCCATCCTCTCTAGCACGCCTGCATGCACCCTGACACGTTGACAAGCTTGGGAGCGATGTCAATGTTGTGGCTGACCTGGGAGAGCGGGCCACAGAGGTTTGCTTCTCAAAGTGAGAGGTACAGACAACAAAGTGCAGTGAACTCAAATGCCCCACCATGCCAACCTTTAGCCTTGGTCAACTCAAGCATCTGCAAGCCGTCAAGGGTTGGAGAGACAGAAAACGGTCGAAGTGGACATGGAAACTGGCTGTCAAGAACCACAACAATTGTGCTTACGAGGACAGTTTACTGGGTAGCCTTACACTGAAGTATATTGTGGATAAAGGGCCACAATAATGTCACCTTTTCATGTGCTACTGTAGTTTCAAGAATGCACATATAGTATAAGCTAGGGGTGTGCACCTGTAACAGGTTATTCAATCATAACTGTTTAGAAAAAAATAGAGGATATTAGTTGTTTTGTTTTTATTTAAGTTTTGGAGACACACATTCATTCACTCATTACACATCACAAAAAGTTCACACACTATTCAGAGATGAAGAAAGCTAGCATGCAGAATCGGTATGCCCTAGCTCAGTGTATGTGTTTGTATGAGACAACGGACACACGGACGGGCGCGCTAACACAAGGGAAGTCGGGTGTCATTCACAGCCACAGCAGAGCAGTGTAGTGGAAGAAAACCTGAAGATTAACGTAACCCAGTTGATGTGAACTACACTCCTAAGTTAACCAATACAACCTTTGCAAGTAACAAGCCAAACTCTATTTATACACCTGTTCAACCTGAATGGGCGTGGACATCTAGAAAGCCCCCCCCCCCCCCCCCCTCCCCGTTTACAAAACGTAACTGAACGTTCACAACCCTACTATGAACCATGTGAAAATAATCACTCAGAGGGTTGTCTTTCTTACTGGATGTCTTCTGAGAATTTAAAGTCATTTCTAAAATCCTCGAAATGTTGATCTTTTATTTCACCCACTTTTTTAACTGTTGTAGCAGTAGTTTGATGTTTCTAAAATAAACTTTCAACTTTCAAGATAATAAGCATATAATAACCAATTTTTAAGTTCTAATAATATTTGCATTGATTACAAACAACCACGTGTTAAGATATTTTTTTGTTTAGCTGGGCTGGAAGGTTAAAAATATACTTAATGTATACGTACAACTATACTATTAGATTTTATCATTTGGAATGGTACGAGGGCACAATTTTAAATCTATGTCATGGAAAAAACTGGACTGATCTTTTCATATCTCACATTTGATATGTTCCCAAAGACTTTCTTATTCTCCTTAGTGGAGTTCATATAGTGTGTAATAATGTGATTTTTCTGTAAAAACGGGTGTGGTATTAGCTCAATTGTAAGGTGTTCAAAAGGTAGAAAGATACAACATTATGGAATCAAGATTTTAAAGCAGAATTATTAACTCAAAAACAGAACTGTGTCAGTGTCAGCTGTCCGTGTAATAATGAGAAAAATAACATTTGTGTGGTATAGTTACCAGATACATTTGGTTACAGATGCTGTAGTCAAAGTGAAATATCCACTCAGCGCGATACAATTACAGTTAATTAAATGTGTTCGCTCAAAGCATTGAAACATTTCCCTATCCACGGATAATGTGGATGGTTTTCATCTGGAGTGTTTTTCTAAAACTGTTCAAAAACATATTATCAAAAACATAAAATAAATGCAGCCTTACACTTTGTATTCCTTTTTTACGTTTAAATTTTCAAATTGTTCACTGTCCCAGTATTTAGTACAGATGTTTGACTTTGGAAAAATGAGTGCCCAAAACAATAAACTAAACCGTGCAGGCTTGGGATGATATGTAAATGATCAATATTTCTAATTGCAGAGAGGAATGATTGCCATGATTATGTTGACTCTCTAATGAGTCCACCTGTTGGCATCATGCAGAAAACAATTTTCCACTTGAAGAAACATAGCGAATGTAAACTCTCATAAAATGTAAAACCAATGGAAGCCCTGGCAGCTGCAGCCTACAATTATGCAGCATCCAGCGATAACTTGAACACCAATCTGACAAAAACAGTGTCTTTCCTACAAAGAAACTGGAGGCCTTTTTTTATTCACAAAAAGAAAAGTTTATAGAGTGCTTCAGTAAAACCGAGAGCATCCATTTCTATGAATTTATTGAAATTTGAACCTCAAGCTAAAACTGAAACATTTGAACTGAAATAGCTGATGTTGCATTCTTAAGAGATATGTTTAGGAGACCGCTGGGAATATAAAAACCTGTGAAGTTTTGATACTTGGTTTTAAAAAGTCTGTGGAGCATCAAATCAAGGAAAACAAACTATACAGTGTGGTACGCCTACTGTAACGTGCACTGCTGCACTTCAAAGAGCTTCTCCTGAAATTCAGGAGGACAGCTATTGATCCAATCCCTCAATGAAATCGGGAATTGATAACTGGACCGCTTCAGAATGCGCTTTTATGTCTGTCTCGCTTTGAAGCTCTCTGCTCCCCATCATCCTAGGGGGATGTTGTTCTATACGCAAGAGCCTCTTTTAAAGAAATTGTTTCAAAAACATCTTGAGCTTTTTGCCTCACTCTCCGGCTCAAGAATAGGTGACAAAACAGTTCCTGAAACTGTCTGTGCATTTGTTATATAGAAATGGGCAAAGGTCGCTCATCCAGGTTAGCTTAGCTCAAGCACTTGTAGTCAATCACTTAACGCTGAGCTAAGTTAACCAGGATGAGCAACATTAACCCATTTCTATATAAAAAATGCACGCACAGTTGCAGGAAGGGTTTCTTTCACCTTTTCCTGAGCCGGAGAGTGAGGCAAAATGTTAAACTATTCCTTTAAATGTTTGAAGCCCACACTGTCTATTACTTGGTTTGCCCACCATTTTGAACGGGCTGACTCTCTTCATTCTCATGAAGCCTATTGGGAAATCCTTGTTTCGGAGTGTAATTATTAAATTAGCGTTGGGCACGACAAAAGTGTGCCGTTCTTTTATTTTGTGAGGTTGAACAGGTTCCAGGGGCAGGATCGGGTCAGGTGTACAGTGAAAGGAGAACCCCTGGCCTCTCTCCCATCTCCTCTCTTTATTGTCCCACACACTCCCTTTCCCAAACTATCATTCTCAATATCCCACTAGGGGCCTCCTTCTAACCCTCAACATCTGTCCCACTTTACCACTCTAGATGGTAGAGCGCCGGCTATAGTATGACAGGGCAACACTGAGGCAGTATACATGCACAGTTTAAGAAACTGCTTCCAGACATCTCCCCAAGTGCTGTCATCTGTAATTCCGTGCATTTTACGCAATCAATTTATTTGTCCGCAATTTACTCCCAACTAATCACAGGTGTGTTTGCACTATCTCTGTGAGAATATTGACACGGCTTAAAGCACACACACATGGAACTAAACAGGCGCCGTTGCTTTAGAAGTGAAATCATTTTAATTATTAGAACTTGTTTGTTTAAACCCATCTGGTCCTGGGGGGAAAAAAGCACTTCTTCTGACTGTCATTGTAGAAGCACTGCTTTTTGTCTTGCAATGACAAAACCTTTCACAGCTGGTGGACAAAAACAAAACTACACAGAGGTCAATTCAAAAAAGCCCCCGGTGCTTTGAAAACAGTTTGAGTAAATCAAGCAACCACGAAGGAGGAGACATAAAAGGGAAACACCCACGGTACAGATGTGCAACATCGTAGTGCCATGTAAGAGATCATAAACTTATGTAAGTCAAAAAACAGGATGCTATATATTTTGCGAAGGATGTTAGGGGCAGCGAGAACATTATAATTGCATACCAGTTTTCCCTTTGGGAGAAAATACCTTTCCCCATATGTGGCAGTGATAAAGTATAGGTTGCTGCTGTCTGGCAAGAAAGGTATATCTGCCCTCTAACTAGACAAGGGGGAGCAGAGAAGAGAGAGACAGGCAGGGAGAAGGACGGAGGTACATAAAGATGGCTAGAGACAGACAGGGAAAAGAGAAAGTGAGGGAATCCACACCCCTGTCTGTACACTTAGTTGGTTCTGGGTGATGAGGAGCAGGAGGGAGCTCCATTTACATTGTAGCTTGCAGAATAAAAAGCAGCTTTGGTTTGTCAGTTTTCTGACTAGCGTCGTGAACCGGGAGATGCCTATGGCTGCCTGTTCTACTTCACACGGTTCAATAATACCTGCCATCCTATACCCTTCTGCTAGTCAAAAGAGAGGAATACACAGATGTGTACACACACACACACACACACACACACACACACACACACACACACACACACACACACACACACACACACACACACACACACACACACACACACAGGTCCCTCTGGTGTGTTTGTGTTTCTGTTTGTGAGCATTTGTTTCGAATCAGGCACCTGGCATCTTTTGGGAGTGCAGGCTTCACCAACGAGGCCCCCTGGACTGTCACATGTCTGGATGCAGACCAGTACACATCACGGAAAACTGATCAAAAGAAAAAAAGAAAAAGCACAACCCCTTGAACGTCACAGTCCAATATGCATCCCTGGTGCTGGTTATATTCAAAAACACAAACCCACACACCCACACACACAGGAACTCACAGCGTGCAGCCATAGGAATATCTGTCCGCTGATCGAGTTTTCCAAAAAGCAATTTCTCCTCTCTTGTTTTCAGTTCAGAATTGAAAATATACCGCAGGTTAAATTGGACCCTCTCTCCAGATTGCTGTATTACCCCCATAGCAGGTATAATCAAAGTAATTACAATGACACACACAGGTGTTCAACGCGGCACGCCACAGAATACAGCACTTGTCTGTGACAGTGATGGTGTAAACATCTATGGAAAGAAAAAGAAGAAAGAAAAAACGAGAAAAAACTAAACCAATTCAAATCAAGTGTCATTACAGCTACTCTACCGACAGACAGTAAATGCACAAAACAAATGGCATTTTATGTCACCTGGTTTAACATGGACATGTTATGCTCTGCCTGTTCACGTCACTTTGCTTCCACTTTGCAGTTATGATCATCTAAATCTGGCAGAGTGAATTATGGAAGACTTTTTGGCATTTCTCATGCTTTATTGATAGTGCAGAGAGACGGAGGTGAAATGGGGCAGAGAGGGGAGTGACATGCAGAGAACGACCACGGGCGGGAATCGAACCCGGGTCTGCTGCTGGGCCCGGCCCGGGGGGGGAGGGGGGGGGGGACGCCCTACCAACTGAGCTAAGGGCACCCCCAAGACTTGATTTTTTAAAGCTTTAAAGCAAAGAAAAGAAGTAGAGGGGGAGTGAGTACTAGGGCTGCCAAATTTCCTCAGTCGAATAGGATATGCCTGTTCAATACAGAGTTGCCTAGTCACGCAAAATACTATTTGGCGATCAGAAAAGTGAAGTTAGATATTAGGCCTTCCGTCTACAGGAAAACCAAGTTTTAGGTCACTGAAAAATGAGCTTTGGGAAAACGCCTCCAAGGTGGAGATCTTTTGAAAACTCAATTTCCCCTGTATTCGAGTTTACGGCATGCACACTTGTTAGGTACCGTTAGGCTTAATTGTTTACAATGCATTCTCGCTTTCCTACAACATTACTACGCCGGGCGAAGGAGAAATAATTTACTGCACAGAAACATATGAATCCACATCGGTATTTGGAAAACCATTTCAAATTTGTTTTTTGTTTTGCAGCTCACTCAAGAAGATGGTTAATGTGCATGCACACAATGTTCTTCTATGGGGTTTTATTTTAATGAGACTACTTGAAGAATCCACATAAAAATGCGAGACTTCAGACCATTTTCTCGGATCATGGACTTTCAGGATGCAGCCCTATAGAGTAAAGTATATGAAAAGTATCATAGGCGCTGATAAGCTGCCACACATTAAAACACTGAAGAAAAACCTTTGAACATCTAAAAACGATTGTATGTATTTTACATTTCTTCTTTTTTGTATGGTTGATCAGATCAGAGGGGAGAGACGTGAAGAGGCATATGCAATCACATTAAAAGCTCGGAATCTTATCTCGTTGGGAAGGAAAAAAAGGGGAAAAAAAGAAAGGAAAAAGAGAAGGCAAGAGGGAATGGAGGGGAGGGGGGGTCAGAGAAAAGAGAGAGAAGAGAGAAGGTGCAATTACCAAGAGCGTAGTCTGAGGGATCAACTTCACTTCAAAGAGGCCGGGCCCCGCGTCCCATGCTCCACACAGCCCCAAGTACCAGTGTTGTGAGAGTAGGTAAACATGAGCAGATCACAAGACTGTTAATAGCAGCCAGATCTGAAGAGGTCTCCACCTTGTGCCTTCCTGCCTGCCTCTTAGATTCTCAGACAAGACCTTGCCTGGAAGGAATAGACTCACCCTGCACATTCAGCTACTTTGCTTGCTTGCGTGCATGCGTGTGTGCGTGCGTGTGTGCGTGTGTGTGTGTGTGGCATTATCCCAACAGCTTTGTTCATAGAAATTGAATAGCATAGGCACACCACTATATGCTGGATCCTTTCAAACCCTCTCAGTATGCTAAACCAACAGCTGACATGCGAATGCCCCTGAAATATGCGCACACTTAAAAGATATTTCTCCATCAAAATTAGTAACACTGCAAACTGTATCGGCCTGTTTTTTTGTTTTTTTTGCAGTAGTTTCAGATGCAGCAGTTGCCGAGGACACTTTATCCATCTGTCGTGCTGCAAAATTATTACAGTTGTTCACTTTGAGACTTATTGCCAAGAATGATCTTGTTCCACTATGCTGCCCGACTCAGCGAGTAGATTTTCATTCATCTTTTTTGACAACACAAAAAAAAAAAAAAAAAAAAAAAGCCGTGTCTGAGCCCTCCCTCCCTGAAACTCGCTGTACCAATCTGGAGCTATGTCTACTGTATGCGGAGTGCATTTAACGCCCACTAATCTGTCATCACTGGATAAATACGATAAGGATTGCTTCCATTCCCCAGAAGTTATCACAGGCCCCACGGCTAAACAGGATTAAACGGCTTGGCTTTATGCAATGCAAAGAGTGAACGGCAATATTGTTGAAAGGATAGGACAGTGTTGACCTCCTCTAAGGGGAAACATATTAGAACGCTAACATTCAGTAACATTTTAGTTTTTTTTATTCTATTGAAAATCTGTGATGGCAAGGTGGCATAATCCAGAAACAATTTTTAATCATATGACCAGGGTTCTAACCCCCCACGTCAGGACCCATTCATCCTGCTGAAGTGTCATTGAATAAGACACTGGGGGCTCTAGAAGCTTCGGGTGAGGTGGGGGGTGTTACGCTGCATCTGACCCAGCACTCTGACCTCCCTAGAGGGGAGAAGCAAAAAAGAGACTTTCCCCCTAGGGGGATCAATAAGGAATTACATTAACATACATGATGTATATCAAAGTGAATCTTGGGCCGGCACGTCTTCTCCATTTCTAATTCTTAAGTCTCCGTGTAGTGTTTGAGGCTGTGTATCTGAATTCATTTAAAGCACTGCTTTTTTTTCAAACCGATGTTTGAAAAGCAAATCAACTGGAAAGGCTGCCATCTGTTGGCTAGCATTTGTAACTGCAGTCTAGAGGGTGTTGTTGGACAAGCAGGGGGAGGAGGTAAATTGCACCAAGGTATGAAGAACCAGTTCAGAAGTGGTGCCCTTATAGAAGAACAGGGCAGAAAAGACTTTAAGAGACACGTGGAGAGGAAAAAACTCCCCAGTCATGAAGCGAGATGGAAAAGATGCCTCCGGGCTAACCCCACAGCTGAAGCGGAATCACCCCGAGTGCTTTTAGTGCGCCTTTCTCCTCGGATGTCGTTTGTTAAAAGAGAGTAAACCTCTCTTCATGCTTGTGTGAAACGTAATTCCCTGCTCTGTCCTTGAGCAGTAAACTCTCACCCTCTTCCCCGGGCAGCTGCGAGCTCCGCTTGAAAAGAGACGACCCAAAACACACAGTCCTCCTACCAACCGCACCAGATGTTACTTTTCACGTCTGTGATTTATCGCACCGTTTAGATAAAGGGTAAACAAATAGTCATCACAGTTATAACTGCAAACACGGCTTTCCTGTCCAGCTTTATCGCAGGTCACAGTGTACAAAGTTAGCCGACGGTGTGGAGACAGGAGAGGTGGAGGAGAGGCGCATAGAGAAAACAGGTTGACAAGAAAAAAAATGCCAAAGTCGCCGAATCAGCCTGAGCATAAACACACCAAGAGTCCTTCTGCCCGCATATACACAAAAACACACCCACACAGACATATATAACCCTGAGCCCTGACCTGTAGGAATGTGTGCTGTAGAGGACGATTAGCTGGGCCGGCCCTCTTAGCTCCTGCAACACAGAAACCTCATTGTGATAAAGCCCAGTCAATGTTTGCTGACACACGTTATCTCCCGTCCCCTCTCTCACCGGGCCCTCCGTTCGGATCGAGCTGCCACAGCTCTTTACAACGATTTAGGGAGCCATTTGTTTTTTTTTCAAGGAGCTGTTTACACAATGGCCGCCTCCACCACACAGGGGACAGAGGCAGCAGGGGCAGGAGAGGGGGTCCTTTGAATTATAAATCACAACCGTGCAACCATTTATCGGCAACAGCTCTACCGGTTTTTTTGTTTTGTTATTTCTACGTTCCGATCTTTTTGCATCCTTTATTGTGGAGAAGTTGGCGATAAGAACAAGCACGATGAGGTTTTGTCAGCGGTGTGTCACTACGAGAAAAGAGGGAAGAGAAACACTTATCGTGTGTGTGTGTAGGTGTGTGTGTGTGTGTGTGTGTGTGTGTGTGTGTGTGTGTGTTTTCTTGTGTGTGTGTGTTTGCTTGTGTGCATGTGTGTGCATGTAGAGGAGGGGAGGTGATAAAAGAGAATATTCCTCAAGGAGGATCAATAGTTGTTATTCAGACCTGCATGGGTCCCTCCATAGGAAGCACTGACACTGTCCTAAGAGTCTGCCGGCTGTATTGATTTTAATTTATTTTTAACTTAGTGATGGATATGGGACATATGCCAGAGAGAGGCATTGGTCAAATAATTACCAACATCTATTCATTAATTGGGAGGCAAAATAGATAGACCACTCAATATTCATTAAGGCCCTGCAAAGACTTTGCAAATATGCTGTCTGACACAAGGGTGTCAGAGAAATATGTCGATCACCTAATCACGCAATGCAAATTTGCCCCTGTGAAGCAAAGTGGATAGAACACACTGGTTTCCCCATCCTTTTCAGTAAAAACAATACATAAACTTTAAAAAAAAAAATATATTACGCATTAGAGCCTAGAAATCCCTATTAAACAGTATTTCACCAAACTGCAGGAATTTCAAAATATCTTGTCTACCACACGAATTAAAATGCTCTTATGTATTCTTCTTCTGGAGGAACCCGGTCAAATATTGACCCACATTTAGTGTGTAGAAGCTATTTGGTCAATAAGCATGAAAAAGTAGCTACAGGCAGAGACAAGATGCTTACATGCACAAGGGAGGCAATGTTTTTTAAAAGCTTACAAATTGCATATTTAGTTCAATCTTGCGCAATCCAGTTTATGGAATTACATCTCAAATAATGGGCTGCAATTAAACTACGACATTGTATGAACGAGGTAAATCTAATTACCAGGGCACAGTAACAGTGATCAGATGACAGTGTGTTGTGATACAGCTTTAGAAGTTTCAGGCCTCCACAGTGTTGGAATCAGACTATTCAGCAGATGGAAGGTGCGGCTGTTGTTGCTGCTACAGAATCAGCAGTCTTGTCATACATATGCTGCATAAATAGATCATCAAAACCCTTGTTACCTGCAATAATTCGCTTGATTGGCTCAGTTAGCGCAAGTTCCTCTGGTGTGCATCAAGTCAAAACTGACCAAAGTTTGGCCTATGGGTTCTTGCAGACAGGCGCCGGTGGATATTGAGTACAATCACAACACTAATTATCCTGCTTGCAAGGTACTGCAGGGCTTTGCCCTTTGAGAGAAGCAATCAAACAGCTGACGAAAGGCTGAATAATCACGCTGCACTGAATGTGCTGGGCATAAGTGTGTGTGTGCTGGGCATAAGCGCGCGCGCGCGCGTGTGTGTGTGTGTTAGCTACTGATCCCTCTACAGTAAGTGCACATCAACTTCATTAAAGCTCACATTATTTTTCAACGCCGTTTAGGTGGGATAGCAATAACTCTGGAACGGTGCGGGTTAAAAAGGGTAACATCCTCCTTCATGGTAAATAAATGTCTGATGATAAACACAGTGTAGAGTGCTCGGTTCAAATGTGTATATGTGTCATGTTTGTTTTGCGGTATTAAGTTGAGACAAGCAAACAGCATGTGCATCTGGGCAGAAAAACAAAAAAGAAAAACAAATCAATGACCTTCCATGAGCTCTTATCTGGTCTTGAGTTGCATCATAAGCAATGTTACAGCCTCTTTTTTCCCGCCCCGCGCTAGGCCAAGGTCGTGGTTAAGTTATGATTACAGTATGATGCACTCAGCGAAGACGCGCAATAAAGAGGTCTCTGCTGAACCATAAAACTGTCAGGATACATCACAAAAGTGTCAGAGGCACCACACGCAACATCACAATCAGAAAAAATAAAAAGAAACACACAAGACTCTCACTCTCTTTCTCCCGGCTCTCATCTCACAGCAATCATCACCTCCTCAACTTGACACTGGCTGAATATAGCATTAAATGAATATGTGTGTGGAGGACAGAAAAAACTGCATTGATTTTAAAATCCCCTGGCTGTGCCTTAGTGCCATGCACAGTAAAGATCAATAATTTGGCCTCCAAGTGGCATTTCTTAGAAGCCTCCTTTCCCCTAACAGCAACACAGTATGAATTCGATACTCACTAAACTAAGCCACCAAAGAGAATCCATTGATTAATCCATGGGATGTTCAGCTGCAGCACTTCTTTATATTTGAAATGAATGCACCAATCATCTACCAAACTACTGTAAAAGTTATTTCTGGAGACTTGAGGATAACAACGGATTTTTTCAATGTAGCACACATGCTGTACTATGAATACAGGCAGCGCTGTCAAGCTGTTAAAGTAAGCTCCCCACTTTTGAAAAGTGAAGCCTTGTAAATGTATACCTGAATGTTTGTGATGCCAGTGGTTTTCCACAAAGAGGGAAAAGAAGACAGAAGACAGAACGTGCAAAGAAAATGTGATGTAACGCTATCTTCTAAAGAAAGAGAAAGACGCTTATTTTCTGCGGCAATTTATTAAATGTTACCACAAATCGTTTCCTTTTTTTCCTTTTCTGAAGTTCTGAAACACAACTCTGGGCAAATGTGCCATTACACATCACTGGCACCTGCCATGCTCTCATTTCAAGGTGATTAGGATACTTATCAAATGTATTTTGCTGGAAAAGCATCAGTGTGAGAAGGTGAGATTTCTTTCCTCAAGGTCCCCACAGAGACCAAATTTTGACACATTTCCACACTCGGTTTGAAACCACGACGATTAATCACACTACACCACAGGGGCCTCGAAGCAAACTGCACCTCGGTCCAATTTTTAAAGCCTGGCTAGATCGAATCCCCCCACCTCTGGCTAGACCCCCCCCCCCTCATCTTACTCAATCCACTAGCCCAATAGACGGAGGCAGCCTAAATGCACCATCAGCATTGAGGTTTGGCTGAGCTGCTACAAGGGTATTATGTTCCAAATTCTCTCCAGCTGGAGTGAGGAGAGGCTCTCCCATGTCCTTTAGTTTTTTCTCTTCTCTCAACCCATTCCCCAAATCATAAAAAAATGACCTCTTCTTTTAACACTCCCTCCATCCCGTCCTTGCTTTCCCTTTTCTCCCTCGCCACAATACAATGTTTAAACAATCTGAGAAGTAGCATCTGAAACCAGGGGGGGCAGCAATGCATGTGAGGCCTCCTTATACAGTGGCCAGGGGGGAGTGATAGAAAGAAAAGAAAAAAACACACAGAAAGAGAGAGAGAGAGGGGGGCTTGATATGGAAAGCGGAGGAAAAAGGAGGAAAGAGCTGCTGGGGCAGGTGAAAGACGTCCTCATACAAGGTGGCGATTAGGGGAAAGTGGCCCTGTGTGAGGCAAGAGGAACATCTGTGCCTATTACCGCAGCACACAAAAGACTGGGAGGGGGGGCAGGGGAAAGACCACGGTCTCCAACATGAGCAGGGCCTTACCAAACACCACAGGATGAATTGCATGGCCCAATTTGAGGCTTTCAGCGCCACTCGTCATTAGCATTTGAAAAAGCCGAAGCAGGAGCTAGCTCAGTGAGTAACTCATGGGTTCGGAGCAGGAGAGTGACTTAAGAGCTTGGAGGAGGTGGACTCTCCCCCAGTCAGCCGACCCCATGCCTCAATCACCTTTCAGGCAGAGGTCTGTTGAATTGAACATGTTGCAGTCATATCAATATAAGTTATTGCTGCTTTAGATTATGGTCGATTATGCAAGTGTCATGGGATAAAGAAAAAAAATGTCAAGAACACACTATAATGGAAGAGAAATGGCTACAATCTCTGTTGTTTTGACTGGTGATCAGAAATTCTCAAAGAAACGACTATATTCAGTGAGGCTCCTCCGACTCACATGTCGCTATCATATGCTTTTCCAAGTAGTTGTCACAACTGCATACTTTCAGCATCTAACCATTAACTCTGTGGAGAGAGAAAAAGGCAAAGCCCTGTGATGCACTGCGTCCATATGCATCATTGGGTACACCATGCATCTCAGCATGGCAAATGAGTGTTCAATTTGACTCCAACATTTTGAATAGCTGTATTTCAAAGTGTGTCAACCTGGTTCACAAACATGGCTAATGGATGGCAAAAGCATGAAAAATAAAGCACTCATTCTGGTGAGCGGTGCATCAAACTTGTATACTGGATTGCACTCTTTTTCAGAATTGAGAACACTTGGGAGGGAGATGTATTACTTATTTAAATGCCACAAGGCATATATCTGTTTGCTTAAATATTCCAATTTATTCCAAGACAGTAAGTGCCCTGCTGGAGTGAATTATGGATGGTAAATCAAGAGCGCTGAGTTATTAGTTATGACACCATAAGGTTCTGTCGTAGCCAATATGTCTCTCTCTGAGAGGTATTGGTATTATTTAGATGTGGAATGTTGAACTGAAAAGTTGATGAGCAATCCTGATTTGAGCAACACAACTTTACAACAAATCTTCAGGCAATGGATCTGAAGTGCAATATATTTTTTTTTAAAAAGGGATCACAAACTGTGCATCAGCATATTAAAATCTCAGTGGAACCCATGGTGGCTGTTGTCAGCTATTTTTAAATTGATTTAAACAACAGACTTATTTCACAGCAAAGCAAGAAGAGAAAAACTATTGCTGTGATATAATTTACTGTCAACTACAACCAATGCAAAATAATTTGCCATAGTCAGATCAGAAGCAGCTCAATGCATTCGATTGCAGCACAGACATACAGACCCTTGAAGTTATTTTGAAAAACAAGGCCAGTGCCCAATGACTCTCTCTTTGGTACTCAATCTGTGAGAACAAACTCATGGTGCCTTTTACAGTCTAGAGCTGGGCATTCTGTGCCGAAAAGAGAGGATAAAAAAAGTGCTCAATATGGTCTATATCTATTTTTTTTATTATTATGAGAAAAGAGTTTGTTAAATGAATTGCCTTAGGTTACAATTTAAGTACCAAAACAATATGTGTTCTAGTTCATTGTGCACATATTGAATGCTTTAATTGACTATTTACTTATTTTTTCAAACTTGACATACTTCAGTACGCTTGAAGGCCAACAGTTTTACCTAATAGGTAGATCTAAATCCAATAATATATATATTTTTTTTAATGGCAGCATGAATCTTGTCTGTTTAACTTTTTACGGTACACAGTTATCCAAAGACTACATGATTACCCCCTAGTTGTAACATTTAAAATCTCTTTACTATCAGTTATCACTGTATTACGGATGAAAACAAAATAGGTTACAGGGCTGACCCTGTTTTCCCTTTACATAAGTACATTGTCTTGATCTCTTGAGCAAGATGTGTAAAGACACAACGATACATTATGCATGTTAGAGAAGTCATTTGGTCCTATCTGATGAAATTACGCATTAGCCGAAACATTAAAGCAGGTAGGTTCAAAGGCAGGTCTCCACGCAACTATGACCACGCATGCTGAAATGGGGAAAAGATCAACAAGGAAGTGACTTCATGGCATTCCAGTATCTAGGTCTTAATCATTTCACTGTTTGTGTTATTCTGGTCATGAGGTGACAGTAGGGGAACACTAGAGAACGTGTTGTAACTGAATATTAAATCTCCCTCTTCATCTCTCTTCGTTTGAGTAAGCGCTTTGAAAAGGGTTCAGGATTTCAGGGCACATAAATGTTTGATATGCTGCTGGAGTGATGCATGTGGGCTACATTGTGCTTGGGAAGCACGCATTCTGAAGGTCATCAGATCTAATTGTCAGATGGACCAAGTCTTGATTGCTTCGACAAATCCCCACAAGGTTCGTAGGAAGCCCGGTATGAAGAAATTGCACAGAGTATTCAGTCAGCACATTTTTGATGTTTACTGACAATAAAGCTTAACGGAGGGCATATAGGTCAAGTATTCTAAAGACTAGCCAATAGAACTGCAGCATGTATGTTGACAAAACAGTGACTTCACCTTTTAAACAACTGGGAACAAAGTATGCAGTTGGGAGTCCAAACTTGTACAAGGATAATAGCTATTTGCATCCTTGGAAATAGCAATCAATGCATACTAGCAGTCCTCTAACCTCTCCATCAGTGGAGCAAAGCAGGCACCGGCTCAATTCTTTCAAAACATATGATGTAAATGCTCTGCAGTGCACATTTAATGTTAAGTCATTGTACTATTGACATCCAGAGATAGACCGGCGGCACAGGCTGATTTGTTTAATATCTAGTTGAGAGAATTCTATTGACTTTCCTTTTTTCCCTCATCTGCTCGCTAGATGAAAACATATCTTCCTACCGAGAAGCTCTGACCTAATATGCCTTTCTAATGTTTTTCAGAAGGACATGCTATATTGCCGTGTGTATGTGTGTGTGTGTGTGTGTGTGTGTGTGTGTGTGTGTGTGTGTGTGTGTGTGTGTGTGTGTGTGTGTGTGTGTGTGTGTGTGTGTGTGTGTGTGTGTGTGTGTGTGTGTGTGTGTGTGTATGCACTGTATGTGTATGCATGCGTGTGTTTTGCTCTATTCAGGACATATATCGATAGAAGCCAGGCTTAATCCTTTCACTCTGATGGCTTCAATGACAGCGGCACACCATCAGATAAGAGGTCATTGAACTGCAGCAGCCACCTCTTCATTCAGAATAAATGGGGTGCACCAAGAGTGCACCTTACTGTGTGCCGCATCGCTCTGGTCATAATGAAAATGTAATGCATTTTGGGTCCAGCTGCCATCACTACTGCACAACACAGAACTGAATCTGTTGATATTACTCATATAACTTGCCGAATTTGTTCCTAGAAATGATGCACATACAAAAGAGAAATTCCAACATTTGCTACGTATGAATGCACTCTCCAGTCTCCAGGTATCTTTCTCTATATATATTTTTTTTTAATTCAATTCGACCAATTTGTGTTTAGCTGAATTATAAGTGCACATTTCTTTAGCATTTCTCTCTATATATATATATTAGCACCTCAAGGTTGAAAATTTAAATGAAAGTGAAAAGTTAGGTGTACCTTCTAAATTCCAATATCATCAACCTTGAGGCCAATATGAGGCCTGCATCTACCAAAGTCCATGGCAGAAAATTGCTACTTCCTGTAGCTTGGCACAGCTTGAACATATGGAACTGTGGACTTTCCCTCTTGCTTGGCAAACCAGTCAGGTTGAAAGGAGCGTGGAGTGCGAGGGGATCATTTTTTATTTTTTTTTAAAACCCATCTTAATATCCACATGGATGTTGCTCTTTCCGTCTGCAATCCCACTGAGGGACATGAAAAGCAGAGAGCAGAGACAACCTTGATTGAGGCGCAGTTGAAACATGCTAATGCCCTGATTTTGTTTTCATTGGGTTGGGCTCCCTGGCTGCGGCATATCATTTGATTCTTGCATGCATCGAGTCACTCCATGTGTTTGTGTGTGAAGTGTCACAACATGTGTTTCTGTCTGCTGACGCCTGAACAAGCACCTCTCTCTTTGAGCAATCATCTGGGGGGACAACGCTGGATGTTTAGTTTGGCAGAAATCCCATCACGCATTCGTGCCCATTTCCCTTTGGTCTGAGCAGTGGCCCTGCATGTCATCACAAACTAGACTGGAACTAGTAGCTACACATATGGACGCCCGAGCCATGCACAAACAGGATGATATGAATATTCCCTACAAGCTTTTAAGTGCTACAGAACCTAAGCAATTTTTAAGTAAACTAATTATAATCCAATTTTCTAATCGCTCTCTCTCTCTCTCTCTCTCTCTCTCTCTCTCTCTCATTCTCGTTGCTATTTTCCACCTCTCTCTGCTACAGCCTGCTAAACACCCAGCGCTTTTAATGGCAGCATGTTAGAGCAGAACAAAAAGAACATTCTCCTTTGCCATTTCTTCATTTGCAATTCAATTATCACAGAGAACAGTTAAGACAGCAAGGGAATAATAATAATGAGGAGCGTGCACTTGGATGAAGGTGTGCAATGGCCACATGCATGGTGACATCTTTTGTTCTGTTTCTTTCTTTCTTTCTTTTCGGATTGGCAAGATAATGGCGAAGGGCTGCCGCGAGGGGGGTCGGGGAAAAGTGGAAGCTCACCACGCAGGTTATCTTTCATAGTGTACAGGATAATCACAGAGTGGTGAAAGCCGCGGAGCAGCAGAGACATATCTTCTTAGAGATCAAGGTCAAAACAACTCAAAGGAAGGTGGAAATTCAGTTTCAAAAACACTCACAGCCGCCCGAAACATATTGATCTAGCTCCTCTTCCCTCTGCCTCCAAAGTCATTTCTCTGATAGACTCTGGTAGAACTACATTATTTTCTTGTCATAGGCAGGCACCACAATGGATCACTGTTAAGAATATACTGCACTTATAGAGAGAGGAGAAGAAGGGGGGGGGGGGGGGGTTGCGAATGTTAAGAGCACATAGCGTGCTATATTTGAAATAACAATTCACAGTGTGACCTCTGCTTCCCATCACTCCTGTAACACTTTCTACCCATTCCACAAGCTGATATTTCCATCAATCACAAAACACATGACTACAAATTAAGAGCGTCAAGGAGTGGACATCTGAGAACACCGATAAGCTTAGGTGAGCTCTGAAAACGACAATTTGTCAAGTGTGGAATTGCTATAATTACGGTGTTGCGGGTATAGATAACTGTTACGTGCCCAGTCTGGTCTCTTCAGCATGCTTTTTAAAAATGCATAGCTGCTTTCTAACACGGAATCACTCGGCAGAAACTTTACACAGACAGATCAATAACAACGCCTGAGCGCCGAGTCCTCCAAGGCATTGCAGTAAGCTCAGCCACTGATGTGCCTGAGTCAAGTGGCCTTTGCAACAAAGGAATAGCAACTCCCTCTTATTCCTTTGATTTATGCCCTTGGAAGTTGGCACACATATTCCCACCAAAGAGTGTCTAACTATCTGATTGAAGTGCTCGACGCTAAGCAAAATTGTTATCCTTAATTCACACAGCGTTACAGATCAAAGTATGGACGAGACGGGCTTTAGCGAGGAGATTATTTTGCATTTGGTTTTTTAATTCCTTCAAAATGTTAACTAACTCAGTTTCAATGCTTATAGCCAGCGGTGACAGTGGCTACATGTATGAGGGCTCCACCATTGTGCTGCCACATTTAGTATCAATAGTAAGGAATAGAACTCTGTTTTCTCTTTTACAATCATTTGTTGTCATGTATAACATTAAAGTCATCTCAGGCCGACTGACTGCATGATGCTGTTCAGACAGTGTCTCTCCTCTCCTCTACCTATCCTCTTTTGTTCTGAGCACAAATCCTTTCTTTTATTATCCAGGCAGCAGCGGAAAGGTCCTGACCCCACTTCGCTATTGTAGTTCCCTCCACGTTTGATGCCCACCTTCTCCCCCTGTCTTGGATTATTGTAATACTCTATGCACTTGCTTTGATGTAATAACTATGTGCAACTTATAGTCGCTGTCGAATTTGTTGGAGCAATGACCTGACAAGATGAGAGAGCGCCGGCAGACAGCTTGTGTAAAAAAAAATTGGATTTGTCATACAAACATTTGTTCTTTTGGAGTATGTTGTAGGAAACCCAATGCTTTTTTTTTTTTCTTAATTTGTTTTTTTACTATGCTACCGCAAAACTATTCCAATGTTGGATTTTTAGGACAAAGTCACTACTAATTGAGGCATGTCAAGTAACCGTACTTTCTCAGTAATCACATTGAGGTTGTGTGGTTTAATTATGCATAGCTCCTAATAATTAATGACCTTGACAATATCGAGTCAGGAGCAACTTAGAAAGGATACAAATAAACATTACGGCCTTGTATAGAGTAATCTGTTCAAAACGTATGAATTTTAATCATTCAATCAATTTGTCAAAGTCAAATTTAAGGAGTGGGTGGCGGCACTACTGTATATACAGTAGCTGTTATTATCTGCTGCCAGTTTAATTTATTGACTGAGGACTTAATTGATTTACTGACACTATTCTCAAAGTCACCTCATCGGCAGTGTTCCACAAGAACAGCAGCGGTGCCACGGATGAGCAGCTTATCCAGCTAATTAACGGTTGTTAATCAGATGAAGATGAATCTAATCATCTATTTATGAGATAATCCATTGACAAAAAAATGTAAATGGCTGATATCAAGCAAAGCACAACAAACAAAACATGAATCACGATGACTTGTAAATGGTTCCGTTCTCTCAGTAGTAAAACTGGCATTTGATATCACGGTATCACCAGCCCTGACTGAATCCCAACATCAACATGTATATGAGCCTTTTTCAATAGTTTGGTAAAACAGCAAAAACAAATTGCTTATGGCAAAAAATCCGGCAACACGCCGGGAAGCAGGCAACGTCAGGTTGTTCTGAGATCAGAGCCCATAACCGGACACGAGGGTTTCTAGGTGACTGATTTTCATGTTGATGAAACTTACCTGTGTTGGGTCCTGACAGCACAGTTCTAGCGAGATTTGGGCACATCAATCATTCATAAGAAGAATGCAGGCTTCAGGGACCTGCAGGAAACGGTGACACAAGCATGCACTCTGTGAGTATTTTCTCCTTGGTTTCACAAACGCACATACAAACAGCTCACCCACACACACGCACACACACGCACGCACGCACGCACGCACGCACGCACGCACGCACGCACGCACGCACGCACGCACACACACACGCGCGCGCACGCCCGCCTGACACGCGCTTTCCTTCAGTAGAATAATTGCGTGCCACCCCTGGCTGTCAGGCGGTGTCAGTGTCTCGTTAGTGCAGGTATTGGCCAGGGTTGGAGCTGGTAGCATCAGGAAAGGTCAGAGTGGCAGTGTCTGCTCTGTCACACTGAGCGCAGGCTTGACAGACACAGCAGGCTCGGCCCTGTCCGTCTGAGCAGGCCGGAGGTTTTTTCTTTTTTGCACCCAACACCTCTAGAGAAAGGAGCGGAGATCTGTCTGCTTACAACTTGTCACCTGTAAACATGATATTATTATGTGGAAAAAAATGACAGTTCTTAACAGGGGCGAATGCATGGGCTGAAATAAGGGTCAAAAAGGTTCTGGGCTTATGAAATGGTGTTCAAAAATGAATTCCAAAGCCAGCGGATGTAAGTCACCCTTTGTGAACCTGCGGGGGGAAAAAACTGAATGAGAAATTCTACTTTATAAAATGTGTAAAAATGGATTTGTGGTTTGTAGAATAAACCTGAGCATGTGTCAATACAATTTGAGGCCAATATACAGTTTATCAATGCAAACGCAAAAAAGGAACCATTTCTAAACATCCAGGTGCTGATTCAAAGCCAAACCCAGCTTTGTGAAACTGTCAACAAGTCCTCCAAATTAAAAAAGGGAAAATGTGTCGTCTGTTCCCTCGAGAATAAAGAAATAAAAGCGTTTTCTGGCTCCCCTTATCGTCAGGAAGCAATCATTTGTTCCAAAACTGTTAATCAATGAATCAATTTGGAGGAGACAATGCTAATATTAGGATTTGATTAGATGTAGCAGGCACTAAAACAACTTGAGACATTGTGGTTTGTCTTAAAATGACTGTGTTGCGGTAAAGATCACACTTTTTCGGTTTTGTTTTCTTAAAAGCAACAAAGACGCTTAATAGGAAATGGGAAACAAACAGTAGTCTCCAGCGTAGAAGTCTAATGTTTTGTACTTATTTTGCTAACAGCTGTAAAAATTTGAAGTTAGCGCCTGAGTTGTGACACCTACCGTCCTATGAACCCTACCCATTCCTCTGTGCTTATCGACGTGTCTATTTGTCTGTGGCGTTATCTTGTTGTTGCTTACTATGCCAAGGTGGTTTTTGTACTAATCACACACTTGCACCTACCAAGGAGCGAGTGTGAGAGAAGCATTTTTTTAACCTGTCTTCCCTGATGTTCTCTTTATCCTTCCTACTTTAAGGGGCGCAGCGCACGCTGCCGACTCTTCAGTGTATCCCCCCCGTCTCCCATGTTTGTTTATTGTCACTCAATGTCTCTTGGTGGGGTATAACTGTAAACCAAATTTCGTTGTTTTGGTACAATGACAAAATAAAGTATCTTGATCTTGAATCTTGTATAATTTCACTTTTCACAGTGAGTTTCAAAGGGTCATACAAACCTTTAAAATAATATTTGATACTCGCCCTTATTTGAGTACTTGTTGGTAGTACAAAAAGTTAGGCCACAATTTGAAAGAAAGTGTCACTCGCATCCCCACACAAAGTGTTGCCACATTGTCAATAGCAGCTTAACCTACATGTTTCAGACTGCTGCGCTCACACTTGTCTTGTTACTTTCCTTCACAGACCTGAGTTTGACTCGCATAAGCAGCCCCGAAAATATGTCTAGAGTTCTCGAAACAACGCATGATAACAGTATTCCGATTGGGGAGTGGATGAAGGCTGACAGGTGGAGAGACACAAACAGGAAACCTTGCTGATGCCCTGTCTGCCAGAAAGAACCCTCCGATACGTGTCCAAAAGTCTGACGGGACCAGACAAAAAAAAAAAAAAAAAAAGAGGCTAGACCCAATTTATTTCACTCTGTAGCCTTTCATTTTTTTGTGACTGGCGCCAGTGTGCTTATCAACTGCAGAACTATTAGCCGCATCAAATCAATGTGTTCATTGCTCTCTCCTGCCCCCATTGCTCTCCTCTATTTTTTCTTCCCTCCCCTCCTTTCCCCTTTCTCTCTCTCTCTCTCTCTCTCTCTCTCTCTCTCACACACTCTCTTTCTGCCAGACAGGTCAGATATTAGAAACCTGTATTATCAGGTCTTCCCAGGATGCTGGTGGAAAAGTTGATTTGCAACGCCCGATTGAATCTACTTATCCTTCATCCCTTTCCAACCCCCAGCCAGCTGCCCCAGCAGACAGGAGCCCAATGGCCTATCTACACTGAGGTGCCAAGGAATAGAAATATCTGTCCACAGAGAGAGAGGGGGGAGGGAGGGAGGGAGGGAGGGAGGGAGGGAGGGAGAGAGAGAGGGAAATGAAGAGAGGGACATGGTGTTGGCCCACATGTCACAGCTTTGGACAGCTTGGAAAGGAGAGGGGGTAAAATGTACTCTTTTGACATTCTCCCAATCCCTTTTGCAATCCCTAATCTACGTGCATTAAACATCCATCTATCAGCCAGCAAACAAAACATGTCACGCCCCCCATCCCCACCAGCTCACCACACACACACACACACACACGAGGAGCAGAGCAAGCCTTTCAGACAAAGTTAAATCAGACAAATCGCCCGAAAAAAGGAGGCGAACGGAGCAAAGGTCACAGAGGGGAGTTCTTTAAATGACTGTAACTTGTGCTAATTGAAGCGAGCTCGCGATAAAAAGGAAAATGGATAAAAAAATAAATACTTTTCTGTTGCGGGGGTTGCCACGGCTGAGTGGCCGTCACTAGCACAAAGAGAGCCATTACTGCTTTATCTTCGGAAAAATAGAGAAGGGGAGAGTGACTCTTGGCTGTGCAGAGGGAGTGATGAAGGGATGACGGAGGAGTCGGAGAGGAGAAAGAGAGAGGGAGGAAGTGGGTGAGTTGAATGATGAGGAGAGTGTGGAGCTTCGGCTTTTCTGGTTCTCCACCAGCCAACAGGAAGAAGAATACAGAGTGTGACAGCAGAGGGGGAATAGCTCCAGAAAGGTGTGTGTGTGTGTGTGTGTGTGTGTGTGTGTGTGTGTGTGTGTGTGTGTGTGTGTGTGTGTGTGTGTGTGTGTGTGTGTGTGTGTGTGTGTGTGTGTGTGTGTGGTTCAATTTGTGAATGCAATTACTGTAGACCTCCCAAGTCTTGACTATTGAATCGAATCAACACAGTGGTGGCAACTCCAGTCTAGTACCTAATTCCATTCGGTATGCCCTTCATTCACGGGACAAAATGCACAATTAAGAGTAATGACTATGGCAGGTGTCCCCACATAAAAAAAGGTGTCACCCCAAAAAACTTCCCTGTAAGTGTGAAGGCTATGAAGTAAAACACTGAGTTGCAAAGTATACTAACTGGCTGGATGGCTGGGAGCTCTGTGCTCCGCTGCAGTCACACAGCCACAGATTTAAGGGGACAGCTGTCAATAGGGCCAGAAGTATGCAGTGTGGACAGGGCTTAGTGAAGTTTTTGTCCTTTGACTTTAATCTCCGACACAGTTGCTCCCTTCCAACCGTTTCTCCCTGCGTGGAACTCTGAGTTTATTGGCATGTGTGCACCTGCAATTACAGCCCCCATCCGCCTCCCAAAACAAACTCAGTTACCAGCAGCGTGTCTTTTTTTTTTTTTATTCCTGCCGACGCTTTTCTGACATCTGAGCCAAATGATGTTTGACTTTTGGATCTTGGAAACTTTTAATGGAGTTCATTGTGCAATCAACCTGGCCGGGGGGAAGCCGAGTGAACTCTGACTTTGTGGTATTGATCTCCCCCCAATGTGTTTACTGGACGAGGTCACCAGTCTCCCTTCACCAGCCTGTAAAGGGGTCAATAATGTCAATACAGTAAATTAGGTAATTCTGCTGTAAAACATCCCCGGATGGTCAATTTCCATTTTAGTAAACCTTATATGCGTGACACACAATTACGTTCGCACGTCAACATGTCAAGTTGTCACATACTTTCCCCCCCCCCTCCGGACGGAGAGCGATTGAACTGAACCGGGGCAGGCAGGTTGTATATCTAAAGGGGCGGATCTATGAGTAAACAAATCACCTTTTGTCAATTCCAATGATAAATCACTCCTCTATAGAAGATGGAGGATTAATGTCACTTAACCCTTTACTACTTTGCCTCTCAAGAGATACGGGTCAATAGGACACTACTTTTGGTGTTGTCGCTCAGACACAGTTGATTGCTTCGGTCAAAGAACTTCGCAATACTGATCTTACAGGCTTTAAATTAATGTATTTTGGGTTTGTTTCTTTGTTCGAGGTTTCAAAAAAAAATCGTATGGGTATTTGTTATAAGGGCTATGCTGAAAAATACTGTATTGCTTTTGTTTGCCAAAAAGTTAAATAATTGTACAATATGGTATCATACATATTCAAGTTAATTTTGGGGTCAATTGGGAAACAGAGGTCCAACTTGTTAGAACCAACTTGTGAAAAAAACAAAACATGTAAGACAAACAATTACAGAAAACTAAGTATGTGTGCCAACTTGTTTTGGCATTTGGAGGGTAAAGCTGTAAAATAGTCTTCCAAACACAGACATGGAGAATATGAAGATGCAGTGAATTGAATCTGGTTTCACAGCTGGGTCATTCAAACTGAATGAGCGTGTAATTTATGTGGCTGACTTTCAAAGCATGCCATGAGTTAAAAAATTATGTTGGGCAATTGTCATAAAAATTAAGTTAAGTCATTAAACTGATTAAACAATGGTGGTAATTGTGTTTTTGGAGCTATTAAAAACAACATGGGGTCTCCAGGACCCCAAACGCAACATTAGGGTCTAGATTTATTTTCCTTTTGTTTTGCATTTTGCCGTTTATTTGATAGTGCCAGTAATCGGGGGTATGGCATACAACAAACGTTTTCTACCATTGGTAAATGGTATGCAATTTACTGTGGTAGTCTAGCAATTTAGTATTGGATTTCCCTAAATTTAAGTCCAACAACAAAAGTTCTTTCAATTCCCATCCAGCAAATCCATGATGTTTTCAATAGCCTTCTAAGTGCCCACTTTCTTTCAAACTCTACAACTCCAGTTTCAAGGCATTCTTTTTGTTTAATATTTTAAGTCTCGAGTCCAAGCTGAGATAACTTTGATAATATGGTTTATTTTCTTAAGACTTTAGAAAGCTCACCCCAGAGCCACAGAATACATTACACAACTGCTTTCACATGCTGAGAAGGACTCTTCAACTGGCAAGTAGACTGATCTTTGTGTGTATTTAAGACCATTGGAAACACCTAAACAAAGACATTTATTTTGAGTGAAAGTACGCTTGGTACTGTGTAACTTATAGTACTGAGAACTTAAAATATGCTGTAAATTCCATGCTGTACTGCAACTACCACACATACTGTAAATAAATACCTACACTTAACTATGCAATAAGCATCAGTTTTTTATTACTAAGCAATCTCTATTCTACACTGTACTTGTAGAGAAAGGAGGAGAACTGAACAATCAATGCTGTGCCCTCCAGGGGTCATTATCCAGACATAATAGCAATTTATAGGGTTGGGAATGAAGAGAAGCATCCATTGGCAAGCACATACTCCATCAAACACATAATATAGGCACCAGAGGACAAACAAAGAGGTATAGTCGGTGTATAAATATGAAAATGAACCACAATAAAATATTTTGTGTGAAGTGCTATAGTGAATTTAAATAAGACTTGCAGCATGTAATAACGGCAATACGCATCCTGACATAACTTTATTTTTTATTTTTTTTAAATATAAGACTACAGGCGGAAAGTCCTTTTATAGCTGATGAATCATGGCACTATTCTTGCGATGGAGGGACTAGATGGATCTGTGTAACATCTGTGCCATTTATCTGTGTGAGATAGCTCTACAATTCAGGACTGTGTGGTAGGAGGGGGAGGGAAATGGGTAACAAAAAAAGTGCCACAATTTTCCTGAAAGCAGTGCCCATTTACTTCTACACAGGGTGGACACACAAAAGGTTGAGCCAGTGGTGAATATTGGAAAAGCTAACGGTGGGGCTTGTATGTATAATCAGTGGGAATGGCCGGGGGGGCGGACAGCAGCATCAAACTCCTGTAAAGCACACCAGACAGACACACATCACACCAGGCTTTCAGAGATGGAAGTCCTGGGCAGGGCCTATTGCTTGATACCACAGGGGAAATAAACTGCCTAAAATAGGCACGAGGGCAGGAAATGGATTTTATTGGAGAACTAATCAAGGCGGCCGTTTTAGTGGGGCACAATTTAGGTTTTGATTGGATTCCTACTGACATCGGGGTTATCAATGTGTCTCATACTGGGAGGTGTAATTTGATCTTTGATGTCCACACGGTGGTCTTGATGTATGTCCTGCTGCATGGGCAATGACTGCTGTGCGCGTGTGTGTTTGTTGCAGTGTGCGTAAGTGCGTGCGTCATGACTCATGTGTGTTTTGGGCCAGGTTTGTTCATGGGCAGATGTCAGGCAAGACGGAGAAGATTTTATAAATAGAAATACTAAATCTAATTGTTATAGTATTGAAGGAGAGCCCAGCAAAAATGAGGGAAAAGAAAGTTACAGAGGGTGAGGGTTTCTGACTGTCAGAATGCCACAACTGATGACGTCTTCTTTAGTCAGCATTTTATTTGTTTTGGTGACTTCAAATTTTTTCTTTATTTTTTTAACAACATTTTATTCAAGCTGTCAAGGGTAGGCTATGCCTGTGACCCAGTAATCTCAATGCAGTCATATAGCCTATGATAGATGCTATAACGGTATTTAGTGATATGCTGGTCCTCAATGCAGACAGCCTTTTCGATACCACATCTCCTAAACTCAAGTCATGTTAGGCTATTTTAATTGTTGATAAAGGCCTGCCTGATTATATTACTAGTAGGCCAATTTTCATTGGCCTATTTGTTGTAATTGTAGCCTATAGCCTTTAATTCCAAACAATTGACATTGACAATAGCCAAACATTGCTCTGAACATGCATATCATTCGATGTTCAATTATTACCTGCTGATGACTGATGTATTTTCAGTATTGCAGACCTTGCAGAATTCCTGGTGGGGAAGGCTGGTGATGACGCCGAGGTAGCCTGTGGACATCTTGGTTGTTATCTGCGGCGCGCACACTGTTGTTTTGTTCGTTTGTTTTTTCAGCTGGTGCTTCCATGGTCTGCTACTGCTCTGATGATTAAGTGCTGGACGGCAATTATTAATATCATGAACGATGAAAATTCACGTTCAACCGTCCGCGTCACGCCGGCAATATAGATTAGATAGGCCAGTTCGCCAATATAAATAACAGGTGAACGTAGCATCCTGCTAACGTTAGCTTAACTCTATTGACAACTTAACTTCTTTAGAGGCTTCGCCAAGGAGTTCAAATGACGGTCCCAGCCAGCCTGAGTTACGTGGGGGGGAAGAGGGGATAAAAACGAGGTCAAATGTGGGGGGTGATAGTCTCTTGAAATTATACTAAACATCAATCACACCTGCTTGAGATTTTTTTTAGGATGGGAGCGAATACGGCGCTATTATTGGTCGAAATCGACGTTCGGTGACGTAGTAGACCTGATTCTTTTTTTCAACTTCTTTACTGATATACCCATGGACATATAAAGAAAGGATATACCCTGACCCTGCGTTCCAATTCACATACTCTTTCTTTTTACTACAAAACATACTAAAGTACAGAAGAGTTTAAGGGCCACAGGAGAGAAAAAAAAATCAGATTAGGAAGATTTTTTTTTCATTATGTTGAGAAATGTCAAGAATAAAGACGAATACTCCAAACTGTTATTGGAGTTAGTGGGGCATTTATGTTTTTTCAGCATAGGCTACTACAATTGACGTGCATGGATTGGGACACAATAAACCTTTTTTGGCATAGCCTACTAAATAGTTAGCCTGGCTCCGCCCGCCTACCTACTTCCGCTCAAATAAAATGTTCCCATGTACAAATGAAATGAAGTACGATGGTCTGGTAGGACCAGGCTACTAAATAGTAGGGAAGTATGGAAATTGGAACGCAGGGACAGTGTCCTCTTGTGTTCACCAAGCATTGACAGAAATTTCTCTTAATAGTCTTAATTTGACTATTTAGGCTATAGGGGAGAACGGGGTAAGTAGGCACACTTTTTACTCTAGTGAGAATTGCTCATCACCAAAACATCTGTCAATAGCCATTCCTACATTAAATTGAAGCATAAGGTGTTGGCTAGAAATGTGTGTCTCTCTTTTTTTCCAACTTATTGTAATGAAGAAGTAATTTACCATCAAAGACACTCTGACACATTGTGACAACCAACCCCATCAAGGGGTCGGTTGTCACACACTATGGTGTTGTTTGTCACAATGTTATCTTAAAGGTGCAGTGTGTAATATGACATCATCAAGCAAGTTCTTCAAAGTTCTAGAATGCAACGCTCCCTGGGTAACCCCACCCCTTTAGAATAATAACAGAAGCTACAGTGGCCTTCAAGGACAAGAACAATTCTACATTTTAAACAATGCACCTGATGACATTCCAACGATGGCACTTTCAAGATGGCGGCACTAGGCCTTGGTCCAAAATATGCAGAAATATGGACATATATGGGACCCTTTCTAAGGGAAAAAATAATAATTAAAAAAAAAAAATTCAGCTATGATGCACTAAATTAAATGTACTTATGGATATCATAATTACTTTCTACAAAATCTGCTAGGAAATAAAACCCAAAATTCTACACACTGCAGGTTTAATGGGAAAAATCTTAAAAAGAAGGCAAGGAGGCAGAACCAAATTTGAATGTTTAATTGCATTGTCAAGTTGACAAATAGGCCTACATAACTTACTGTAGCCTTGGCAGCTGGTCTAGTTTGGGATGCACTGGGTTGTTTTGATTTTGTTGCCCTTTTTTCTTTTGCTTGCTAGCTGCCTTTTCCTGCTCTATTCTTTCCTTCTCTGGGGTGTCAGTGAGGATACAGCTTGACAATTTCTTTCGTTATTGAGTTCCTTTTCTGGCTGCAGCCTTGAGATAACATGTGACAACCAACCCCCCAAAAAATTTGACGACCAACCCCAACTTGAATTTCTTGCTAGCATCAAGGCCAACAACCATCTGACAACTAATTAGCTTGCTAACCACAATCTAAACTATAGTTTACCCTTCACACTTTCTGAGGGTAACAAGTGTTTTGTTATAAACCCATTGTGTAAAAGCCTAGAAGAAAAATACTGAGAAGCAAAATATTTTGAATTTGACATGAAAAACACAAAACATCCTCTCACCTGAAATGCAGCAGTCTAACTCCAAGGAAGTCTATGTATGTGACCTCTAATCCCAATTCTGGACCTTTTTTATATCAACATTTCAGAGCTAGCGCGCTCTGGTGGCGAGATATAACGAATGTGACATCCAACCCATGTGACAAATTACCCCGTTCTCCCCTACCTACACAGAAATCAACAGTTATAGGAAACACAAAGCATTCCCCAGCACAAAGCCAGCCTTCTTTATCAGTTTTTTTACTTTCTTAGAATCACTTCACCTGACACTGCTACCCAAAACAGACATTTTATTTTTATTTTTTCATTATAATTTTTTCCAACTTTTTATTTACTCTTTGCCCATAGGAGAGATATTCAGGTGTTGCGATCTCCTCCTCAACTTCATGCGTGTCATTTTAGAGGCGCTTTCTCAGTTAAATCAACTATGTTCAGTTCAGAGGATCTGCTTAGTCGACATAGCCTACTAAACAACTCCCTGAAAAAATATATTCATGATCGTAGAGAAGACTTACACAGACATTAGTAATGCATATGCATACAGAAAATGACAAGTATTAATGCACTCAGAATTACATATGTGTACATTTATATCACTTTGCTTTCCACAATAATTATATCAGAAAGGACGAGAAATGTGTGTTGCTTAACCATTAATCCACATTGGCTTTCAAACAGAACGTCTCAAAAAACAGCGGGAAGCCAGTAGATCTTAGTCCTCAATAATGAATAACATTTATCAGTGCATACAGTAGATTAACTATGTGTTGCATATTCATTGCAAAGACATTGTTACAATACTGATTGGCCTATTTGTACCCTTATTCCATCACAGCATCATCTTATAGAAAGAATTTGCTCAAAAACAAAAGAATGATAAAATATGTTGGTAACACTTTACAATAAGGTTACATTAATTAATGGTTAGTTAATGCTTAATAAGGGTTAACTAACCATTGGTTAACTGTTAACTAATGTGTCTAGTAAGCATTTACTAATGGTGTTCATGTTAACTAAGGTATTAATTAAGACATTATTTAATGTTTATAAACATCCTATATTAACCTTAGTTAATACATTAATTGAGCATGAACCAAAAGTTGATTGATATAATAATAAGCATTAATTAACTGTTAACAAATGTCATTTTTGTAACTTTACTTAAGCCTAATTAACCATGTTACCAACATTTTTTTAAAGCATGGACAGGAGTCTTTCAGGTTGAAAAAAACAAACACACATTGAAAACATTTCACCAATAAATTATACAAGACATATTTCAGTCAATCATGCTTTTCTTGAAGCCTTTTTTTATGCGTGCATTACAGAAGGCGCCAGTTTTGTCTGTTGCTGTAGCAGCAGTACCGTCATTACTGCTCACAGTTCTTTAAATGTTTTAAATTGACGATACAATTACTAACAACATTGGTAGTATCATACAGCATATGGCAGCTTTAGACAGATATTTCTCACGAGTTGGTGGATCAGATAAGAACTAAAGGAAAGTGAATGTTGCACTCATATTTGCGAGGACATTAAAAATGCCTCTCCAATAGGATGCTCATGTTGTTCTAGGCCTGTTTGATATGTAACCCAAGGTTACACTTGTTGATCTCTTAAAGCTTTGCCGCAACAAAGTGATGAGCAATTGGGATATCAGACTGACTTTCTTAGGGTTTGATTTGACATTTTGGCCATCGGTTGTCACAAATCACCTATTGTTGCTTTAGATATAATTAATATTCATGTATGAGTCGATGAGCCGAAGTTACATGAAGCTGTTATGGGGTCTTGCTTTATCTCTAGTGGTCAGAAATGGCCGATTGAATAACAATAATGTACATGTGTAGAGTAGTTCATTGGTAATCCAAACATAATCATGCATTAATACAGCCAACAACAAGGAGTCAACGATTAAGAACAGAGTTGGAAATGAATTGGCAGTTAGCAAGCAATATAATTGCGCATCTGTGATCTGTGTTCACTGAATTCGCTTTCATTTGAGAAGGTGCCTTCTACCCTTCACTGGGCTGTATTGCCCATACCATCCGGTGTCATGAAAAGTGTTTTCCCTGAACTCGACATCTGGTGTGATGACTAGCAATATCTCAACCCAATTTCAACCTGTAATGATATTGGCAAACCAAACAGCATTTATCAAAGGTGCTTTCTAAGGAGGTGCACTTGAGTGGACAGTTACTGGACCGGTCTGTTAGAGGAGGATGTGCTGAATCTAGTCTGCAATATATGTCTTTAATATTGAAGGAGTAGAATAGTTGGGTATGAAGGAATTAACGTCATTCTTGTAAATGATAATACACTGTGTATTACGAGACGTTGTGGGCTTTCTCTGTTTTGTCATTTCCTTTAATATGTCACAATTAATTCCTTTAACTTTTGACATTGAAACCTACTTATAATATCCTGTTAGGCTGAGATGAAGGCAGCAGCCCTTTTTTTAAACATGCAACACTCTAATCCCATTTAAGTTGCAGCCAACACGGGCCGGTGCCAAAATATCATCAAAACCAGGCGGCTTTGATGCCTGGGCCAAAGACTTTAAAGACAGAGGAATGTGGTAGTGAGGGCTAGTGCTGCCAGGTGTACACCACAGTATAATTAGGGCCTGAGTCAAATTATAAAGCAGCATATAAAGTATAATGTCACTTATTAGCAGCATTTTTCAAGTGTGTTACTGTTGCTAAGATCGCTAAGATACTCAAGGAATGATACGGCAAAACCGCACCAACGAGTACAAAGGGTCAAACAACTCCTCCGCTCGTAAAAAAAAAACATGAGCACTTGAGCGATCCGTATATAATATGAGCACCAAACACGTGTTGCGAAGGAGGTTTTAAAAATTCAGACCAAACTCGACTGGGAAGTGATTTTAGGGCGGAGGAGACTGGCGAAAGCAGCCATCAAGCCTTCAAAAAGGACAGACGGATCCTAACTGCTTTTCAGGGCCTGACAGCTCATTTGGTGCCCACACAATTCCATGCAACTGTTTTGTTTTTTAGTTTTTTTTTCATGTGCGGCGTGTTTGTGAGATTAAAAGCACTTCAACGCAACGTGCTATGTTTGCATGTGAATGGGAAGCCATACAGGGAATGTCACATCACTTATCTTTTTGCATAAAACTCTGGTGTTCCTCTTGTCAGCTGCAGATAAGCCCATTGTATCCTGCTGATAAAAGGCAATCTAACAAAGTATATAATTGCCAAGTCAAGCATTAATAGCCTGTATAACTACCGCCTAATGCCGAAATAATTAAGAATGTCTCTTACTGGGGACTGGCAATGCAATTATCACCTTGATGACAGTGCCATACAAAGACATTCAGAGGAGGGAATACATGAAGCAATAGGGAAGCAAATAACTAAAATGACGGGGATAATACAATTAGAACATGGCTAAGAGGGGAAGGAAACAAAGGGGAGACAGCCTCAAGGCTTTTTCCAACAGGGTTGCCATGTCTACACACACTTCATTTGCATTCTTGTAATTTCGCACAATTAGACTCGCATAAGTATACCAGAGCTGTGCAGAGGTCTTGTAAAACCCTTACATAACTATTTAGGTATCATCGTTTCTTGCAGTTCTGTGGATATCTCCAGACACCGAGCTAACTCAAAGTTAAGTTCAATGAACATTCAGAGTTAGCAGGTGATAAGTAATGCTTCACTTTAGACATTTACCTAAATCATTCTGATTCACCGTCTTTCAGTGACAGCCAAAATGCCTTAAGCCGTGGTGGCGCGATATCCATTGTCGAAGGTGCCACTTTTAACTACACCTATATTAAAGATAGCAGCGCTTGTAATGCAATATGTGACATATACAATAATGGACAAAGTCATCATCCATAGGAAAAAGGGGCAAATGTTCTATTCCTCATTTTGCATTATTAAAGGTGGAGATCAAATGAAATATTCAACAGATGATATGCTGCTTTAATATTCATAGAAATGAACTTTATATTAGAGAACACATTTTTATGGGAAGTAGACCGCAGGCCACTGATTAAATTTCATTGTTTGATCACTATGCAGGGACATTATGGGGTATCACAAGAGCCAGCCGCAGTGACCCCCTTTAGCAAACACTTTGGGCCAGTCTCCGAGAACACGGCACTTTGGCATGGCACACCACAAGTTTACGATACTTTGGCGTTTTTTCCAACAATGGAAACCACTGTTTTTACTTTTTTAAAGCAGTGCCAAATACATTTTTGCATGAATAAAAATGGGAGGCATGTGGGGGAAATATTTAAGTCATAGCATGTATCAAAAGCAGCGATACATATTCATGTATTTACAGGCAAAGCTTTCACCTTAGGCAATCCTGATTCTGTAAATAGGAATAAATCAGATAGGTCCCTGTAGTACAGTTTTTCTGCTTTTATATGCGAAGGGTGGCCCTTGTGCTGTTTTGTTTTATTTTGTTGTGTTTACATAAGAGTATTAAAGAGTTAATTAACTTAAAACTATAAACAAACAAAAGCGCCATAACACAACTATCAGGAGATGCTGATCTATTTAAGACTCGGATGAGATGTCGGAAAAGCTGCTATATGAGTCAGGAACGTTTATCCCTCCCTGTGTGTCTTTCGCTTAACACACACACACACACACACACACACACACACACACACACACTCACACTCACACAAGACACACACCCTCTGGTCAGGGGGATCAAGAGACGGGGTATGGGTCCCCGCTGCGACTCTTAACAAGATGGCATTCTCCGAGGTTGCAGAGGTTGCCAGAGTTCGTGTCTACTTTTAAGGGACGTGAAACTCTACTCAATGCTTTCTAACAGTTATCTAATTGGATTAGTCCTCAAAGGGAGGCCCCCTCTTTTCAACCCTGGCTTTTGTCCCTTTCGCCTCAGCGCCGAAACGGAGCTTAGAGGGCTCCAGACACTGAGGAAGACAGGCCATGGATTAGGTGAGGTATCCTGACCAATTAAGACAGGGCCAGGTGTCGTGCTGATTGCGGGAAAATTGACACCTCTGCCGACATGTGTCTAATTCCCCACTCACCGCCCCGCAACCAACTCATTTGCTTGTCCGCCACACACTCCTTTCCTCTTTCCCTCTTCCTTTACCTCCTCGAGGAAGGTAACCCGAGCCGCCTTTCCCTTGACCCTTCTCTTCCGTGGAGAGCTAATCAGACGCACCTGGAGTTCTCCAGGGCTCCTTTAGCTGCTGGCTCAGCTAGCAACAGCTGATCCAAGAAAGGTATCCCTGGGGGCAAACGCTTTAGGCCTGGCACCCAACACACACACGACTCTAGATCAGCCCGGGAGATTTTCCAACTGATGGTTCATTGAACCTCGAGCAAAATCACCACCTAGCCTGATGAGGGATGAGGGATGTGTGTGTGTGTGTGTGTGTGTGTGTGTGTGTGTGTGTGTGTGTGTGTGTGTGTGTGTGTGTGTGTGTGTGTGTGTGTGCGTGTGTGCATACGTGTGTATGTGCGTGCGTGTGTGTTCAAAGGCACCTGGACTGAGTGTCTCTTACAAACTTAGCAAGGTCCAACCCACAAGGGTTTATACAGAGAATATAAATGGCATTGACACCTCTTAAAGTAAAATAATTAGTATGTACAACATTTCAAATCTGAATAGGTAACAAGAAAAGTAAGACCCTGCTTTTGATACAACCCTCACTTCAATCCTGATGTTTTTTTCCACATGTCCCAGGCTTTCTCCGAGTTACTGATTGACCTTATGAGAGCTTTATTCAATATTTCTGTGTATTGGCAATGAATCACGTGACTATTTTTGTGAAAGTTGTCCCTAGTGATGATGACTCTACAGAGGGGTAGCCTATCACCCATCTGTTAGCCCTGATAAGTTTAAGCGCTTTGCTTTGGTTTTTGGGTATACACTTTCGGTTTACACAAACCGCTCTCAAAGCATTAGCATTTTTGTGGCAGTCGGCCTCTTTGCTCAGTTAAAAAGCTCAGGTAAAAAACGCTGCACGCTTACCTGCTCAGCAAGTTACCAACTTACAAAACAGTAACAAATTTCATTATTTCATTTGAAATGTGCAGCACACAACACATTTGTGTATGGATTGAAGAGCATGATTCATATATAGTTCACATATGTGCTCCATAGTTTTTGTTACTCCGCTGTTTCTACACAGGCAGAAGGCTCAATTACATCATCGTCAAACGCCTGTCGCGTGCAAACAACCTTGTATTCTATAATACATGTAACACTGATTCTCGTTACTATGTATCAAAAAAAGCAATAATAACAACATCTTTTTCTCATATTATTTGGAGCATTAAATTATTCTAATATAGCCAAAGGCCAACTGAAATGGAAATGGGAACATGCAGATCCATTCCATTATGCATTGTTAAACATTGATGTATGGTTTAATATTTGCCTCCCAACAGCATTGACAATGTGTTATTACCTTGACAGAGAGCCATAATGTGCTCTGACGTGTCGGTGATTATTTAAATAGGCCGCCGACATACGTACAGCTTCACATGATCTAGCATATGAGCCTCGTAGAAAAGAAATGTGCGGACATGTGAGTATATATTGTAAGTTTGGAGCTCCTAGAGGCTCGGAGGTTATCTGACGCTGAGAGTGAAAACCAACAATGAGGTGTATCAGAAAACCAGTGCATTGTTAGACTGAGATCAGACTCCACTATAATACAACATGAAAGGAAATTAATGATTTAAGAACTTCACGTGTTGCAGCAGGAAACATTTTGATCATCTTTGTTGCCAACATAGAAATAACTCGTCCTATATGTGTACGGCCTAAGGAGCTGATAAAGCCGGTGTATAGGGCTGCTCATACATTGTTGAATCCCCACAGCTGCGCTGCAATGCCTTCGTCTCTGTCTCTCTATGCAGAAGTGTCCTGTAGTTACAGAAACTGCTAAATCAACATCAGATTGTTGCTATAAAGTTTCAAAAGTGGCTGTTCCGCTGTAATGTGTCTCGGAGCAGTTGGCATGGACATCCATGGGGAGGTGGGGGGTGACAGACACACATTTTGGTTCAGCAAAAAGATGCGGAAAGTATTCCTTTGACAGAGACACAATGAGCAGCAAAGCAGCAGCTAAAACAAACATTAAAGCCTCTTGCCAAACACCAACTGTTATGAAAGGCAGCATACTGGCATCCACGGCAATTAGAGGAGAAGGGTTAGCGAGGACTCCGCCTGTCCCAGACACGCACGCCCGCTTCCACACCTGCTTCTGCTCCTGGTCCAAAGCAAAGAGAGAGAGAGAGACAGAGAGACACAAAAAGAGAGAGAGAGAGAGAGAGGCTGGTTACTTTGTCGTGGTGCCACCTTAGCCCAGCATCGTCTAATGAGATTAGATGGTCCACTAATGAGCTCTACAGTGAGGAGAGTCAACTGTGAAGTGAAGGTCAGAAATTTCATCACCCAAATGTGCTGTTGGATTTCAGGAGTCATTAACTAATAACAAACAAATGATTTGAAGGAACCGGCTATGGTATTTTTTTTTGTTGGCCCCTTGAGACACTCACTCTCTCTCTCCCTCCTCTCGGTTTTAATGAGCATCTAAAGTATGAAAGTAAAAGCAACACATCAAGTGGTTCCACTTTGTGAATGGAATTGATTTTGGACAACGTGTCAAACACTTCCCCATAGTTAGCCACACATTTATGAAAACAATTATGTTTATAAAGATATTAAAGCTGGGGTGGAGGATTTGGGGAGAAAATGGCAGTTGGGATAGAGATTCAAATTCAGATACCTCAACCGCTCCACTTGTTCTCTTTGGTCCCTCCCCTATGGTCCCTCCCCAACACGCTCTAGTCTACACCAACAAAGTCGTGCCAAAGTGAATGGACAGTCCAAACAGCCAATGAGAACAGAGAATCTGAGTCAAAGTGTACAGCTCATGTTAACTTCGACCAATCAGAAATCATTCCAGCTTAAAGTGACACCTGGGAATTAGCAACGTACAAGTCATTTATATATTTTCTGATCAGGTATACAATCCATTTAGGAAAAACTGCAAGCTTCCTTCAATAACTTTTTTTTTCTTTTTCCGACTGTACTCTTCCCTAGCCCGGTGGTGAGGTAAGCATCCCGAAAGAAAAAGGTTGCACCTTTTAATAATATACTGACATAAAGTCATACATGTTTAACCAGGTAATAGAGGGCTGTAAAGGAATGATCCATATTGGCTTTTAAGACAAGGTATTAATCTCCGGCATCCGTTTGCCCCTTTTCTCTGCCACTTCATTCACCGAGGGTTAAAACAGATTGACTTCCCCTTCAAATAAAATGAATTGTTTTTGGTATTAATTTTATTTGCCACAGAGAAAAGCTGCAATGCTGGTGAAATGTTTACCCATATGTCAGCATTTCCCGTTATTGGCACACAACTAAACTGTTTGCATTTATTTTTTTTTGTATCCCGAAAGGATTTCTTATTACGTGTAATACCCTGTTAACCAATAATAAAATGAATTTCCTTTTTCCTGATATCAGGAAGATGTAATCAACATGCAATTTGCTTAAGTGCACAAAACTATCTTTTTTCGTTAGCACTGCATATTTGCTGAAGAAATATTGCACCCCAGAGTGTATTAACACAAGGGGGGTGCCATGCATCTTCGCATCGGACCTGCGAGATCCTTGTCACCACTATTTCCTGTAATCTGTTTAATACTGTTTATATCCATCCAAATTGAACATGTGGTATGGAATGACTAATGTGGGTCTCATAATTTAGTCATAACACTCTGTACCCTATAGAGGCCATCTATGGATGCTCAGTCCATGAGTGCACTGCATGAATAGTGATCCATTCACCCCTCACCTTTAAAAGCTCTGATGGCAGGCCCCATTCAGCTGCTACCACTCTATCAAGCCAAAACCATCCTTCAGATAAAACAATAAAGATCCAATGTGGACATACACGTGTGCATCTGTGTGTA